>NC_139808.1:31640862-31813335 GCF_963457635.1 Microchirus variegatus
AATGTCTTGAAATTGTACTCAGTCATAGTCAACGACGCCCTGAACAAGAATCCGTTGAAAATATTTGCATATCGCTTAAGGAATATTTTTAATGAATTTTTGAAAATGAGGAATTTCTGTGCACTTAGGCAGTGACTTAACTTTTTATTCAAAAAAGACCCCAAAGGTATCTTGGAATGTCTTGAAATTGTACACAGTCATAGTCAACGACGCCCTGAACAAGAATCCGTTGAAAATATTTGCATATCGCTTCAGGAATATTTTAAATGAATTTTTGAAAATCAGGAAAGCGATCCATGCACTTCGGCAGTGACTTAACTTTTTTGACAAAAAAGACCCCAAAAGTATCTTGGAATGTCTTGAAATTGTACACAGTCATAGTCAAGCATGCCCTGAACAAGAATCCGTTGAATATATTTGCATATCTCTTGAAGAATATTTTTAATGAACTTTTGAAAATCAGGAAAGCGATCCATGCACTTGGACATTCCAAGTATGTTGGAATGTCTTGAAATTGTACTCAGTCATAGTCAACGACGCCCTGAACAAGAATCCGTTGAAAATATTTGCATATCGCTTAAGGAATATTTTTAATGAATTTTTGAAAATCAGGAAAGCGATCCATGCACTTAGGCAGTGACTTAACTTTTTCATCAAAAAAGACCCCAAAAGTATCTTGGAATGTCTTGAAATTGTACACAGTCATAGTCAACGACGATCTGAACAAGAATCAATTGAAAATATTTGCATATCTCTTAAGGAATATTTTTAATGAATTTTTGAAAATGAGGAATTTCTGTGCACTTAGGCAGTGACTTAACTTTTTATTCAAAAAAGACCCCAAAAGTATCTTGGAATGTCTTGAAATTGTACACAGTCATAGTCAAGCATGCCCTGAACAAGAATCCGTTGAATATATATGCATATCTCTTGAAGAATATTTTAAATTAATTTTTGAATATCCGGAACGCGATCCATGCACTTGGACATTCCAAATATGTTGGAATGTCTTGAAATTGTACTCAGTCATAGTCAACGACGCCCTGAACAAGAATCCATTGAAAATATTTGCATATCTCTTAAGGAATATTTTTAATGAATTTTTGAAAATGATGAAAGTCTGTGCACTTAGGCAGTGACTTAACTTTTTATTCAAAAAAGACCCCAAAAGTATCTTTGAATGTCTTGAAATTGTACACAGTCATAGTCAAGCATGCCCTGAACAAGAATCCGTTGAATATATTTGCATATCTCTTAAGGAATATTTTTAATGAATTTCTGAAAATGAGGAAAGTCTGTGCACTTAGGCAGTGACTTAACTTTTTATTCAAAAAAGACCCCAAAAGTATCTTGGAATGTCTTGAAATTGTACACAGTCATAGTCAAGCATGCCCTGAACAAGAATCCGTTGAATATATTTGCATATCTCTTGAAGAATATTTTTAATGAATTTTTGAAAATCCGGAAAGCGATCCATGCACTTGAACATTCCAAGTATGTTCGAATGTCTTGAAATTGTACTCAGTCATAGTCAACGACGCCCTGAACAAGAATCCATTGAAAATATTTGCATATCTCTTAAGGAATATTTTTAATGAATTTTTGAAAAGGAGGAAAGTCTGTGCACTCAGGCAGACTTAACTTTTTATTCAAAAAAGACCCCAAAAGTATCTTGGAATGTCTTGAAATTGTACACAGTCATAGTCAAGCATGCCCTGAACAAGAATCCGTTGAATATATTTGCATATCTCTTGAAGAATATTTTTATAGAATTTTTGAAAATCCGGAAAGCGATCCATGCACTTGGACATTCCAAGTATGTTGGAATGTCTTGAAATTGTACTCGGTCATAGTCAACGACGCCCTGAACAAGAATCCATTAAAAATATTTGCAAATCTCTTAAGGAATATTTTTAATGAATTTTTGAAAAGGAGGAAAGTCTGTGCACTTAGGCAGTGACTTAACTTTTTATTCAAAAAAGACCCCAAAAGTATCTTGGAATGTCTTGAAATTGTACACAGTCATAGTCAAGCATGTCCTGAACAAGAATCCGTTGAATATATTTGCATATCTCTTGAAGAATATTTTTAAT
The DNA here is from genome assembly GCF_963457635.1 of Microchirus variegatus. Lineage (NCBI taxonomy): Eukaryota > Metazoa > Chordata > Actinopteri > Pleuronectiformes > Soleidae > Microchirus > Microchirus variegatus. Next base: position 31,642,956 of record NC_139808.1, read on the forward strand.
GAACTTTTGAAAATCAGGAAAGCGATCCATGCATTTGGACATTCCAAGTATGTTGGAATGTCTTGAAATTGTACTCAGTCATAGTCAACGACGCCCTGAACAAGAATCCGTTGTAAATATTTGCATATCGCTTAAGGAATATTTTTAATGAATTTTTGAAAATCAGGAAAGCGATCGATGCACTTAGGCAGTGACTTAACTTTTTTGTCAAAAAAGACCCCAAAAGCATCTTGGAATGTCTTGAAATTGTACACAGTCATAGTCAAGCATGCCCTGAACAAGAATCCGTTGAATATATTTGCACATCTCTTGAAGAATATTTTTAATGAATTTTTGAAAATCCGGAAAGTGATCCATGCACTTGGACATTCCAAGTATGTTGGAATGTCTTGAAATTGTACTCAGTCATAGTCAACGACACCCTGAACAAGAATCCGTTGAAAATATTTGCATATCTCTTAAGGAATATTTTTAATGAATTTTTGAAAATCCGGAAAGCGATCCATGCACTTGGACATTCCAAGTATGTTGGAATGTCTTGAAATTGTACTCAGTCATAGTCAACGACACCCTGAACAAGAATCCGTTGAAAATATTTGCATATCGCCTAACAAATATTTTAAATGAATTTTTGAAAATCAGGAAAGCGAACCATGCACTTACGCAGTGACTTAACTTTTTTGTCAAAAAAGACCCCAAAAGTATCTTGGAATGTCTTGAAATTGTACACAGTCATAGTCAAGCATGCCCTGAACAAGAATCCGTTGAATATATTTGCATATCTCTTAAAGAATATTTTTAATGAACTTTTGAACATGACATAGTTTGGCATGGGTTAACCCATGTCATGACAAACATGACATGTTTGTCCACTAGAGGGCAGTTTGAAGAACCAAGCAGCCATGAATCAGATTTGACCTTACTTGTAATGTCAAACTTGTCCACTAGAGGGCAGTTGAAATAATTAAGTATCCATACATTAAATTTGAGCTTACATGTAATGACACCTTTATCCACTAAAGGGCAGTTCCAAGAATTTAGCATGCCATAAATCAGATTTGAGCTTACATGTAATGACACATTTGTCCACCAGAGGGCAGTCTGACCAATCCAGCAGCCATAAATCAGATTTGACCTTACTTGCAATGTCAAACTTGTCCACTAGAGGGCAGTTGAAATAATTAGGTATCCATACATCAAATTTGAGCTTACATGTAATGACACCTTTATCCACTAGAGAGCAGTCTGAAGAATTTAGCATGCCATAAATCAGATTTGAGCTTACATGTAATGACACCTTTATCCACTAGAGAGCAGTCTGAAGAATTTAGCATGCCATAAATCAGATTTGAGCTTACATGTAGTGACACATTTGTCCACCAGAGGGCAGTCTGACCAATCCAGCAGCCATAAATCAGATTTGACCTTACTTGTAATGTCAAACTTGTCCACTAGATGGCAGTTGAAATAATAAAGCAGCTATAAATCAGATTTGACATAACATATAATGACATGTTTGTCCACCAGAGGGCAGTTGAAATAATTTAGTATTCATAAATCAAATTTGAGCGTGCATGTAATGACATGTTTATCCACCAGAGGGCAGTCTGAAGAATCCAGCAGCCAAAAGTCAAATTTGACCTTACATGTAATGACACCTTTATCCACTAGAGGGCAGTCTGAAGAATTTAACAGCCATAAATCAGATTTGAGCTTACATGTAATGACACATTTGTCCACCAGAGGGCAGTCTGACCAATCCAGCAGCCATTAATCAGATTTGACCTTACTTGTAATGTCAAACTTGTCCACTGGAGGGCAGTTGAAATAATTTATCAGCTATAAATCAAATTTGAGCGTGCATGTAATGACATGTTTATCCACCAGAGGGCAGTCTGAAGAATCCAGCAGCCAAAAGTCAAATTTGACCTTACATGTAATGACATCTTTTTCCACTAGAGGGCAGTCTGAAGAATTTAGCAGCCATAAATCAGATTTGACCTTACATGTAATAACACCTTTGTCCACCAGAGGGCAGTCTGACCAATCCAGCAGCCATAAATCAGATTTGACCTTACTTGTAATGTCAAACTTGTCCACTAGAGGGCAGTTGAAATAATTAGGTATCCATACATCAAATTTGAGCTTACATGTAATGACACCTTTATCCACTAGAGGGCAGTCCGAAGAATTTAGCATGCCATAAATCAGATTTGAGCTTACATGTAATGACACATTTGTCCACCAGAGGGCAGTCTGACCAATCCAGCAGCCATAAATCAGATTTGACCTTACTTGTGATGTCAAACTTGTCCACTAGAGGGCAGTTGAAATAATTAAGCAGCTATAAATCAAATTTGAGCGTGCATGTAATGACATGTTTATCCACCAGAGGGCAGTCTGAAGAATCCAGCAGCCAAAAGTCAAATTTGACCTTACATGTAATGACACCTTTATCCACTAGAGGGCAGTCTGAAGAATTTAACAGCCATAAATCAGATTTGACCTTACATGTAATTACACATTTGTCCACCAGAGGGCAGTCTGACCAATCCAGCAGCCATTAATCAGATTTGACCTTACTTGTAATGTCAAACTTGTCCACTAGAGGGCAGTTGAAATAATTTATCAGCTATAAATCAAATTTGAGCGTGCATGTAATGACATGTTTATCCACCAGAGGGCAGTCTGAAGAATCCAGCAGCCAAAAGTCAAATTTGACCTTACATGTAATGACATCTTTTTCCACTAGAGGGCAGTCTGAAGAATTTAGCAGCCATAAATCAGATTTGACCTTACATGTAATAACACATTTGTCCACCAGAGGGCAGTCTGACCAATCCAGCACCCATAAATCAGATTTGAACTTACTTGTAATGTCAAACTTGTCCACTAGAGGGCAGTTGAAATAATTAAGTATCCATACATCAAATTTGAGCTTACATGTAACGACATGTTTGTCCACTAGAGGGCAGTTTGAAGAACCCAGCAGCCATGAATCAGATTTGACCTTACTTGTAATGTCAAACTTGTCCACTAGAGGGCAGTTGAAATAATTAAGTATCCATACATCAAATTTGAGCTTACATGTAATGACACCTTTATCCACTAGAGGGCAATTTGAAGAACCCCGCAGCCATAAATCAGATTTGACCTTACATGTAATAACAACTTTGTCCACCAGAGAGCAGTCTGAATAATTCAGCAGCCATAAATCAAATGTGACCCTCCTTGTAAAAACACATTGGTTCACCAGGAAGCTGTTACACCATGTGAACCAATCCATTACCCATAATGCTTTGTGAAAACTTAAAAGTGAAGAAAACAGTGTCTTTCGTCTAAAATCAATCACATTTTGACTGTGAAACATTTGACAAAAGATGGTAAAACAGTGTCAAAAAGTTTGTGATACATATTTTTGTAATAATTCAAGTTTTATCATTTAATTCTTTACCAGCACCATAAGTGATAAGACTTTAGTGGACTTTAAATACTCTGTCATTCTCCAGTCTATGTAATTCAACACAGCTCAGTTTAAATACTGTAACAGCACTGGATGAAACTCAGTGACATGTCATGGCTTGCCCACTGGAGGGCAGTGTTCAATAATAATTATATTCATGTTATACTAATTATTTTCTATGTGTTTCAATACTTGTCCACTCGTAGGCAATTTAAATACTTGTAGATCACAAGTTATATTTTACTTTAAATGTAATGTTAAATTTAGCCACTGGAGGGCAGTTGAAATAATTTAGTATTCATAAATTAAATTTGAGCTTTCATGTAATGACATGTTTGTCCACTTGAGGCCTGTTTGAAGAACCCAGCAGCCACAAATCAGATTTGACCTTACTTGTAATGTCAAACTTGTCCAATAGAGGGCAGTTGAAATAATTTAGTATTCATAAATTAAATTTGAGCTTTCATGTAATGACATGTTTGTCCACTTGAGGCCTGTTTGAAGAACCCAGCAGCCACGAATCAGATTTGACCTTACTTGTAATGTCAAACTTGTCCAATAGAGGGCAGTTGAAATAATTTAGTATTCATAAATTAAATTTGAGCTTTCATGTAATGACATGTTTGTCCACTTGAGGCCTGTTTGAAGAACCCAGCAGCCACGAATCAGATTTGACTCTACATGTAATAACAACTTTGTCCACCAGAAGGCAGTCTGAATAATTCAGCAGCCATAAATCAAATGTGACCCTCCTTGTAAAAACACATTGGTTCACCAGGAAGCTGTTACACCATGTGAACCAATCCATTACCCATAATGCTTTGTGAAAACTTAAAAGTGAAGAAAACAGTGTCAGCCAATCGGCTTTTTCAGCCAATCAGCTGACGATCACAGAGAATACACATGGCTAATTATACGGAGAGAGAGTGTGTCGAATGTCCAGCGTATGTGTGCAGTGTGTGTGTGTGCAGTGCGAAATTAAAGCGTGAATATCATCAAAGCAGTCATCATCAAAGCTTTGTTTGACAAAGGAAGACAAAGAGAAAAGGACAATAAGTCTGTGGCTGAGCAGCTTCTTCACGGACAAGGACAGCGAACGTACAGAGACTGCTGTGTGTGGACTGTTAGCATTTTAAGCTAGCGATCTTTATGCTAACGTGTTAGCAGACTTCATCGTCACAAAAACAACAAACAGATGATTATTCCGCGGCTGAAAGAGAGCAGGACACACACGGTAGTTGTCTGAGATGATGACATGACGCCAGCACCGCTCTATCTCCTATCGAATTGGACTTTTGGAGGCGAACAGACGTAAAACTGTTATGATCAGAGGCACTGAGGTTCTTATGGGGTGAGTTTTCCTTAACGTTGTTAATCGATGTTATGTTAGTGTTCATTCAAAGTCACATACAGACGCACATAGGGAAGCTGTCTTTTAATAATCCACTGTGCGTTTCATAACGCCGTTTGGCTACATTGTTATTAGCCATGCTTGCTTAGCTCGCTAGCTTAGCTCGCTAGCTCGGTACTGTATTATTACAATGAGAATGATGCGCACACCGAAACTTTTGTTCGGTCAGATGAGCGTATTATAAGCCGTAAGAGGAGCATGTCACGGCCCTCTTTGAGATTTTGTACACCCGCAGGTTCAGTTTGATAATTCAAATGCTTTGAGACGAAACTCCCGTGTTCGAAACCTAACATTGCATTGAATGATGTGTGAATGCCACACCTTTGCATGCATGAATCACACATGATTAACACAATGTGTGATGAAAGTGTTAATTACACGTGCAATTCATGCACATAAAGGTGTGGCATTCACACATAATTCAAGCAATACTACTGATCAATCTATACTGATTCAGTGATTAAATGCCTTTTAACATGAACCATGATCTGAAATAAGTATTTTTTAATTTTTTTTCAGAATCCTGGGCATAAGGATTGGCATGTGAAGTTGCTGCCAACCCATGTGTCCAAGGCCTCAGTGTGGCGTCAATACATGAGGTCGGCTAAGGCTCTTGGTATGTGTATAAATTGATTTCTATACAATAGCCAAATGCTTATATAGACTGCAATATGCTATGTGTAAAATGTGATTTTTTTGGAAAAATAAAATCATTATTTTCATTGTGGTTCTTGCTGTCAACAGGTAGTGGAACACAGCTCTGCTGATAGTCGCCTCAATATTCCGCAGCTTGTTGGAACGGCAGATGGCAGAGTGATAGTAAAGACCATCGACTGGCAGACACATCTGAGTCCCTACTTTCAAAAGCTCCCACAGATCAAGAGTTATCAGAACTTTAGGTATTTATATTCAAAATTCTGCATTTTATGAATAAAAAAATCACGAATGAACATAATAGTGTTCCATGTGAACAGTGAGCCATGTTTTAAATATCCTGTTGTGTGCTTCTATTCTGTCACAGCTTTGATGCCAACAGACCAGGTGTGGTGCTTGCTCAAACTCACAGTGATGCAGAGCCTATCGAGTTTCAGCTACTGCGCAACCCAGGAGTTCTGCCCCCTGTTGACAGTCTCCCCGTCCTGGCCCCACCTGGACTGACCATGGACAGGCAGACGTATCTTTTTGAAAAAATCCGGCCTTTCTGTTCTGATGAGGCAAAATTCTTCACATGCCCAGCACCAAAGGTTACAGCACAGAAGAGGGTGCGTTTGTGATGTCATCATTTAGTCCGCATATCAACTGTGATGGACAGAGTGGGTACAGCCACATTGTGGGGGAGGAACTGGTATTGAAGATGATAATATAGTCCATGGTCTGGAAAATATTCCTTCACACACTTAGATATATTTTATTTCTTTATTTTAGTTCTATGCACCATATATCTGGAACAAACTCCCAGAAAACTGTAGGTCTGCTGAAACTCTCACCTCTTTTAAATCAAGAGTGAAGACTTTTCTGTTTGCCGCTGCATTTCAGTCATTTCCAATACTGCACTGTAACCTTTATTCCTTATATATACTCTTGATTTTATTTGTTATCTTTTTATTTTATTTGTATCTATTTTATTTTTCAATCTTAATCTTTAAATTTTACCTGCTTGTTTTTATTTTGATGTTATATCTGATTTTATAAATGTCTCTTTTCTATGCTTTTTAATGCTTTATGTAAAGCACTTTGAATTACCTTGTTGTTGAAATGTGCTATACAAATAAACTTGCCTTGCCTTGCCTTACATTGACATGAACTACATTCATTCCTTTTTTTTTCCAAACTGCTACACTGTTACTGTCCTGTGGGCTAACAGACATCAGATGTCACTGACAGCTAGACTGGGTGGGGGGTTGTGACCATGTTAATGTCATGCAAATGAGCAGCTATTGGCCTGGCTCCTCAAGAGGGTCGAAATCTTTCAGGCTGAATTTCTCCCTAAAGCAGTTTGAGGAGTGTCTACATTCAAATGACCACATCTTCTTCAAAAATGATCAGATGGACATGGGTTTGACATTGTTGGAAAGCTTAGATATCACACTTTCGGAATCTGTAAATAACTCCAAATGTCCCGAAGTAGACATGTGAACCCTTTTGCCATGGCTGGACACAAATTTTCTGTTCCAGAATCGAGACCCGACATGGACCTTGTGATGGAACGGTCACGCCTGGTGTATGTCCAGGACAACATTGACGAACTCTGAACACCAGCTGTCAGAAGAGGATGAGTATTGTAAGTTGTTGTGTTTGCTGCGTTTGTCTCTGTTAATTTGTTTGTTGTTCCTAATCTGTTCCAGAATGGAGACCCAACATGGTCGACCTCGAGCCGGGGCTTGGTGGACGTTCTGGACAACTTCGACGAACTCTGAACACAGACTGTTGGAAGAGGATGAGTATGGTGATATTTTTGTTTGAGTTATTGTTGACCTCTACTTTCGTCTACAGTCGCCTCTTCCCTGATCTGGTCGGTGACTCCCACTGCACAAGAAGAACCTACAGTGGTGAGTATATCAGATTCCTTATGACATCAATGACAGTTTGATACTGCTTTTCAGTTTTGTTTTTCCTAATCTGTTTCAGAATGGAGACCCAAGGCTTGGTGGACTTCCTAGGTCCTTGACAACTTCAAACTCTAAACACTAGCTGTCAGAAGAAGATGAGTATTGTTAGTAGTTGTGTTTGCTGCTGCTTTTGTCTCTGTTAATTTGTTTGTTTTTCCTAATCTGCTCCAGAAGGGTGACCCAACATGGTCGACCTCAAGGTGGTGCTTGTTGGACGTTCTACCCTACAGTCGCATCTTCCCTGATCTCATCGGTGACTCCTACTGCACAAGAAGAACCTGCAGTGGTGAGTATATCAGATTCCTTTGGACATCAATGACAGTTTGATACTGCTTTTCAGTTTTGTTTTTCCTAATCTGTTCCAGAATGGAGACCCAACATGGTCGACCTCGAGGCGGTGCTTGGTGGACGTTCTGGACAACTTCGACGAACTCTGAACACAGATTGTCGGAAGAGGAGGAGAATGGTGATATTTATTTTTCTTTGCGTCATTGTTGTTGACTCAACTCAACTCAACTCAACTTTATTTATAGAGCGCTTTAGGCAGCTAAAGCTGGTACAAAGTGCTTAACAGTACAATAAATAAAACATGGCACATAAAACATAGGAGACAAAATAAAAACAATAAAACTATAAAACAGTAACAATGTTTAAATAATAAAAAAAACAATAAAACTATAAAACAATAAAAATGTTTAAACCATAAAACACTAAAACAAGAGCAGAGTCTCATGCTGAGTTGAACGCAGAAGAATAAAAATGTGTTTTAAGATGAGTTTTAAAAATGGACAGTGAGGGGGCCTGTCTAATATGAAGCGGGAGGGCGTTCCAAAGTTTGGGACCGGCAATGGAGAAAGCTCTTTCCCCTCTGAGCTTCCGTTTAGACCTCGGTACCTCCAGGAGCAGCTGGTCAGCTGACCTGAGGCACCGAGCAGGAGTGTAAGGATGGAGAAGCTCAGAGAGGTAAGGCGGGGCAAGACCATTTAAAGATTTAAAAACAAATAAAAGAATCTTAAAATGGACTCTAAAATGCACAGGCAGCCAGTGAAGGGAGGCCAAAATGGGAGTAATGTGCTCCCTCTTACGTGCTCCAGTTAAGAGGCGAGCAGCAGCGTTCTGGACCAACTGGAGACGTGAGAGGGAGGACTGGCTGACTCCAAGATAAAGAGCGTTACAGTAATCCAGCCGAGATGTAACAAAGGCATGGATTACTGTTTCAAAGTGCTTTTGTGAGAGAAAGGGCCTCACCTTTGCCAGCTGCCTGAGGTGAAAAAAGCTGGACTTTACTGTTGCCCCAATTTGCCAGTCCAATTTAAAATCACTGTCCATAATAAAACCTAAGTTTGTCACTAAAGGCTTCACATACGATGCCAAAGGGCCCAAATCAGCAGGGGGGGGTTCACTAGAGCCGCTAGGACCAAACATTATGACTTCCGTCTTCTTTTCATTAAATTTTAAAAAGTTCAGTGACATCCATGCTTTTATGTCATCAAGACATAATAGAAGTGGTTGCAGACAGGCATTTTTCTTACTCAGTGGGACATAAATCTGACTGTCGTCTGCATAAAAATGAAATGAGATGCCATGTTTTCTCAAGATGGAGCCCAGGGGAAGCAGATACAGGGAGAAGAGCAGGGGCCCTAAAATTGAGCCCTGTGGAACCCCATATGACAGTGGAGCAGAGCGGGACTCAGAGCCACCGAGGCGTACACACATAGATCTTCCCTCAAGATACGATCTAAACCACTTAAGGGCGCTACCACTAATGCCCACTAGGTGCTGCAAGCGTGCCACTAAAATATTGTGGTCCACAGTGTCAAACGCTGCAGTTAGGTCCAGCAGGACAAGGATCACAGAGTCTCCAGAATCAACCGTCAGGAGGATGTCATTGAACACTCTTAATAAAGCTGACTCTGTACTATGCCTTGTTTTAAAGCCAGACTGGAAAATCTCCAGAATATCATGCTCGTCCAGGAACGACTGCAACTGGGCGTGGACAACTTTTTCCAGGATCTTTGAAATAAAAGGCAGCTTGGAGATAGGTCTATAATTGGCTAGCATAACACGATCAAGGCCAGGTTTCTTAAGCAGGGGTTGTACAACAGCATGTTTAAAACATTGGGGGACAACACCAGAAGACAGACTGCTGTTAATAATGGCCAGGACTGACTGCCCTATACAAGGAAATACCTCTTTAAAAAAGTGAGGCGGGACAGTGTCACAGGGAGAGCCTGATGGCTTCATCTGGGCAACCACTTTTTCTAAGGCAATCAGAGACACGGGCTCAAACGAATCAAGCACAGCTGAGAAAAGCACACTGTCAGAGGGGTCAGACACAGGTGTGGTGATTAGAGCCCTTGTGGTAGCAACCTTATCAATGAAGAACTGCAGGAAGCTATTGCACATTTCAGGGGATTCCTCTGTGCACACAGGCTGAGGTGAGCCAAGAACAGACTCTATGGTTTTAAATAACACACGTGGGTTGTGAGAGTTTGATTCAATAATATTTGACAGGTGCTCTCTTCTGGACTCTTTGACAGTGCTCTGGTAGCAGCGCCAGCTGTCTTTTAGGATTTGGCGAGAAACCTGCAGCTTGTCCTTTTTCCACCTGCGTTCAGCTTTGCGGCAATCCTGTCTGGCTGCGCGAGTTCTCGCATTGAACCAGGGCTCAGGTTTAGCTTTGGGCTGCACGGTTTTAAATGGAGCCACAGAGTCCAATATGGTTCGGCAGGAGGAGTGAAACGAAGAACTGAGCACCTCCGTGTTTGGTAATAATTCAGAGGGGACACAGAGCTGGTTAAAGGCAGCAGAAAACTGGCCGGAAAACTGACCTCTACTTTTGTCTACAGTCGCCTCTTCCCTGATCTCATCGGTGACTCCCACTGCACAAGAAGAACCTACAGTGGTGAGTATATCAGATTCCTTTGAACATCAATGAAAGTTTGATGCTGCTTTTCAGTTTCGTTTTTCCTAATCTGTTTCAGATTGGAGACCCAAGGCTTGGTGGATTTCTGACGTCCAGGACAACTTTGAACATCTGAACACCAACTGTCAGAAGAAGATGAGTATTGTTGTTTTCTGCTGCTCTCGTCCCTTTTCATTATTTAGTTTTTTCCATTATTTTTTAAGTGTACAAAAATCACTATAGTCACAAAGCACTGAATACGATTCAAACACAGGTTGTTTTTTGATATATAAACAGACTCAGGGTTCAAGTTTGTTTCATTTTTGAAATGAAATGTTTGGTGTGGTTTAAGGAATATTTGGTTGTTATTAGACCCTGAGATGGGTCAGTGACTAGGAGAAACATTGATTTTGATGCATTAGTTGTTTGTAGTAGCAGATCCAATGTAATCTTATTTTGTGATATATGATGGATTTTGAATCGGTCTCCGACTACAAGTAAAACATTTTTTTCCTACTAACCCAATTATAGCCTGGTTTTGTTTTAAGATGAATAAACATACAATAATAGTTTGAACCTGAAAAACATTTATTTTGCAAAGGACACTGAATGATGAACACTTAAATATGAACATTGAATATGAAACATGGGGCAGTTTGGTGTGTTGTTGGCGATGGGGAGAAGGGAAAAGATGGAGATGGTGAGTGAGTTCATCATGTGTGAATGTGAGAGTTCAGCTCAGGTGGAGCAGAGACTCCAAATCTCGCTCGTTCACTCGCAGTCACGCTCGCTCACTCTCGCTCGCTCACTCACTCACTCACAGTCACTCACTCACTCTCGCTCGCTCGCTCACTCGCTCCCTCACTCCCTCACTCCCTCACTCAGTCACACATGATGCACTCACTCACCATCGCTCTTTTCCTTTCTCCCCATCTCCAACAACACACCCAACTGCCCCATGTTTCATATTCAATGTTTATATTTCAGTCTTCATCATTCAGGGTCGTCTTTGCAAAATAAATATTTGTTCAGGTTGAACCTATTCTTGTTTATTTATCTTAAAACAAAACAGGGTAATAATTATTTAGTAGGAAAAAAAGTTTGCTTATATAAGGAGACGATTCAAAATCCATCATATCACAAGATTATTAAATTGCATCTGCCACTACAGAAACTAACAATGCATCAAAATCAATGTTTCTTCCAATCACTGACCATCTCAGGGCCTGATAATAATAAATAGTCCTTGAAAGGTATTTTATGATTGATTGGAAAGGATTGTAGTTTTTTTGTTGATTTAAAGAGTTGCATAAACATTATAGCCTTTAAAGGGTTAGAATTTTTAAAAATATAATTTGATGAGTATATCTCAGTCTGAAGTAGCGTTAAAAGAGTGACAATTTAAAGTTGAAAAAAATATGAACAATATTTTTGTAGGAGACTGTTTTTAGAAAAATCTGACATTGCAAAAAATAAGAATGCATCAGAATCAAAAGTTATTGTAGTTGCATAAACAATATGGCCTTTAAAAGGTTAACATTTTAAAAAATATTAATATTTGATATGCATATTGACTGAACACAGACTGTCGGAAGAGGAGGAGTATGGTGATATTTCTTATTTGTGTTTGCTTCATCGTTGTTGACCTCTACTTTCGTCTACAGTCGCCTCTTCCCTGATCTCATCGGTGACTCCTACAACACAAGAACCTCCAGTTGTGAGTATATCAGATTCCTTTGGGCATCAGTGACAGTTTGATACTGCTTTTCAGTTTTGTTTTTCCTAATCTGTTTCAGAATGGAGACCCTACGCTTGGTGGACTTCCTACGTTCTGGACAACTTTGAAGAACTCTGAACCCCAGCGGTCGGAAGAGGATGAGTATTGTTAATTGTTTGCTGCTGCTTTTGTCTCTGTTAATTTGTTTGTTTTTCCTAATCTGTTCCAGAAGGGTGACCCAACATGGTCGACCTCGAGGTGGTGCTTGGTGGACGTTCTACCCTACAGTCGCGTCTTCCCTGATCTCATCGGTGACTCCTACTGCACAAGAAGAATCTGCAGTGGTGAGTATATCAGATTCCTTTGGACATCAGTGACTGTTTGATGCTGCTTTTTAGTTTTGTTTTTCCTAATCTGTTTCAGAATGGAGACCCTACGCTTGGTGGACTTCCTATGTCCTGGACAACTTTGAAGAACTCTGAACCCCAGCTGTCGGAAGAGGATGAGTATTGTTAATTGTTGTTTTTGCTGCTGCTTTTGTCACTTTTATCTGTTTGTTTTTCCTAATCTGTTCCAGAAGGGAGACCCAACATGATCGACCTCGAGGTGGTGCTTGGTGGACGTTCTACACTACAGTCGCCTCTTCCCTGATATGGTCGGTGACTCCCACTGCACAAGAAGAACCTGCAGTGGTGAGTATATCAGATTCCTTTGGACATCAGTGACTGTTTGATGCTGCTTTTCAGTTTCGTTTTTCCTAATCTGTTTCAGAATGGAGACCCTACGCTTGGTGGACTTCCTACGTTCTGGACAACTTTGAAGAACTCTGAACCCCAGCGGTCGGAAGAGGATGAGTATTGTTAATTGTTTGCTGCTGCTTTTGTCTCTGTTAATTTGTTTGTTTTTCCTAATCTGTTCCAGAAGGGTGACCCAACATGGTCGACCTCGAGGTGGTGCTTGGTGGACGTTCTACCCTACAGTCGAGTCTTCCCTGATCTCATCGGTGACTCCTACTGCACAAGAAGAATCTGCAGTGGTGAGTATATCAGATTCCTTTGGACATCAGTGACTGTTTGATGCTGCTTTTTAGTTTCGTTTTTCCTAATCTGTTCCAGGATGGAGACCCAAGGCTTGGTGGATTTCTGACGTCCAGCACAACTTTGAACATCTGAACACCAACTGTCAGAAGAAGATGAGTATTGTTACTTGTTTGCTGCTGCTCTCGTCCCTTTTCATTATTTAGTTTTTCCATTATTTTTGAAGTGTACAAAAATCCCTTTAGTCACAAAGCACTGAATACGATTCAAACACAGGTTGTTATTTGATATATAAACAGACTCAGGGTTCAAGTTTATTTCATTTTTGAAATGAAATGTTTGGTGTGGTTTAAGGAATATTTGGTTGTTATTAGACCCTGAGATGGGTCAGTGACTAGGAGAAACATTGATTTTGATGCATTATTACTTTTTTGTAGTAGCAGATCCAATGTAATCTTATTTTGTGATATATGATGGATTTTGAATCGGTCTCCGACTACAAGTAAAACATTTTTTTCCTACTAACCCAATTATAGCCTGGTTTTGTTTTAAGATGAATAAACATACAATAATAGTTTGAACCTGAAAAACATTTATTTTGCAAAGGACACTGAATGATGAACACTTAAATATGAACATTGAATATGAAACATGGGGCAGTTTGGTGTGTTGTTGGCGATGGGGAGAAGGGAAAAGATGGAGATGGTGAGTGAGTTCATCATGTGTGAATGTGAGAGTTCAGCTCAGGTGGAGCAGAGACTCCAAATCTCGCTCGTTCACTCGCAGTCACGCTCGCTCGCTCACTCTCGCTCGCTCACTCACTCACAGTCACTCACTCACTCTCGCTCGCTCGCTCACTCGCTCCCTCACTCCCTCACTCCCTCACTCAGTCACACATGATGCACTCACTCACCATCGCTCTTTTCCTTTCTCCCCATCTCCAACAACACACCCAACTGCCCCATGTTTCATATTCAATGTTTATATTTCAGTCTTCATCATTCAGGGTCGTCTTTGCAAAATAAATATTTGTTCAGGTTGAACCTATTCTTGTTTATTTATCTTTAAACAAAACAGGGTAATAATTATTTAGTTGGAAAAAAGTTTGCTTATATAAGGAGACGATTCAAAATCCATCATATCACAAGATTATTAAATTGCATCTGCCACTACAGAAACTAACAATGCATCAAAATCAATGTTTCTTCCAATCACTGACCATCTCAGGGCCTGATAATAATAAATAGTCCTTGAAAGGTATTTTATGATTGATTGGAAAGGATTGTAGTTTTTTTGTTGATTTAAAGAGTTGCATAAACATTATGGCCTTTAAAGGGTTAGAATTTTAAAAATATAATTTGATGAGTATATCTCAGTCTGAAGTAGCGTTAAAAGAGTGACAATTTAAAGTTGAAAAAAATATGAACAATATTTTTGTAGGAGACTGTTTTTAGAAAAATCTGACATTGCAAAAAATAAGAATGCATCAGAATCAAAAGTTATTGTAGTTTTTTTTTCCCAATAAAAACAGTGTAGTTGCGTAAACAATATGGCCTTTAAAAGGTGAACCTTTTAAAAATAATATTTTTAAAAGGTTCACCTTTTAAAAATATTAATATTTGATATGCATATTTCAGGATGAAGTAGCTTCAAAAGACTGACTCATTTAAAGTGGAAATAAATATTAAGATATTTTTACAGCAGTTTTTGGCAAGGGGCCGTTTTCTGCAACAAGGAACAAATGAGGGGGTTAGGGTTAGCTAACCTTAGTTAGTTATCCCCAAAACACCTGGTTCAGGTGCACAGGTTATCAGAGTTCTGCAGAGCTCGTTAACCACTTCCACTACACAAGAACCTACAGTGGTGAGTATATTAGACTCCTTTTGACATCAATGACACTTTGCTACTGCTTTTCAGTTTTGTTTTTCCTAATCTGTTCCAGAATTGAGACCCTAACACTTGGTGGACTTCTTACGTCCTGGACAACTTAGACGAACTCTGAACACCGGCCGTCAAAACAAGATGAGTGTTTTTTTGTTTGTGTCAATATGCACTTCTACTTTGGTCTGTCGTTTCATCTTCCTGTGTTGTCGTTGTTACACAAATGTGTACACTTAGCAAAACTTAGTTGACAGTAAACGGGTGCAGGTGTCGGAGGATTGATAACTCTGATTGGACGGAACTCTCCATACGTGACAGCAAAACAAAAATCTGCTCACAAGGATGGACAAACTGGAATCATGGCTTGGAAATGCAAAAGTAACTTTCTGGACAACTTTGTCAACACGATGATGCAGCAAATGGAGGAATTCATTCACCTCAGTGAATCTACTCTTGGAAAATGGATGGATCTGCATGATGATCTTTGAGGAAATGGGATCAGTGGATTCAAAACCTGGAGGAACGGAACACAAGAATCTGAAAAAAACCCAACATGAACTGCACAAAATGGCCTCCTTGTGGTCGTCCAACCAAAACCACTGACTAACAAAAGTGTCCTTTCTGTTCCCCTCCCATTCCCCCCAACCGGTCGAGGCAGACGGCCGCACACTTTGAGTCTGGTTCTGCCAGAGATTTCTTCCTGTTAAAAGGGAGTTTTTTTCTCTCCACTGTTGCCACGATTGCTTGCTCATTGTGTGAATTGTTGGGTTTCTCTTCTCTCTAATATTATGAATGATTTAAAAAAAAAAAAGGAGTGCAAGTCCGACTGTCACCTCCCCGTGGTGCACTCTGGGTAACGCTAACGACGGCGGCAAACGATAAGTTTACCCGGACATTTGTGACTTATTTGAAAAGTTGATCTTTTTGAGTAAATGTTAATGTGTAGAATGTGTTTGAATGTTTGTCATTGTTGTGACGATAGTCAAGTTAATTTTCACTTCATGTGTTTTCATGTGTCCAGAAACGGCAGCAAAACATGGACTGGATTTCACCGACTGGACTTGATGTGGTTTCCCTGTGAGTCGACAAACTCATTTATTTCCTTGCTGTCCTTTTATTGCTTTCCTTTTCTCTTTCCTTCCATTCTTTTTCATGTCTTTCAGCCCTTTCTTTTTGCCATTTCCTCCATCCCTGTGTTCTCTCCTTCTCTAATGGACTTTATTGCTTCCTTCCTTTTTCTGATTAAATGAGGTTTTAGTCCAACCAGCAGGGGGCGTCACAGCCACTTCAGCCTCAGTGGGTGAAGCTGAGTCTTTTTTCTTTTCCATTTCTAATTCACAGTGTAAGTGGGGTTTAAAGCCAACAGGGTTTATGAAGAATAAGTTCTTGTTTTTATTGTTATTTAAAGCTAACTGTATTTTCTTCTCTGTATTGTTTTATTGCGTTGAAGAAAAGAGCCTGTGATTGTTTGACTTTAATTTCTACTTAACCTTTATATGTTTCTTTGATGCCGTTTTGTTTCTTTTCTGCTTTGTGTTGATGTTTTTTCCATCTTGAATCTTTTGTGTTAAATAAATAAATAAGTCACTTATTTGAAGTCTCTCGCTCTTTCACTCACACTCACTCTGCTGAACTGGCTGAACAAATGTGTGCCACAGTCTGGCCCTCGGTGAAACTCTGTATGGCCTGAACCCTGAATGTTTTCTCAAGTTATTTATGGGCTGGCAGTGACTTGAATTCAGCAGCTTTGAATACATTTTTCATCTACACGTAATGTCACCTTTGTCCACTGGAGGTCAGGTTTTTGCAGTTCTGTTTTATGATGAATTATTTATGGCCTGGCAGGGTCTTAAACATAAAAAAACTGTTTCCCTCACAAAAGTTACTATTTATTTCACCAGTTTAGCAGCTCTAAATCTCATGTGACCTTACATGTAATGTCAAACGTGTCCACCAGAGGGCAGTTTCAACATGTAAACACATTTCAAGATCCTCTTCACCACCTACAAATCCTTCTTACCTTCAGACCTCCTCCATCGCCCCATTCACTCACACCGAACACGCTACACCGTCAAACATCTGTGTAGCCCCAGTTAAGCCCCTCAAGCATTTTATTTTAGATTTTATAAAATATATAATATAGATATATGTTTTTTTGAAGTTTAACATTTAAAAAGTTCAAGTAGCCATTCTGTTCCAATCCAATCCCTGTGTGTGTGAGTAAGAATGGAATAGGTGAGGGCGGGTCGCTACGGTAACTGTGGAGCTTCGGGCGCTGTCCGTGGTGCTGAAAGGCTGCTTTGTTGGATGAGTGTGTGACTTTGTTTTCTTTTTTTTCCCTCTACATGTAAAGTGACTTTTGTGATAGAGGAGGGAAGTGTGATGGAGCCTTGAGGGATTCTGGACTCATCACCAGGCTCGCTTCTCCTCGGCCTCAAATCTCCACGGACCTGAAACACAAGGAAAAGCAGCTGAAGCCACTTTCACTCATGACAATCCATCATTATTGAGTCACTGTGATGAAAGGAAGAAACTGTAGGGATGTTTTTAAGGTAGAACATTAGCTGAAAGGATGTTGTCGATGAATTCGTTCTTCATTGATGAAGCAGAGCATGAGAGAGAATAGATCAAAGCAGGAGAAACATCTTCTACATACGTAGAGTAAGATTAGAAGTAAGAGGAAGATTCTATTGAATAATATCTCAAATATCCAATGCCTTACCTGAACATTACTGGGCTCAGAGATGGAGAAGCTGGTCTCTTGAAAGTTGCTGCCATCTGCTGGTTTACCAGACAACGCCAGATCGGTCCTGCTGGATCTCAGTGCAGCATTTGATACGATAGATCATGAGATCCTGCTACATAGACTAGAACAAGATGTTGTGATTAGAGGATCTGCACTTGTCTGGTTCAAGTCCTATTTATGGGACAGATTTCAGTTTGTTAGTGTTAACGAGGACTACTCCATATTCACTAAGGTCAACTACGGAGTTCCTCAGGGTTCCGTGCTCGGACCTATTCTTTTTACCCTGTACATGCTGCCATTAGGCAACATTATCAGGAAACACAACATAGATTTCCATTGTTATGCAGACGACACCCAGCTATATGTATCTGTACGACCGGATGACCCAAACCCATCTATAAAACTCCAGGATTGTCTCATAGACATACAGACGTGGATGACTCTGAACTTTCTGATGCTTAACACAGAAAAAACTGAGGTCATGGTCCTTGGGCCAAAAGATATAAGAGCAGCACTTTTAAGTGGAGCTCTAAACCGAGGCAGTAACACTTCAGTCCCTTGCACTACAGTAAGGAACCTAGGAGTCCTGTTTGACCAGGATTTATCACTGGATGAACATATTAAGCATATATGTAGAACAGCCTTCTTCCACCTTCGCAACATTAAGACAATTAGAAATATTATATCACGACAAGACTCTGAGAAACTTATCCACGCCTTTATAACCTCTAGGCTGGATTACTGTAACTCCTTACTGTCTGGATGTCCTAGTAAGTCCTTGAGAAGCCTTCAACTTGTCCAGAACGCAGCAGCACGGATACTGACTGGAACCAGACGACGTGATTATACGACTCCTGTCTTGGCTTCTCTTCACTGGCTCCCAGTGAAAAGTAGAATAGATTTTAAAATACTTCTACTCACATACAAGGCCCTGAATAATCAGGCACCTTCTTATATTTGTGACTTAATCACTTTATATCAACCCAATAGACCCTGAACTCAGGTCTACTGGTTATTCCTAAAATAACTAGAAGTAGAATCGGTGGTAGAACATTTATCTACCAGGCTCCTCTCCTGTGGAACCAACTTCTGCTTTCAGTCAGACAGTCTGACTCTGTCTCTGCCTTTAAGGTGAGACTGAAAACCTACCTTTTTAACATAGACTATAGTCGAAGCTAGATCAGGTATGTCCTGATTAGAATAGTCTATCTTATGCTGCCATAGGCTTAGACTGCTGGAGGAATTTCCCATCATGCACTTAGAATGAGCACACAGACTTTGCACGAGCCGCACTTTCTCTACCCCGTCCTCAATTTCTCAACCCTCACCACTTACCCGATGTCCCCCATGACATGTAGACCATAAATCCACATTTAGACCATAAATCCACATGTAGCACATAAATCCACATGTACACCATACATCCACATGTACACCATAAATCCACATGTAGCACATAAATCCACATGTAGACCATAAATTCACATGTAGACCTTCTCTAACTGATGTTTAATCTCTTACAGTTCTGCTGACACCAGTGAACGACATGAGGTCAGGACAGGAAAGAGGACTCCGTCATCTTCAAGTCTCTGACCACAACAGCCTTCACGACAGGCTGTGACAGATGATCCTGGCATTTAAAGACTTTTCACTTTTTATTCTTTGTCATTGTGTATTGTATGTTTTTGGTAACATCTACTGCACGTCTGTCCGTCCAGGGAGTGGATCCCTCAACTGTGGTTCTCCTTAAGGTTTCTACCCTTTTCCCTGTTAGAAGAGTTTTTTCGCTGGTAGTTTTTCCTTACCCTGGTCGAAGGTCTAAGGACAGAGGATGTTACCAACCCTGTGAAGTCCCTGAGACAAACTATGTTTTGTAAACTGTGGGCTATACAAAAAATGATTGATTGATTGATTGATTTAACAGAAAAAAACCAAAAGTATCTTGGAATGTCTTGAAATTGTACACAGTCATAGTCAACGACACCCTGAACAAGAATCCGTTGAAAATATTTGCATATCTCTTAAGGAATATTTTTAATGAATTTTTGAAAATTAGGAAAGCGATCCATGCACTTAGGCAGTGACTTAACTTTTGATGTTTTTGGTTTGTTTTTAAAGCATTAAAGCTGCAGGAGTTCATCCATGTCGCCCAGTCGCTGGAAACAAACGTTTGGACACCATGGATCACACAGCAGAAAATAAGGTGAGACGGAGGAAACGATCCATTTGCCCTGATGCACTTAGTGACTTGACTTTTTTTTCAAAAAAGACCCCAAAAGTATCTTGGAATGTCTTGAAATTGTACACAGTCATAGTCAAGCATGCCCTGAACAAGAATCCGTTGAATATATTTGCATATCTCTTGAGGAATATTTTTAATGAATTTTTGAAAATCAGGAAAGCGATCCATGCACTGAGGCAGTGACTTAACTTTTGATGTTTTTGGGTTGTTTTTAAAGAATTAAAGCTGCAGGAGTTCATCCATGTCGTCCAGTCGCTGGAAACAAACGTTTGGACACCGTGGATCACACAGCAGGATATCAGGTGAGACGAAGGAAACGATCCATTTGCCCTGATGCACTTAGTGACTTGACTTTTTTTTCAAAAAAAAACCCAAAAGTAAATTGGAATGTCTTGAAATTGTACACAGTCATAGTCAAGCATGCCCTGAACAAGAATCCGTTGAATATATTTGCATATCTCTTGAAGAATATTTTTAATGAATTTTTGAAAATCCGGAAAGCGATCCATGCACTTAGGCAGTGACTTAACTTTTTCGTCAAAAAAGACCCCAAAAGTATCTTGGAATGTCTTGAAATTGTACACAGTCATAGTCAAGCATGCCCTGAACAAGAATCCGTTGAATATATTTGCATATCTCTTAAGGAATATTTTTAATGAATTTTTGAAAATGAGGAATTTCTGTGCACTTAGGCAGTGACTTAACTTTTTATTCAAAAAAGACCCCAAAAGTATCTTGGAATGTCTTGAAATTGTACACAGTCATAGTCAAGCATGCCCTGAACAAGAATCCGTTGAATATATTTGCATATCGCTTAAGGAATATTTTTAATGAATTTTTGAAAATCAGGAAAGCGATCCATGCACTTGGACATTCCAAGTATGTTGGAATGTCTTGAAATTGTACTCAGTCATAGTCAACGACGCCCTGAACAAGAATCCGTTGAAAATATTTGCATATCGCTTCAGGAATATTTTAAATGAATTTTTGAAAATCAGGAAAGCGATCCATGCACTTGGACATTCCAAGTATGTTGGAATGTCTTGAAATTGTACTCAGTCATAGTCAACGACGCCCTGAACAAGAATCCGTTGAAAATATTTGCATATCGCTTAAGGAATATTTTTAATGAATTTTTGAAAATCAGGAAAGCGATCCATGCACTTAGGCAGTGACTTAACTTTTTTGTCAAAAAAGACCCCAAAAGTATCTTGGAATGTCTTGAAATTGTACACAGTCATAGTCAAGCATGCCCTGAACAAGAATCCGTTGAATATATTTGCATATCTCTTGAAGAATGTTTTTAATGAATTTTTGAAAATCCGAAAAGTGATCCATGCACTTGGACATTCCAAGTATGTTGGAATGTCTTGAAATTGTACTCAGTCATAGTCAACGACGATCTGAACAAGAATCAATTGAAAATATTTGCATATCTCTTAAGGAATATTTTTAATGAATTTTTGAAAATGAGGAAAGTCTGTGCACTTAGGCAGTGACTTAACTTTTTATTCAAAAAAGACCCCAAAAGTATCTTGGAATGTCTTGAAATTGTACACAGTCATAGTCAAGCATGCCCTGAACAAGAATCCGTTGAATATATTTGCATATCTCTTGAAGAATATTTTTAATGAACTTTTGAAAATCAGGAAAGCTATCCATGCACTTGGACATTCCAAGTAAGTTGGAATGTCTTGAAATTGTACTCAGTCATAGTCAACGACGCCCTAAACAAGAATCAATTGAAAATATTCGCATATCTCTTAAGGAATATTTTTAATGAATTTTTGAAAATGAGGAAAGTCTGTGCACTTAGGCAGTGACTTAACTTTTTCGTCAAAAAAGACCCCAAAAGTATCTTGGAATGTATTGAAATTGTACACAGTCATAGTCAAGCATGCCCTGAACAAGAACCTGTTGAATATATTTGCATATCTCTTGAATAATATTTTTAATGAATTTTTGAAAATCCGGAAAGCGATCCATGCACTTAGGCAGTGACAACTTTTTCGTCAAAAAAGACCCCAAAAGTATCTTGGAATGTCTTGAAATTGTACACAGTCATAGTCAAGAATGCCCTGAACAAGAATCCGTTGAATATATTCGCATATCTCTTGAAGAATATTTTTAATGAATTTTTGAAAATCCGAAAAGCGATCCATGCACTTGGACATTCCAAGTATGTTGGAATGTCTTGAAATTGTACTCAGTCATAGTTAACGACGCCCTGAACAAGAATCAATTGAAAATATTTGCATATCTCTTAAGGAATATTTTTAATGAATTTTTGAAAATGAGGAAAGTCTGTGCACTTAGGCAGTGACTTAACTTTTTATTCAAAAAAGACCCCAAAAGTATCTTGGAATGTCTTGAAATTGTACACAGTCATAGTCAAGCATGCCCTGAACAAGAATCCGTTGAATATATTTGCATATCTCTTGAAGAATATTTTTAATGAACTTTTGAAAATCAGGAAAGCGATCCATGCACTTGGACATTACAAGTATGTTGGAATGTTTTGAAATTGTACTCAGTCATAGTCAACGATGCCCTGAACAAGAATCCGTTGAAAATATTTGCATATCGCTTAAGGAATATTTTTAATGAATTTTTGAAAATCAGGAAAGCGATCCATGCACTGAGGCAGTGACTTAACTTTTTCGTCAAAAAAGACCCCAAAAGTATCTTGGAATGTCTTGAAATTGTACACAGTCATAGTCAAGCATGCCCTGAACAAGAACCTGTTGAATATATTTGCATATCTCTTGAAGAATATTTTTAATGAATTTTTGAAAATCCGGAAAGCTATCCATGCACTTGGACATTCCAAGTAAGTTGGAATGTCTTGAAATTGTACTCAGTCATAGTCAACGACGCCCTGAACAAGAATCCGTTGAAAATATTTGCATATCGCTTCAGGAATATTTTAAATGAATTTTTGAAAATCAGGAAAGCGATCCATGCACTTGGACATTCCAAGTATGTTGGAATGTCTTGAAATTGTACTCAGTCATAGTCAACGACGCCCTGAACAAGAATCCGTTGAAAATATTTGCATATCGCTTAAGGAATATTTTTAATGAATTTTTGAAAATCAGGAAAGCGATCCATGCACTTAGGCAGTGACTTAACTTTTTTGTCAAAAAAGACCCCAAAAGTATCTTGGAATGTCTTGAAATTGTACACAGTCATAGTCAAGCATGCCCTGAACAAGAATCCGTTGAATATATTTGCATATCTCTTGAAGAATGTTTTTAATGAATTTTTGAAAATCCGAAAAGTGATCCATGCACTTGGACATTCCAAGTATGTTGGAATGTCTTGAAATTGTACTCAGTCATAGTCAACGACGATCTGAACAAGAATCAATTGAAAATATTTGCATATCTCTTAAGGAATATTTTTAATGAATTTTTGAAAATGAGGAAAGTCTGTGCACTTAGGCAGTGACTTAACTTTTTATTCAAAAAAGACCCCAAAAGTATCTTGGAATGTCTTGAAATTGTACACAGTCATAGTCAAGCATGCCCTGAACAAGAATCCGTTGAATATATTTGCATATCTCTTGAAGAATATTTTTAATGAACTTTTGAAAATCAGGAAAGCTATCCATGCACTTGGACATTCCAAGTAAGTTGGAATGTCTTGAAATTGTACTCAGTCATAGTCAACGACGCCCTGAACAAGAATCAATTGAAAATATTCGCATATCTCTTAAGGAATATTTTTAATGAATTTTTGAAAATGAGGAAAGTCTGTGCACTAAGGCAGTGACTTAACTTTTTCGTCAAAAAAGACCCCAAAAGTATCTTGGAATGTATTGAAATTGTACACAGTCATAGTCAAGCATGCCCTGAACAAGAACCTGTTGAATATATTTGCATATCTCTTGAATAATATTTTTAATGAATTTTTGAAAATCCGGAAAGCGATCCATGCACTTAGGCAGTGACTTAACTTTTTCGTCAAAAAAGACCCCAAAAGTATCTTGGAATGTCTTGAAATTGTACACAGTCATAGTCAAGCATGCCCTGAACAAGAATCCGTTGAATATATTTGCATATCTCTTAAGGAATATTTTTAATGAATTTTTGAAAATGAGGAATTTCTGTGCACTTAGGCAGTGACTTAACTTTTTATTCAAAAAAGACCCCAAAAGTATCTTGGAATGTCTTGAAATTGTACACAGTCATAGTCAAGCATGCCCTGAACAAGAATCCGTTGAATATATTTGCATATCGCTTAAGGAATATTTTTAATGAATTTTTGAAAATCAGGAAAGCGATCCATGCACTTGGACATTCCAAGTATGTTGGAATGTCTTGAAATTGTACTCAGTCATAGTCAACGACGCCCTGAACAAGAATCCGTTGAAAATATTTGCATATCGCTTCAGGAATATTTTAAATGAATTTTTGAAAATCAGGAAAGCGATCCATGCACTTGGACATTCCAAGTATGTTGGAATGTCTTGAAATTGTACTCAGTCATAGTCAACGACGCCCTGAACAAGAATCCGTTGAAAATATTTGCATATCGCTTAAGGAATATTTTTAATGAATTTTTGAAAATCAGGAAAGCGATCCATGCACTTAGGCAGTGACTTAACTTTTTTGTCAAAAAAGACCCCAAAAGTATCTTGGAATGTCTTGAAATTGTACACAGTCATAGTCAAGCATGCCCTGAACAAGAATCCGTTGAATATATTTGCATATCTCTTGAAGAATGTTTTTAATGAATTTTTGAAAATCCGAAAAGTGATCCATGCACTTGGACATTCCAAGTATGTTGGAATGTCTTGAAATTGTACTCAGTCATAGTCAACGACGATCTGAACAAGAATCAATTGAAAATATTTGCATATCTCTTAAGGAATATTTTTAATGAATTTTTGAAAATGAGGAAAGTCTGTGCACTTAGGCAGTGACTTAACTTTTTATTCAAAAAAGACCCCAAAAGTATCTTGGAATGTCTTGAAATTGTACACAGTCATAGTCAAGCATGCCCTGAACAAGAATCCGTTGAATATATTTGCATATCTCTTGAAGAATATTTTTAATGAACTTTTGAAAATCAGGAAAGCTATCCATGCACTTGGACATTCCAAGTAAGTTGGAATGTCTTGAAATTGTACTCAGTCATAGTCAACGACGCCCTAAACAAGAATCAATTGAAAATATTCGCATATCTCTTAAGGAATATTTTTAATGAATTTTTGAAAATGAGGAAAGTCTGTGCACTTAGGCAGTGACTTAACTTTTTCGTCAAAAAAGACCCCAAAAGTATCTTGGAATGTATTGAAATTGTACACAGTCATAGTCAAGCATGCCCTGAACAAGAACCTGTTGAATATATTTGCATATCTCTTGAATAATATTTTTAATGAATTTTTGAAAATCCGGAAAGCGATCCATGCACTTAGGCAGTGACAACTTTTTCGTCAAAAAAGACCCCAAAAGTATCTTGGAATGTCTTGAAATTGTACACAGTCATAGTCAAGAATGCCCTGAACAAGAATCCGTTGAATATATTCGCATATCTCTTGAAGAATATTTTTAATGAATTTTTGAAAATCCGAAAAGCGATCCATGCACTTGGACATTCCAAGTATGTTGGAATGTCTTGAAATTGTACTCAGTCATAGTTAACGACGCCCTGAACAAGAATCAATTGAAAATATTTGCATATCTCTTAAGGAATATTTTTAATGAATTTTTGAAAATGAGGAAAGTCTGTGCACTTAGGCAGTGACTTAACTTTTTATTCAAAAAAGACCCCAAAAGTATCTTGGAATGTCTTGAAATTGTACACAGTCATAGTCAAGCATGCCCTGAACAAGAATCCGTTGAATATATTTGCATATCTCTTGAAGAATATTTTTAATGAACTTTTGAAAATCAGGAAAGCGATCCATGCACTTGGACATTACAAGTATGTTGGAATGTTTTGAAATTGTACTCAGTCATAGTCAACGATGCCCTGAACAAGAATCCGTTGAAAATATTTGCATATCGCTTAAGGAATATTTTTAATGAATTTTTGAAAATCAGGAAAGCGATCCATGCACTGAGGCAGTGACTTAACTTTTTCGTCAAAAAAGACCCCAAAAGTATCTTGGAATGTCTTGAAATTGTACACAGTCATAGTCAAGCATGCCCTGAACAAGAACCTGTTGAATATATTTGCATATCTCTTGAAGAATATTTTTAATGAATTTTTGAAAATCCGGAAAGCTATCCATGCACTTGGACATTCCAAGTAAGTTGGAATGTCTTGAAATTGTACTCAGTCATAGTCAACGACGCCCTGAACAAGAATCCGTTGAAAATATTTGCATATCGCTTCAGGAATATTTTAAATGAATTTTTGAAAATCAGGAAAGCGATCCATGCACTTGGACATTCCAAGTATGTTGGAATGTCTTGAAATTGTACTCAGTCATAGTCAACGACGCCCTGAACAAGAATCCGTTGAAAATATTTGCATATCGCTTAAGGAATATTTTTAATGAATTTTTGAAAATCAGGAAAGCGATCCATGCACTTAGGCAGTGACTTAACTTTTTTGTCAAAAAAGACCCCAAAAGTATCTTGGAATGTCTTGAAATTGTACACAGTCATAGTCAAGCATGCCCTGAACAAGAATCCGTTGAATATATTTGCATATCTCTTGAAGAATGTTTTTAATGAATTTTTGAAAATCCGAAAAGTGATCCATGCACTTGGACATTCCAAGTATGTTGGAATGTCTTGAAATTGTACTCAGTCATAGTCAACGACGATCTGAACAAGAATCAATTGAAAATATTTGCATATCTCTTAAGGAATATTTTTAATGAATTTTTGAAAATGAGGAAAGTCTGTGCACTTAGGCAGTGACTTAACTTTTTATTCAAAAAAGACCCCAAAAGTATCTTGGAATGTCTTGAAATTGTACACAGTCATAGTCAAGCATGCCCTGAACAAGAATCCGTTGAATATATTTGCATATCTCTTGAAGAATATTTTTAATGAACTTTTGAAAATCAGGAAAGCTATCCATGCACTTGGACATTCCAAGTAAGTTGGAATGTCTTGAAATTGTACTCAGTCATAGTCAACGACGCCCTGAACAAGAATCAATTGAAAATATTCGCATATCTCTTAAGGAATATTTTTAATGAATTTTTGAAAATGAGGAAAGTCTGTGCACTAAGGCAGTGACTTAACTTTTTCGTCAAAAAAGACCCCAAAAGTATCTTGGAATGTATTGAAATTGTACACAGTCATAGTCAAGCATGCCCTGAACAAGAACCTGTTGAATATATTTGCATATCTCTTGAATAATATTTTTAATGAATTTTTGAAAATCCGGAAAGCGATCCATGCACTTAGGCAGTGACTTAACTTTTTCGTCAAAAAAGACCCGAAAAGTATCTTGGAATGTCTTGAAATTGTACACAGTCATAGTCAAGAATGCCCTGAACAAGAATCCGTTGAATATATTCGCATATCTCTTGAAGAATATTTTTAATGAATTTTTGAAAATCCGAAAAGCGATCCATGCACTTGGACATTCCAAGTATGTTGGAATGTCTTGAAATTGTACTCAGTCATAGTTAACGACGCCCTGAACAAGAATCAATTGAAAATATTTGCATATCTCTTAAGGAATATTTTTAATGAATTTTTGAAAATGAGGAAAGTCTGTGCACTTAGGCAGTGACTTAACTTTTTATTCAAAAAAGACCCCAAAAGTATCTTGGAATGTCTTGAAATTGTACACAGTCATAGTCAAGCATGCCCTGAACAAGAATCCGTTGAATATATTTGCATATCTCTTGAAGAATATTTTTAATGAACTTTTGAAAATCAGGAAAGCGATCCATGCACTTGGACATTACAAGTATGTTGGAATGTTTTGAAATTGTACTCAGTCATAGTCAACGATGCCCTGAACAAGAATCCGTTGAAAATATTTGCATATCGCTTAAGGAATATTTTTAATGAATTTTTGAAAATCAGGAAAGCGATCCATGCACTGAGGCAGTGACTTAACTTTTTCGTCAAAAAAGACCCCAAAAGTATCTTGGAATGTCTTGAAATTGTACACAGTCATAGTCAAGCATGCCCTGAACAAGAACCTGTTGAATATATTTGCATATCTCTTGAAGAATATTTTTAATGAATTTTTGAAAATCCGGAAAGCTATCCATGCACTTGGACATTCCAAGTAAGTTGGAATGTCTTGAAATTGTACTCAGTCATAGTCAACGACGCCCTGAACAAGAATCTATTGAAAATATTTGCATATCTCTTAAGGAATATTTTTAATGAATTTTTGAAAATGAGGAATTTCTGTGCACTTAGGCAGTGACTTAACTTTTTATTCAAAAAAGACCCCAAAAGTATCTTGGAATGTCTTGAAATTGTACACAGTCATAGTCAAGCATGCCCTGAACAAGAATCCGTTGAATATATTTGCATATCGCTTAAGGAATATTTTTAATGAATTTTTGAAAATCAGGAAAGCGATCCATGCACTTGGACATTCCAAGTATGTTGGAATGTCTTGAAATTGTACTCAGTCATAGTCAACGACGCCCTGAACAAGAATCCGTTGAAAATATTTGCATATCGCTTAAGGAATATTTTTAATGAATTTTTGAAAATCAGGAAAGCGATCCATGCACTTAGGCAGTGACTTAACTTTTTCGTCAAAAAAGACCCCAAAAGTATCTTGGAATGTCTTGAAATTGTACACAGTCATAGTCAAGCATGCCCTGAACAAGAATCCGTTGAATATATTTGCATATCTCTTGAAGAATGTTTTTAATGAATTTTTGAAAATCCGAAAAGTGATCCATGCACTTGGACATTCCAAGTATGTTGGAATGTCTTGAAATTGTACTCAGTCATAGTCAACGACGATCTGAACAAGAATCAATTGAAAATATTTGCATATCTCTTAAGGAATATTTTAAATGAATTTTTGAAAATGAGGAAAGTCTGTGCACTTAGGCAGTGACTTAACTTTTTATTCAAAAAAGACCCCAAAAGTATCTTGGAATGTCTTGAAATTGTACACAGTCATAGTCAAGCATGCCCTGAACAAGAATCCGTTGAATATATTTGCATATCTCTTGAAGAATATTTTTAATGAACTTTTGAAAATCAGGAAAGCGATCCATGCACTTGGACATTCCAAGTATGTTGGAATGTCTTGAAATTGTACTCAGTCATAGTCAACGACGCCCTGAACAAGAATCCGTTGAAAATATTTGCATATCGCTTAAGGAATATTTTTAATGAATTTTTGAAAATCAGGAAAGCGATCCATGCACTTAGGCAGTGACTTAACTTTTTCGTCAAAAAAGACCCCAAAAGTATCTTGGAATGTCTTGAAATTGTACACAGTCATAGTCAAGCATGCCCTGAACAAGAATCCGTTGAATATATTTGCATATCTCTTGAAGAATATTTTTAATGAATTTTTGAAAATCCGGAAAGCGATCCATGCACTTGGACATTCCAAGTATGTTGGAATGTCTTGAAATTGTACTCAGTCATAGTCAACGACGCCCTGAACAAGAATCAATTGAAAATATTCGCATATCTCTTAAGGAATATTTTAAATGAATTTTTGAAAATCAGGAAAGCAATCCATGCACTTAGGCAGTGACTTAACTTTTTTGTCAAAAAAGACCCCAAAGGTATCTTGGAATGTCTTGAAATTGTACACAGTCATAGTCAAGCATGCCCTGAACAAGAATCCGTTGAATATATTTGCATATCGCTTAAGGAATATTTTTAATGAATTTTTGAAAATCAGGAAAGCGATCCATGCACTTAGGCAGTGACTTAACTTTTTTGTCAAAAAAGACCCCAAAAGTATCTTGGAATGTCTTGAAATTGTACACAGTCATAGTCAAGCATGCCCTGAACAAGAATCCGTTGAATATATTTGCATATCTCTTGAAGAATATTTTTAATGAACTTTTGAAAATCAGGAAAGCGATCCATGCACTTGGACATTCCAAGTATGTTGGAATGTCTTGAAATTGTACTCAGTCATAGTCAACGACGCCCTGAACAAGAATCTATTGAAAATATTTGCATATCTCTTAAGGAATATTTTTAATGAATTTTTGAAAATGAGGAATTTCTGTGCACTTAGGCAATGACTTAACTTTTTATTCAAAAAAGACCCCAAAAGTATCTTGGAATGTCTTGAAATTGTACACAGTCATAGTCAAGCATGCCCTGAACAAGAAACCGTTGAATATATTTGCATATCTCTTGAAGAATATTTTTAATGAACTTTTGAAAATCCGGAAAGCGATCCATGCACTTGGACATTCCAAGTATGTTGGAATGTCTTGAAATTGTACTCAGTCATAGTCAACGACGCCCTGAACAAGAATCCGTTGAAAATATTTGCATATCGCTTAAGGAATATTTTTAATGAATTTTTTAAAAAATCATGAAAGCGATCCATGCACTTAGGCAGTGACTTAACTTTTTCGTCAAAAAAGACCCCAAAAGTATCTTGGAATGTCTTGAAATTGTACACAGTCATAGTCAAGCATGCCCTGAACAAGAATCCGTTGAATATATTTGCATATCTCTTGAAGAATATTTTTAATGAATTTTTGAAAATCCGGAAAGCGATCCATGCACTTAGGCAGTGACTTAACTTTTTCGTCAAAAAAGACCCCAAAAGTATCTTGGAATGTCTTGAAATTGTACACAGTCATAGTCAAGCATGCCCTGAACAAGAATCCGTTGAATATATTTGCATATCTCTTAAGGAATATTTTTAATGAATTTTTGAAAATGAGGAATTTCTGTGCACTTAGGCAGTGACTTAACTTTTTATTCAAAAAAGACCCCAAAAGTATCTTGGAATGTCTTGAAATTGTACACAGTCATCGTCAAGCATGCCCTGAACAAGAATCCGTTGAATATATTTGCATATCGCTTAAGGAATATTTTTAATGAATTTTTGAAAATCAGGAAAGCGATCCATGCACTTGGACATTCCAAGTATGTTGGAATGTCTTGAAATTGTACTCAGTCATAGTCAACGACGCCCTGAACAAGAATCCGTTGAAAATATTTGCATATCGCTTCAGGAATATTTTAAATGAATTTTTGAAAATCAGGAAAGCGATCCATGCACTTGGACATTCCAAGTATGTTGGAATGTCTTGAAATTGTACTCAGTCATAGTCAACGACGCCCTGAACAAGAATCCGTTGAAAATATTTGCATATCGCTTAAGGAATATTTTTAATGAATTTTTGAAAATCAGGAAAGCGATCCATGCACTTAGGCAGTGACTTAACTTTTTATTCAAAAAAGACCCCAAAAGTATCTTGGAATGTCTTGAAATTGTGCACAGTCATAGTCAAGCATGCCCTGAACAAGAATCCGTTGAATATATTTGCATATCTCTTGAAGAATGTTTTTAATGAATTTTTGAAAATCCGAAAAGTGATCCATGCACTTGGACATTCCAAGTATGTTGGAATGTCTTGAAATTGTACTCAGTCATAGTCAACGACGCCCTGAACAAGAATCAATTGAAAATATTCGCATATCTCTTAAGGAATATTTTTAATGAATTTTTGAAAATGAGGAAAGTCTGTGCACTTAGGCAGTGACTTAACTTTTTCGTCAAAAAAGACCCCAAAAGTATCTTGGAATGTATTGAAATTGTACACAGTCATAGTCAAGCATGCCCTGAACAAGAACCTGTTGAATATATTTGCATATCTCTTGAATAATATTTTTAATGAATTTTTGAAAATCCGGAAAGCGATCCATGCACTTAGGCAGTGACTTAACTTTTTCGTCAAAAAAGACCCCAAAAGTATCTTGGAATGTCTTGAAATTGTACACAGTCATAGTCAAGAATGCCCTGAACAAGAATCCGTTGAATATATTCGCATATCTCTTGAAGAATATTTTTAATGAATTTTTGAAAATCCGAAAAGCGATCCATGCACTTGGACATTCCAAGTATGTTGGAATGTCTTGAAATTGTACTCAGTCATAGTTAACGACGCCCTGAACAAGAATCAATTGAAAATATTTGCATATCTCTTAAGGAATATTTTTAATGAATTTTTGAAAATGAGGAAAGTCTGTGCACTTAGGCAGTGACTTAACTTTTTATTCAAAAAAGACCCCAAAAGTATCTTGGAATGTCTTGAAATTGTACACAGTCATAGTCAAGCATGCCCTGAACAAGAATCCGTTGAATATATTTGCATATCTCTTGAAGAATATTTTTAATGAACTTTTGAAAATCAGGAAAGCGATCCATGCACTTGGACATTCCAAGTATGTTGGAATGTCTTGAAATTGTACTCGGTCATAGTCAACGACGCCCTGAACAAGAATCCATTGAAAATATTTGCATATCTCTTAAGGAATATTTTTAATGAATTTTTGAAAATGATGAAAGTCTGTGCACTTAGGCAGTGACTTAACTTTTTATTCAAAAAAGACCCCAAAGGTATCTTGGAATGTCTTGAAATTGTACACAGTCATAGTCAAGCATGCCCTGAACAAGAATCCGTTGAATATATTTGCATATCTCTTGAAGAATATTTTTAATGAACTTTTGAAAATCAGGAAAGCGATCCATGCACTTGGACATTCCAAGTATGTTGGAATGTCTTGAAATTGTACTCAGTCATAGTCAACAACGCCCTGAACAAGAATCCGTTGAAAATATTTGCATATCGCTTAAGGAATATTTTTAATGAATTTTTGAAAATCAGGAAAGCGATCCATGCACTTAGGCAGTGACTTAACTTTTTTGTCAAAAAAGACCCCAAAAGTATCTTGGAATGTCTTGAAATTGTACACAGTCATAGTCAAGCATGCCCTGAACAAGAATCCGTTGAATATATTTGCATATCTCTTGAAGAATATTTTTAATGAATTTTTGAAAATCCGAAAAGCGATCCATGCACTTGGACATTCCAAGTATGTTGGAATGTCTTGAAATTGTACTCAGTCATAGTCAACGACGCCCTGAACAAGAATCCGTTGAAAATATATGCATATCGCTTAAGGAATATTTTTAATGAATTTTTGAAAATCAGGAAAGCGATCCATGCACTTAGGCAGTGACTTAACTTTTTTGTCAAAAAAGACCCCAAAAGTATCTTGGAATGTCTTGAAATTGTACACAGTCATAGTCAAGCATGCCCTGAACAAGAATCCGTTGAATATATTTGCATATCTCTTGAAGAATATTTTTAATGAACTTTTGAAAATCAGGAAAGCGATCCATGCACTTGGACATTCCAAGTATGTTGGAATGTCTTGAAATTGTACTCAGTCATAGTCAACGACGCCCTGAACAAGAATCCGTTGAAAATATTTGCATATCGCTTAAGGAATATTTTTAATGAATTTTTGAAAATCAGGAAAGCGATCCATGCACTTAGGCAGTGACTTAACTTTTTTGTCAAAAAAGACCCCAAAAGTATCTTGGAATGTCTTGAAATTGTACACAGTCATAGTCAAGCATGCCCTGAACAAGAATCCGTTGAATATATTTGCATATCTCTTGAAGAATATTTTTAATGAATTTTTGAAAATCCGAAAAGCGATCCATGCACTTGGACATTCCAAGTATGTTGGAATGTCTTGAAATTGTACTCAGTCATAGTCAACAACGCCCTGAACAAGAATCCATTGAAAATATTTGCATATCTCTTAAGGAATATTTTTAATGAATTTTTGAAAATGAGGAAAGTCTGTGCACTTAGGCAGTGACTTAACTTTTTATTCAAAAAAGACCCCAAAAGTATCTTGGAATGTCTTGAAATTGTACACAGTCATAGTCAAGCATGCCCTGAACAAGAATCCGTTGAATATATTTGCATATCTCTTGAAGAATATTTTTAATGAACTTTTGAAAATCAGGAAAGCGATCCATGCACTTGGACATTCCAAGTATGTTGGAATGTTTTGAAATTGTACTCAGTCATAGTCAACGACGCCTTGAACAAGAATCCGTTGAAAATATTTGCATATCGCTTAAGGAATATTTTTAATGAATTTTTGAAAATCAGAAAAGCGATCCATGCACTTAGGCAGTGACTTAACTTTTTTGTCAAAAAAGACCCCAAAAGTATCTTGGAATGTCTTGAAATTGTACACAGTCATAGTCAAGCATGCCCTGAACAAGAATCCGTTGAATATATTTGCATATCTCTTGAAGAATATTTTTAATGAATTTTTGAAAATCCGAAAAGCGATCCATGCACTTGGACATTCCAAGTATGTTGGAATGTCTTGAAATTGTACTCAGTCATAGTCAACGACGCCCTGAACAAGAATCAATTGAAAATATTTGCATATCTCTTAAGGAATATTTTTAATGAATTTTTGAAAATGAGGAAAGTCTGTGCACTTAGGCAGTGACTTAACTTTTTATTCAAAAAAGACCCCAAAAGTATCCTGGAATGTCTTGAAATTGTACACAGTCATAGTCAAGCATGCCCTGAACAAGAATCCGTTGAATATATTTGCATATCTCTTGAAGAATATTTTTAATGAACTTTTGAAAATCAGGAAAGCGATCCATGCACTTGGACATTCCAAGTATGTTGGAATGTCTTGAAATTGTACTCAGTCATAGTCAACGACGCCCTGAACAAGAATCCGTTGAAAATATTTGCATATCGTTTAAGGAATATTTTTAAAGAATTTCTGAAAATCAGGAAAGCGATCCATGCACTTAGGCAGTGACTTAACTTTTTCGTCAAAAAAGACCCCAAAAGTATCTTGGAATGTCTTGAAATTGTACACAGTCATAGTCAAGCATGCCCTGAACAAGAATCCGTTGAATATATTTGCATATCTCTTGAAGAATATTTTTAATGAATTTTTGAAAATCCGGAAAGCGATCCATGCACTTGGACATTCCAAGTATGTTGGAATGTCTTGAAATTGTACTCGGTCATAGTCAACGACGCCCTGAACAAGAATCCATTGAAAATATTTGCATATCTCTTAAGGAATATTTTTAATGAATTTTTGAAAATGATGAAAGTCTGTGCACTTAGGCAGTGACTTAACTTTTTATCCAAAAAAGACCCCAAAGGTATCTTGGAATGTCTTGAAATTGTACACAGTCATAGTCAAGCATGCCCTGAACAAGAATCCGTTGAATATATTTGCATATCTCTTGAAGAATATTTTTAATGAACTTTTGAAAATCAGGAAAGCGATCCATGCACTTGGACATTCCAAGTATGTTGGAATGTCTTGAAATTGTACTCAGTCATAGTCAACGACGCCCTGAACAAGAATCAATTGAAAATATTTGCATATCTCTTAAGGAATATTTTTAATGAATTTTTGAAAATGAGGAAAGTCTGTGCACTTAGGCAGTGACTTAACTTTTCATTCAAAAAAGACCCCAAAAGTATCTTGGAATGTCTTGAAATTGTACACAGTCATAGTCAAGCATGCCCTGAACAAGAATCCGTTAAATATATTTGCATATCTCTTGAAGAATATTTTTAATGAACTTTTGAAAATCAGGAAAGCGATCCATGCACTTGGACATTCCAAGTATGTTGGAATGTCTTGAAATTGTACTCAGTCATAGTCAACGACGCCCTGAACAAGAATCAATTGAAAATATTTGCATATCGTTTAAGGAATATTTTTAAAGAATTTCTGAAAATCAGGAAAGCGATCCATGCACTTAGGCAGTGACTTAACTTTTTCGTCAAAAAAGACCCCAAAAGTATCTTGGAATGTCTTGAAATTGTACACAGTCATAGTCAAGCATGCCCTGAACAAGAATCCGTTGAATATATTTGCATATCTCTTGAAGAATATTTTTAATGAATTTTTGAAAATCCGGAAAGCGATCCATGCACTTGGACATTCCAAGTATGTTGGAATGTCTTGAAATTGTACTCGGTCATAGTCAACGACGCCCTGAACAAGAATCCATTGAAAATATTTGCATATCTCTTAAGGAATATTTTTAATGAATTTTTGAAAATGATGAAAGTCTGTGCACTTAGGCAGTGACTTAACTTTTTATTCAAAAAAGACCCCAAAGGTATCTTGGAATGTCTTGAAATTGTACACAGTCATAGTCAAGCATGCCCTGAATAAGAATCCGTTGAATATATTTGCATATCTCTTGAAGAATATTTTTAATGAATTTTTGAAAATCCGGAAAGCGATCCATGCACTTGGACATTCCAAGTATGTTGGAATGTCTTGAAATTGTACTCAGTCATAGTCAACGACGCCCTGAACAAGAATCCGTTGAAAATATTTGCATATCGCTTAAGGAATATTTTTAATGAATTTTTGAAAATCAGGAAAGCGATCCATGCACTTAGGCAGTGACTTAACTTTTGATGTTTTTGGGTTGTTTTTAAAGAATTAAAGCTGCAGGAGTTCATCCATGTCGTCCAGTCGCTGGAAACAAACGTTTGGACACCGTGGATCACACAGCAGGATATCAGGTGAGACGAAGAAAACGATCCATTTGCCCTGATGCACTTAGTGACTTGACTTTTTTTTCAAAAAAAACCCCAAAAGTAAATTGGAATGTCTTGAAATTGTACACAGTCATAGTCAAGCATGCCCTGAACAAGAATCCGTTGAAAATATTTGCATATCGCTTAAGGAATATTTTTAATGAATTTTTGAAAATCAGGAAAGCGATCCATGCACTTAGGCAGTGACTTAACTTTTTTGTCAAAAAAGACCCCAAAAGTATCTTGGAATGTCTTGAAATTGTACACAGTCATAGTCAAGCATGCCCTGAACAAGAATCCGTTGAATATATTTGCATATCTCTTGAAGAATATTTTTAATGAATTTTTGAAAATCCGAAAAGCAATCCATGCACTTGGACATTCCAAGTATGTTGGAATGTCTTGAAATTGTACTCAGTCATAGTCAACGACGCCCTGAAGAAGAATCAATTGAAAATATTTGCATATCTCTTAAGGAATATTTTTCATGAATTTTTGAAAATGAGGAAAGTCTGTGCACTTAGGCAGTGACTTAACTTTTTATTCAAAAAAGACCCCAAAAGTATCTTGGAATGTCTTGAAATTGTACACAGTCATAGTCAAGCATGCCCTGAACAAGAATCCGTTGAATATATTTGCATATCTCTTGAGGAATATTTTTAATGAATTTTTGAAAATCAGGAAAGCGATCCATGCACTTAGGCAGTGACTTAACTTTTGATGTTTTTGGGTTGTTTTTAAAGAATTAAAGCTGCAGGAGTTCATCCATGTCGTCCAGTCGCTGGAAACAAACGTTTGGACACCGTGGATCACACAGCAGGATATCAGGTGAGACGAAGAAAACGATCCATTTGCCCTGATGCACTTAGTGACTTGACTTTTTTTTCAAAAAAAACCCCAAAAGTAAATTGGAATGTCTTGAAATTGTACACAGTCATAGTCAAGCATGCCCTGAACAAGAATCCGTTGAAAATATTTGCATATCGCTTAAGGAATATTTTTAATGAATTTTTGAAAATCAGGAAAGCGATCCATGCACTTTGGCAGTGACTTAACTTTTTTGTCAAAAAAGACCCCAAAAGTATCTTGGAATGTCTTGAAATTGTACACAGTCATAGTCAAGCATGCCCTGAACAAGAATCCGTTGAATATATTTGCATATCTCTTGAAGAATATTTTTAATGAATTTTTGAAAATCCGAAAAGCAATCCATGCACTTGGACATTCCAAGTATGTTGGAATGTCTTGAAATTGTACTCAGTCATAGTCAACGACGCCCTGAACAAGAATCAATTGAAAATATTTGCATATCTCTTAAGGAATATTTTTCATGAATTTTTGAAAATGAGGAAAGTCTGTGCACTTAGGCAGTGACTTAACTTTTTATTCAAAAAAGACCCCAAAAGTATCTTGGAATGTCTTGAAATTGTACACAGTCATAGTCAAGCATGCCCTGAACAAGAATCCGTTGAATATATTTGCATATCTCTTGAAGAATATTTTTAATGAACTTTTGAAAATCAGGAAAGCGATCCATGCACTTGGACATTCCAAGTATGTTGGAATGTCTTGAAATTGTACTCAGTCATAGTCAACGACGCCCTGAACAAGAATCCGTTGAAAATATTTGCATATCGCTTAAGGAATATTTTTAATGAATTTTTGAAAATCAGGAAAGCGATCCATGCACTTTGACATTCCAAGTATGTTGGAATGTCTTGAAATTGTACACAGTCATAGTCAAGCATGCCCTGAACAAGAATCCGTTGAATATATTTGCATATCTCTTGAAGAATATTTTTAATGAATTTTTGAAAATCCGAAAAGCGATCCATGCACTTGGACATTCCAAGTATGTTGGAATGTCTTGAAATTGTACTCAGTCATAGTCAACGACGCCCTGAACAAGAATCAATTGAAAATATTTGCATATCTCTTAAGGAATATTTTTAATGAATTTTTGAAAATGAGGAAAGTCTGTGCACTTAGGCAGTGACTTAACTTTTTATTCAAAAAAGACCCCAAAAGTATCTTGGAATGTCTTGAAATTGTACACAGTCATAGTCAAGCATGCCCTGAACAAGAATCCGTTGAATATATTTGCATATCTCTTGAAGAATATTTTTAATGAACTTTTGAAAATCAGGAAAGCGATCCATGCACTTGGACATTCCAAGTATGTTGGAATGTCTTGAAATTGTACTCAGTCATAGTCAACGACGCCCTGAACAAGAATCCGTTGAAAATATTTGCATATCGTTTAAGGAATATTTTTAAAGAATTTCTGAAAATCAGGAAAGCGATCCATGCACTTAGGCAGTGACTTAACTTTTTCGTCAAAAAAGACCCCAAAAGTATCTTGGAATGTCTTGAAATTGTACACAGTCATAGTCAAGAATGCCCTGAACAAGAATCCGTTGAATATATTTGCATATCTCTTAAGGAATATTTTTAATGAATTTTGAAAATGATGAAAGTCTGTGCACTTAGGCAGTGACTTAACTTTTTATTCAAAAAAGACCCCAAAGGTATCTTGGAATGTCTTGAAATTGTACACAGTCATAGTCAAGCATGCCCTGAACAAGAATCCGTTGAATATATTTGCATATCTCTTGAAGAATATTTTTAATGAACTTTTGAAAATCAGGAAAGCGATCCATGCACTTGGACATTCCAAGTATTTTGGAATGTCTTGAAATTGTACTCAGTCATAGTCAACGACGCCCTGAACAAGAATCCGTTGAAAATATTTGCATATCGCTTAAGGAATATTTTTAATGAATTTCTGAAAATGAGGAAAGCGATCCATGCACTTAGGCAGTGACTTAACTTTTTTGTCAAAAAAGACCCCAAAAGTATCTTGGAATGTCTTGAAATTGTACACAGTCATAGTCAAGCATGCCCTGAACAAGAATCCGTTGAATATATTTGCATATCTCTTGAAGAATATTTTTAATGAATTTTTGAAAATCCGAAAAGCGATCCATGCACTTGGACATTCCAAGTATGTTGGAATGTCTTGAAATTGTACTCAGTCATAGTCAACGACGCCCTGAACAAGAATCAATTGAAAATATTTGCATATCTCTTAAGGAATATTTTTAATGAATTTTTGAAAATGAGGAAAGTCTGTGCACTTAGGCAGTGACTTAACTTTTTATTCAAAAAAGACCCCAAAAGTATCTTGGAATGTCTTGAAATTGTACACAGTCATAGTCAAGCATGCCCTGAACAAGAATCCGTTGAATATATTTGCATATCTCTTGAAGAATATTTTTAATGAACTTTTGAAAATCAGGAAAGCGATCCATGCACTTGGACATTCCAAGTATGTTGGAATGTCTTGAAATTGTACTCAGTCATAGTCAACGACGCCCTGAACAAGAATCCGTTGAAAATATTTGCATATCGTTTAAGGAATATTTTTAAAGAATTTCTGAAAATCAGGAAAGCGATCCATGCACTTAGGCAGTGACTTAACTTTTTCGTCAAAAAAGACCCCAAAAGTATCTTGGAATGTCTTGAAATTGTACACAGTCATAGTCAAGCATGCCCTGAACAAGAATCCGTTGAATATATTTGCATATCTCTTGAAGAATATTTTTAATGAATTTTTGAAAATCCGAAAAGCGATCCATGCACTTGGACATTCCAAGTATGTTGGAATGTCTTGAAATTGTACTCAGTCATAGTCAACGACGCCCTGAACAAGAATCAATTGAAAATATTTGCATATCTCTTAAGGAATATTTTTAATGAATTTTTGAAAATGATGAAAGTCTGTGCACTTAGGCAGTGACTTAACTTTTTATTCAAAAAAGACCCCAAAAGTATCTTGGAATGTCTTGAAATTGTACACAGTCATAGTCAAGCATGCCCTGAACAAGAATCCGTTGAATATATTTGCATATCTCTTGAAGAATATTTTTAATGAACTTTTGAAAATCAGGAAAGCGATCCATGCACTTGGACATTCCAAGTATGTTGGAATGTCTTGAAATTGTACTCAGTCATAGTCAACGACGCCCTGAACAAGAATCCGTTGAAAATATTTGCATATCGTTTAAGGAATATTTTTAAAGAATTTCTGAAAATCAGGAAAGCGATCCATGCACTTAGGCAGTGACTTAACTTTTTCGTCAAAAAAGACCCCAAAAGTATCTTGGAATGTCTTGAAATTGTACACAGTCATAGTCAAGAATGCCCTGAACAAGAATCCGTTGAATATATTTGCATATCTCTTGAAGAATATTTTTAATGAATTTTTGAAAATCCGGAAAGCGATCCATGCACTTGGACATTCCAAGTATGTTGGAATGTCTTGAAATTGTACTCGGTCATAGTCAACGACGTCCTGAACAAAAATCCATTGAAAATATTTGCATATCTCTTAAGGAATATTTTTAATGAATTTTTGAAAATGATGAAAGTCTGTGCACTTAGGCAGTGACTTAACTTTTTATTCAAAAAAGACCCCAAAGGTATCTTGGAATGTCTTGAAATTGTACACAGTCATAGTCAAGCATGCCCTGAACAAGAATCCGTTGAATATATTTGCATATCTCTTGAAGAATATTTTTAATGAACTTTTGAAAATCAGGAAAGCGATCCATGCACTTGGACATTCCAAGTATGTTGGAATGTCTTGAAATTGTACTCAGTCATAGTCAACGACGCCCTGAACAAGAATCCGTTGAGAATATTTGCATGTCGCTTAAGGAATATTTTTAATGAATTTCTGAAAATGAGGAAAGCGATCCATGCACTTAGGCAGTGACTTAACTTTTTTGTCAAAAAAGACCCCAAAAGTATCTTGGAATGTCTTGAAATTGTACACAGTCATAGTCAAGCATGCCCTGAACAAGAATCCGTTGAAAATATTTGCATATCGCTTAAGGAACATTTTTAATGAATTTTTGAAAATCAGGAAAGCGATCCATGCACTTAGGCAGTGACTTAACTTTTTTGTCAAAAAAGACCCCAAAAGTATCTTGGAATGTCTTGAAATTGTACACAGTCATAGTCAAGCATGCCCTGAACAAGAATCCGTTGAATATATTTGCATATCTCTTGAGGAATATTTTTAATGAATTTTTGAAAATCCGAAAAGCGATCCATGCACTTGGACATTCCAAGTATGTTGGAATGTCTTGAAATTGTACTCAGTCATAGTCAACGACGCCCTGAACAAGAATCAATTGAAAATATTTGCATATCTCTTAAGGAATATTTTTAATGAATTTTTGAAAATGAGGAAAGTCTGTGCACTTAGGCAGTGACTTAACTTTTTATTCAAAAAAGACCCCAAAAGTATCTTGGAATGTCTTGAAATTGTACACAGTCATAGTCAAGCATGCCCTGAACAAGAATCCGTTGAATATATTTGCATATCTCTTGAAGAATATTTTTAATGAACTTTTGAAAATCAGGAAAGCGATCCATGCACTTGGACATTCCAAGTATGTTGGAATGTCTTGAAATTGTACTCAGTCATAGTCAACGACGCCCTGAACAAGAATCCGTTGAAAATATTTGCATATCGTTTAAGGAATATTTTTAAAGAATTTCTGAAAATCAGGAAAGCGATCCATGCACTTAGGCAGTGACTTAACTTTTTCGTCAAAAAAGACCCCAAAAGTATCTTGGAATGTCTTGAAATTGTACACAGTCATAGTCAAGCATGCCCTGAACAAGAATCCGTTGAATATATTTGCATATCTCTTGAAGAATATTTTTAATGAATTTTTGAAAATCCGGAAAGCGATCCATGCACTTGGACATTCCAAGTATGGTGGAATGTCTTGAAATTGTACTCAGTCATAGTCAACAACGCCCTGAACAAGAATCCATTGAAAATATTTGCATATCTCTTAAGGAATATTTTCAATGAATTTTTGAAAATGAGGAAAGTCTGTGCACTTAGGCAGTGACTTAACTTTTTATTCAAAAAAGACCCCAAAGGTATCTTGGAATGTCTTGAAATTGTACACAGTCATAGTCAAGCATGCCCTGAACAAGAATCCGTTGAATATATTTGCATATCTCTTGAAGAATATTTTTAATGAACTTTTGAAAATCAGGAAAGCGATCCATGCACTTGGACATTCCAAGTATGTTGGAATGTCTTGAAATTGTACTCAGTCATAGTCAACGACGCCCTGAACAAGAATCCGTTGAAAATATTTGCATATCGCTTAAGGAATATTTTTAATGAATTTTTGAAAATCAGGAAAGCGATCCATGCACTT
The DNA here is from genome assembly GCF_963457635.1 of Microchirus variegatus. Classification (NCBI taxonomy): domain Eukaryota; kingdom Metazoa; phylum Chordata; class Actinopteri; order Pleuronectiformes; family Soleidae; genus Microchirus; species Microchirus variegatus. The sequence goes on from NC_139808.1 coordinate 31,685,728, forward strand.
AGGCAGTGACTTAACTTTTTTGTCAAAAAAGACCCCAAAAGTTTCTTGGAATGTCTTGAAATTGTACACAGTCATAGTCAAGCATGCCCTGAACAAGAATCCGTTGAATATATTTGCATATCTCTTGAAGAATATTTTTAATGAATTTTTGAAAATCAGGAAAGCGATCCATGCACTTGGACATTCCAAGTATGTTGGAATGTCTTGAAATTGTACTCAGTCATAGTCAACGACGCCCTGAACAAGAATCAATTGAAAATATTTGCATATCTCTTAAGGAATATTTTTAATGAATTTTTGAAAATGATGAAAGTCTGTGCACTTAGGCAGTGACTTAACTTTTTATTCAAAAAAGACCCCAAAAGTATCTTGGAATTTCTTGAAATTGTACACAGTCATAGTCAAGCATGCCCTGAACAAGAATCCGTTGAATATATTTGCATATCTCTTGAAGAATATTTTTAATGAACTTTTGAAAATCAGGAAAGCGATCCATGCACTTGGACATTCCAAGTATGTTGGAATGTTTTGAAATTGTACTCAGTCATAGTCAACGACGCCCTGAACAAGAATCCGTTGAAAATATTTGCATATCGCTTAAGGAATATTTTTAATGAATTTTTGAAAATCAGGAAAGCGATCCATGCACTTAGGCAGTGACTTAACTTTTTCGTCAAAAAAGACCCCAAAAGTATCTTGGAATGTCTTGAAATTGTACACAGTCATAGTCAAGCATGCCCTGAACAAGAATCCGTTGAATATATTTGCATATCTCTTGAAGAATATTTTTAATGAATTTTTGAAAATCCGAAAAGCGATCCATGCACTTGGACATTCCAAGTATGTTGGAATGTCTTGAAATTGTACTTAGTCATAGTCAACGACGCCCTGAACAAGAATCAATTGAAAATATTTGCATATCTCTTAAGGAATATTTTTAATGAATTTTTGAAAATGAGGAAAGTCTGTGCACTTAGGCAGTGACTTAACTTTTTATTCAAAAAAGACCCCAAAAGTATCTTGGAATGTCTTGAAATTGTACACAGTCATAGTCAAGCATGCCCTGAACAAGAATCCGTTGAATATATTTGCATATCTCTTGAAGAATATTTTTAATGAACTTTTGAAAATCAGGAAAGCGATCCATGCACTTGGACATTCCAAGTATGTTGGAATGTCTTGAAATTGTACTCAGTCATAGTCAACGACGCCCTGAACAAGAATCCGTTGAAAATATTTGCATATCGTTTAAGGAATATTTTTAAAGAATTTCTGAAAATCAGGAAAGCGATCCATGCACTTAGGCAGTGACTTAACTTTTTCGTCAAAAAAGACCCCAAAAGTATCTTGGAATTTCTTGAAATTGTACACAGTCATAGTCAAGCATGCCCTGAACAAGAATCCGTTGAATATATTTGCATATCTCTTGAAGAATATTTTTAATGAACTTTTGAAAATCAGGAAAGCGATCCATGCACTTGGACATTCCAAGTATGTTGGAATGTCTTGAAATTGTACTCAGTCATAGTCAACGACGCCCTGAACAAGAATCCGTTGAGAATATTTGCATGTCGCTTAAGGAATATTTTTAATGAATTTCTGAAAATGAGGAAAGCGATCCATGCACTTAGGCAGTGACTTAACTTTTTTGTCAAAAAAGACCCCAAAAGTATCTTGGAATGTCTTGAAATTGTACACAGTCATAGTCAAGCATGCCCTGAACAAGAATCCGTTGAATATATTTGCATATCTCTTGAAGAATATTTTTAATGAAATTTTGAAAATCCGAAAAAGCGATCCATGCACTTGGACATTCCAAGTATGTTGGAATGTCTTGAAATAGTACTCAGTCATAGTCAACGACGCCCTGAACAAGAATCAATTGAAAATATTTGCATATCTCTTAAGGAATATTTTTAATGAATTTTTGAAAATGAGGAAAGTCTGTGCACTTAGGCAGTGACTTAACTTTTTATTCAAAAAAGACCCCAAAAGTATCTTGGAATGTCTTGAAATTGTACACAGTCATAGTCAAGCATGCCCTGAACAAGAATCCGTTGAATATATTTGCATATCTCTTGAAGAATATTTTTAATGAACTTTTGAAAATCAGGAAAGCGATCCATGCACTTGGACATTCCAAGTATGTTGGAATGTCTTGAAATTGTACTCAGTCATAGTCAACGACGCCCTGAACAAGAATCCGTTGAAAATATTTGCATATCGCTTAAGGAACATTTTTAATGAATTTTTGAAAATCAGGAAAGCGATCCATGCACTTAGGCAGTGACTTAACTTTTTTGTCAAAAAAGACCCCAAAAGTATCTTGGAATGTCTTGAAATTGTACACAGTCATAGTCAAGCATGCCCTGAACAAGAATCCGTTGAATATATTTGCATATCTCTTGAGGAATATTTTTAATGAATTTTTGAAAATCCGAAAAGCGATCCATGCACTTGGACATTCCAAGTATGTTGGAATGTCTTGAAATTGTACTCAGTCATAGTCAACGACGCCCTGAACAAGAATCAATTGAAAATATTTGCATATCTCTTAAGGAATATTTTTAATGAATTTTTGAAAATGAGGAAAGTCTGTGCACTTAGGCAGTGACTTAACTTTTTATTCAAAAAAGACCCCAAAAGTATCTTGGAATGTCTTGAAATTGTACACAGTCATAGTCAAGCATGCCCTGAACAAGAATCCGTTGAATATATTTGCATATCTCTTGAAGAATATTTTTAATGAACTTTTGAAAATCAGGAAAGCGATCCATGCACTTGGACATTCCAAGTATGTTGGAATGTCTTGAAATTGTACTCAGTCATAGTCAACGACGCCCTGAACAAGAATCCGTTGAAAATATTTGCATATCGTTTAAGGAATATTTTTAAAGAATTTCTGAAAATCAGGAAAGCGATCCATGCACTTAGGCAGTGACTTAACTTTTTCGTCAAAAAAGACCCCAAAAGTATCTTGGAATGTCTTGAAATTGTACACAGTCATAGTCAAGCATGCCCTGAACAAGAATCCGTTGAATATATTTGCATATCTCTTGAAGAATATTTTTAATGAATTTTTGAAAATCCGGAAAGCGATCCATGCACTTGGACATTCCAAGTATGGTGGAATGTCTTGAAATTGTACTCAGTCATAGTCAACAACGCCCTGAACAAGAATCCATTGAAAATATTTGCATATCTCTTAAGGAATATTTTCAATGAATTTTTGAAAATGAGGAAAGTCTGTGCACTTAGGCAGTGACTTAACTTTTTATTCAAAAAAGACCCCAAAGGTATCTTGGAATGTCTTGAAATTGTACACAGTCATAGTCAAGCATGCCCTGAACAAGAATCCGTTGAATATATTTGCATATCTCTTGAAGAATATTTTTAATGAACTTTTGAAAATCAGGAAAGCGATCCATGCACTTGGACATTCCAAGTATGTTGGAATGTCTTGAAATTGTACTCAGTCATAGTCAACGACGCCCTGAACAAGAATCCGTTGAAAATATTTGCATATCGCTTAAGGAATATTTTTAATGAATTTTTGAAAATCAGGAAAGCGATCCATGCACTTAGGCAGTGACTTAACTTTTTTGTCAAAAAAGACCCCAAAAGTTTCTTGGAATGTCTTGAAATTGTACACAGTCATAGTCAAGCATGCCCTGAACAAGAATCCGTTGAATATATTTGCATATCTCTTGAAGAATATTTTTAATGAATTTTTGAAAATCCGAAAAGCGATCCATGCACTTGGACATTCCAAGTATGTTGGAATGTCTTGAAATTGTACTCAGTCATAGTCAACGACGCCCTGAACAAGAATCAATTGAAAATATTTGCATATCTCTTAAGGAATATTTTTAATGAATTTTTGAAAATGATGAAAGTCTGTGCACTTAGGCAGTGACTTAACTTTTTATTCAAAAAAGACCCCAAAAGTATCTTGGAATTTCTTGAAATTGTACACAGTCATAGTCAAGCATGCCCTGAACAAGAATCCGTTGAATATATTTGCATATCTCTTGAAGAATATTTTTAATGAACTTTTGAAAATCAGGAAAGCGATCCATGCACTTGGACATTCCAAGTATGTTGGAATGTTTTGAAATTGTACTCAGTCATAGTCAACGACGCCCTGAACAAGAATCCGTTGAAAATATTTGCATATCGCTTAAGGAATATTTTTAATGAATTTTTGAAAATCAGGAAAGCGATCCATGCACTTAGGCAGTGACTTAACTTTTTCGTCAAAAAAGACCCCAAAAGTATCTTGGAATGTCTTGAAATTGTACACAGTCATAGTCAAGCATGCCCTGAACAAGAATCCGTTGAATATATTTGCATATCTCTTGAAGAATATTTTTAATGAATTTTTGAAAATCCGAAAAGCGATCCATGCACTTGGACATTCCAAGTATGTTGGAATGTCTTGAAATTGTACTTAGTCATAGTCAACGACGCCCTGAACAAGAATCAATTGAAAATATTTGCATATCTCTTAAGGAATATTTTTAATGAATTTTTGAAAATGAGGAAAGTCTGTGCACTTAGGCAGTGACTTAACTTTTTATTCAAAAAAGACCCCAAAAGTATCTTGGAATGTCTTGAAATTGTACACAGTCATAGTCAAGCATGCCCTGAACAAGAATCCGTTGAATATATTTGCATATCTCTTGAAGAATATTTTTAATGAACTTTTGAAAATCAGGAAAGCGATCCATGCACTTGGACATTCCAAGTATGTTGGAATGTCTTGAAATTGTACTCAGTCATAGTCAACGACGCCCTGAACAAGAATCCGTTGAAAATATTTGCATATCGTTTAAGGAATATTTTTAAAGAATTTCTGAAAATCAGGAAAGCGATCCATGCACTTAGGCAGTGACTTAACTTTTTCGTCAAAAAAGACCCCAAAAGTATCTTGGAATGTCTTGAAATTGTACACAGTCATAGTCAAGCATGCCCTGAACAAGAATCCGTTGAATGTATTTGCATATCTCTTGAAGAATATTTTTAATGAATTTTTGAAAATCCGAAAAGCGGTCCATGCACTTGGACATTCCAAGTATGTTGGAATGTCTTGAAATTGTACTCAGTCATAGTCAACGACGCCCTGAACAAGAATCAATTGAAAATATTTGCATATCTCTTAAGGAATATTTTTAATGAATTTTTGAAAATGAGGAAAGTCTGTGCACTTAGGCAGTGACTTAACTTTTTATTCAAAAAAGACCCCAAAAGTATCTTGGAATGTCTTGAAATTGTACACAGTCATAGTCAAGCATGCCCTGAACAAGAATCCGTTGAATATATTTGCATATCTCTTGAAGAATATTTTTAATGAACTTTTGAAAATCAGGAAAGCGATCCATGCACTTGGACATTCCAAGTATGTTGGAATGTCTTGAAATTGTACTCAGTCATAGTCAACGACGCCCTGAACAAGAATCCGTTGAAAATATTTGCATATCGTTTAAGGAATATTTTTAAAGAATTTCTGAAAATCAGGAAAGCGATCCATGCACTTAGGCAGTGACTTAACTTTTTCGTCAAAAAAGACCCCAAAAGTATCTTGGAATGTCTTGAAATTGTACACAGTCATAGTCAAGCATGCCCTGAACAAGAATCCGTTGAATATATTTGCATATCTCTTGAAGAATATTTTTAATGAATTTTTGAAAATCCGAAAAGCGATCCATGCACTTGGACATTCCAAGTATGTTGGAATGTCTTGAAATTGTACTCAGTCATAGTCAACGACGCCCTGAACAAGAATCAATTGAAAATATTTGCATATCTCTTAAGGAATATTTTTAATGAATTTTTGAAAATGATGAAAGTCTGTGCACTTAGGCAGTGACTTAACTTTTTATTCAAAAAAGACCCCAAAAGTATCTTGGAATGTCTTGAAATTGTACACAGTCATAGTCAAGCATGCCCTGAACAAGAATCCGTTGAATATATTTGCATATCTCTTGAAGAATATTTTTAATGAACTTTTGAAAATCAGGAAAGCGATCCATGCACTTGGACATTCCAAGTATGTTGGAATGTCTTGAAATTGTACTCAGTCATAGTCAACGACGCCCTGAACAAGAATCCGTTGAAAATATTTGCATATCGTTTAAGGAATATTTTTAAAGAATTTCTGAAAATCAGGAAAGCGATCCATGCACTTAGGCAGTGACTTAACTTTTTCGTCAAAAAAGACCCCAAAAGTATCTTGGAATGTCTTGAAATTGTACACAGTCATAGTCAAGAATGCCCTGAACAAGAATCCGTTGAATATATTTGCATATCTCTTGAAGAATATTTTTAATGAATTTTTGAAAATCCGGAAAGCGATCCATGCACTTGGACATTCCAAGTATGTTGGAATGTCTTGAAATTGTACTCGGTCATAGTCAACGACGCCCTGAACAAAAATCCATTGAAAATATTTGCATATCGCTTAAGGAATATTTTTAATGAATTTCTGAAAATGAGGAAAGCGATCCATGCACTTGGACATTCCAAGTATGTTGGAATGTCTTGAAATTGTACTCAGTCATAGTCAACGACGCCCTGAACAAGAATCCGTTGAAAATATTTGCATATCGCTTAAGGAATATTTTTAATGAATTTCTGAAAATGAGGAAAGCGATCCATGCACTTAGGCAGTGACTTAACTTTTTTGTCAAAAAAGACCCCAAAAGTATCTTGGAATGTCTTGAAATTGTACACAGTCATAGTCAAGCATGCCCTGAACAAGAATCCGTTGAATATATTTGCATATCTCTTGAGGAATATTTTTAATGAATTTTTGAAAATCCAAAAAGCGATCCATGCACTTGGACATTCCAAGTATGTTGGAATGTCTTGAAATAGTACTCAGTCATAGTCAACGACGCCCTGAACAATAATTAATTGAAAATATTTGCATATCTCTTAAGGAATATTTTTAATGAATTTTTGAAAATGAGGAAAGTCTGTGCACTTAGGCAGTGACTTAACTTTTTATTCAAAAAAGACCCCAAAAGTATCTTGGAATGTCTTGAAATTGTACACAGTCATAGTCAAGCATGCCCTGAACAAGAATCCGTTGAATATATTTGCATATCTCTTGAAGAATATTTTTAATGAACTTTTGAAAATCAGGAAAGCGATCCATGCACTTGGACATTCCAAGTATGTTGGAATGTCTTGAAATTGTACTCAGTCATAGTCAACGGCGCCCTGAACAAGAATCCGTTGAAAATATTTGCATATCGTTTAAGGAATATTTTTAAAGAATTTCTGAAAATCAGTAAAGCGATCCATGCACTTAGGCAGTGACTTAACTTTTTCGTCAAAAAAGACCCCAAAAGTATCTTGGAATGTCTTGAAATTGTACACAGTCATAGTCAAGCATGCCCTGAACAAGAATCCGTTGAATATATTTGCATATCTCTTGAAGAATATTTTTAATGAATTTTTGAAAATCCGGAAAGCGATCCATGCACTTGGACATTCCAAGTATGGTGGAATGTCTTGAAATTGTACTCAGTCATAGTCAACAACGCCCTGAACAAGAATCCATTGAAAATATTTGCATATCTCTTAAGGAATATTTTTAATGAATTTTTGAAAATGAGGAAAGTCTGTGCACTTAGGCAGTGACTTAACTTTTTATTCAAAAAAGACCCCAAAGGTATCTTGGAATGTCTTGAAATTGTACACAGTCATAGTCAAGCATGCCCTGAACAAGAATCCGTTGAATATATTTGCATATCTCTTGAAGAATATTTTTAATGAACTTTTGAAAATCAGGAAAGCGATCCATGCACTTGGACATTCCAAGTATGTTGGAATGTCTTGAAATTGTACTCAGTCATAGTCAACGACGCCCTGAACAAGAATCCGTTGAAAATATTTGCATATCGCTTAAGGAATATTTTTAATGAATTTTTGAAAATCAGGAAAGCGATCCATGCACTTAGGCAGTGACTTAACTTTTTTGTCAAAAAAGACCCCAAAAGTTTCTTGGAATGTCTTGAAATTGTACACAGTCATAGTCAAGCATGCCCTGAACAAGAATCCGTTGAATATATTTGCATATCTCTTGAAGAATATTTTTAATGAATTTTTGAAAATCCGAAAAGCGATCCATGCACTTGGACATTCCAAGTATGTTGGAATGTCTTGAAATTGTACTCAGTCATAGTCAACGACGCCCTGAACAAGAATCAATTGAAAATATTTGCATATCTCTTAAGGAATATTTTTAATGAATTTTTGAAAATGATGAAAGTCTGTGCACTTAGGCAGTGACTTAACTTTTTATTCAAAAAAGACCCCAAAAGTATCTTGGAATGTCTTGAAATTGTACTCAGTCATAGTCAACGACACCCTGAACAAGAATCCGTTGAAAATATTTGCATATCGCTTAAGGAATATTTTTAATGAATTTTTGAAAATCAGGAAAGCGATCCATGCACTTAGGCAGTGACTTAACTTTTTCGTCAAAAAAGACCCCAAAAGTATCTTGGAATGTCTTGAAATTGTACACAGTCATAGTCAAGCATGCCCTGAACAAGAATCCGTTGAATATATTTGCATATCTCTTGAAGAATATTTTTAATGAATTTTTGAAAATCCGAAAAGCGATCCATGCACTTGGACATTCCAAGTATGTTGGAATGTCTTGAAATTGTACTTAGTCATAGTCAACGACGCCCTGAACAAGAATCAATTGAAAATATTTGCATATCTCTTAAGGAATATTTTTAATGAATTTTTGAAAATGAGGAAAGTCTGTGCACTTAGGCAGTGACTTAACTTTTTATTCAAAAAAGACCCCAAAAGTATCTTGGAATGTCTTGAAATTGTACACAGTCATAGTCAAGCATGCCCTGAACAAGAATCCGTTGAATATATTTGCATATCTCTTGAAGAATATTTTTAATGAACTTTTGAAAATCAGGAAAGCGATCCATGCACTTGGACATTCCAAGTATGTTGGAATGTCTTGAAATTGTACTCAGTCATAGTCAACGACGCCCTGAACAAGAATCCGTTGAAAATATTTGCATATTGTTTAAGGAATATTTTTAAAGAATTTCTGAAAATCAGGAAAGCGATCCATGCACTTAGGCAGTGACTTAACTTTTTCGTCAAAAAAGACCCCAAAAGTATCTTGGAATGTCTTGAAATTGTACACAGTCATAGTCAAGCATGCCCTGAACAAGAATCCGTTGAATATATTTGCATATCTCTTGAAGAATATTTTTAATGAATTTTTGAAAATCCGAAAAGCGATCCATGCACTTGGACATTCCAAGTATGTTGGAATGTCTTGAAATTGTACTCAGTCATAGTCAACGACGCCCTGAACAAGAATCAATTGAAAATATTTGCATATCTCTTAAGGAATATTTTTAATGAATTTTTGAAAATGAGGAAAGTCTGTGCACTTAGGCAGTGACTTAACTTTTTATTCAAAAAAGACCCCAAAAGTATCTTGGAATGTCTTGAAATTGTACACAGTCATAGTCAAGCATGCCCTGAACAAGAATCCGTTGAATATATTTGCATATCTCTTGAAGAATATTTTTAATGAACTTTTGAAAATCAGGAAAGCGATCCATGCACTTGGACATTCCAAGTATGTTGGAATGTCTTGAAATTGTACTCAGTCATAGTCAACGACGCCCTGAACAAGAATCAATTGAAAATATTTGCATATCTCTTAAGGAATATTTTTAAAGAATTTCTGAAAATCAGGAAAGCGATCCATGCACTTAGGCAGTGACTTAACTTTTTCGTCAAAAAAGACCCCAAAAGTATCTTGGAATGTCTTGAAATTGTACACAGTCATAGTCAAGAATGCCCTGAACAAGAATCCGTTGAATATATTTGCATATCTCTTAAGGAATATTTTTAATGAATTTTGAAAATGATGAAAGTCTGTGCACTGAGGCAGTGACTGAACTTTTTATTCAAAAAAGACCCCAAAGGTATCTTGGAATGTCTTGAAATTGTACACAGTCATAGTCAAGCATGCCCTGAACAAGAATCCGTTGAATATATTTGCATATCTCTTGAAGAATATTTTTAATGAACTTTTGAAAATCAGGAAAGCGATCCATGCACTTGGACATTCCAAGTATGTTGGAATGTCTTGAAATTGTACTCAGTCATAGTCAACGACGCCCTGAACAAGAATCCGTTGAAAATATTTGCATATCGCTTAAGGAATATTTTTAATGAATTTTTGAAAATCAGGAAAGCGATCCATGCACTTAGGCAGTGACTTAACTTTTTTGTCAAAAAAGACCCCAAAAGTTTCTTGGAATGTCTTGAAATTGTACACAGTCATAGTCAAGCATGCCCTGAACAAGAATCCGTTGAATATATTTGCATATCTCTTGAAGAATATTTTTAATGAATTTTTGAAAATCCGAAAAGCGATCCATGCACTTGGACATTCCAAGTATGTTGGAATGTCTTGAAATTGTACTCAGTCATAGTCAACGACGCCCTGAACAAGAATCAATTGAAAATATTTGCATATCTCTTAAGGAATATTTTTAATGAATTTTTGAAAATGATGAAAGTCTGTGCACTTAGGCAGTGACTTAACTTTTTATTCAAAAAAGACCCCAAAAGTATCTTGGAATTTCTTGAAATTGTACACAGTCATAGTCAAGCATGCCCTGAACAAGAATCCGTTGAATATATTTGCATATCTCTTGAAGAATATTTTTAATGAACTTTTGAAAATCAGGAAAGCGATCCATGCACTTGGACATTCCAAGTATGTTGGAATGTTTTGAAATTGTACTCAGTCATAGTCAACGACGCCCTGAACAAGAATCCGTTGAAAATATTTGCATATCGCTTAAGGAATATTTTTAATGAATTTTTGAAAATCAGGAAAGCGATCCATGCACTTAGGCAGTGACTTAACTTTTTCGTCAAAAAAGACCCCAAAAGTATCTTGGAATGTCTTGAAATTGTACACAGTCATAGTCAAGCATGCCCTGAACAAGAATCCGTTGAATATATTTGCATATCTCTTGAAGAATATTTTTAATGAATTTTTGAAAATCCGAAAAGCGATCCATGCACTTGGACATTCCAAGTATGTTGGAATGTCTTGAAATTGTACTTAGTCATAGTCAACGACGCCCTGAACAAGAATCAATTGAAAATATTTGCATATCTCTTAAGGAATATTTTTAATGAATTTTTGAAAATGAGGAAAGTCTGTGCACTTAGGCAGTGACTTAACTTTTTATTCAAAAAAGACCCCAAAAGTATCTTGGAATGTCTTGAAATTGTACACAGTCATAGTCAAGCATGCCCTGAACAAGAATCCGTTGAATATATTTGCATATCTCTTGAAGAATATTTTTAATGAACTTTTGAAAATCAGGAAAGCGATCCATGCACTTGGACATTCCAAGTATGTTGGAATGTCTTGAAATTGTACTCAGTCATAGTCAACGACGCCCTGAACAAGAATCCGTTGAAAATATTTGCATATCGTTTAAGGAATATTTTTAAAGAATTTCTGAAAATCAGGAAAGCGATCCATGCACTTAGGCAGTGACTTAACTTTTTCGTCAAAAAAGACCCCAAAAGTATCTTGGAATGTCTTGAAATTGTACACAGTCATAGTCAAGCATGCCCTGAACAAGAATCCGTTGAATGTATTTGCATATCTCTTGAAGAATATTTTTAATGAATTTTTGAAAATCCGAAAAGCGGTCCATGCACTTGGACATTCCAAGTATGTTGGAATGTCTTGAAATTGTACTCAGTCATAGTCAACGACGCCCTGAACAAGAATCAATTGAAAATATTTGCATATCTCTTAAGGAATATTTTTAATGAATTTTTGAAAATGAGGAAAGTCTGTGCACTTAGGCAGTGACTTAACTTTTTATTCAAAAAAGACCCCAAAAGTATCTTGGAATGTCTTGAAATTGTACACAGTCATAGTCAAGCATGCCCTGAACAAGAATCCGTTGAATATATTTGCATATCTCTTGAAGAATATTTTTAATGAACTTTTGAAAATCAGGAAAGCGATCCATGCACTTGGACATTCCAAGTATGTTGGAATGTCTTGAAATTGTACTCAGTCATAGTCAACGACGCCCTGAACAAGAATCCGTTGAAAATATTTGCATATCGTTTAAGGAATATTTTTAAAGAATTTCTGAAAATCAGGAAAGCGATCCATGCACTTAGGCAGTGACTTAACTTTTTCGTCAAAAAAGACCCCAAAAGTATCTTGGAATGTCTTGAAATTGTACACAGTCATAGTCAAGCATGCCCTGAACAAGAATCCGTTGAATATATTTGCATATCTCTTGAAGAATATTTTTAATGAATTTTTGAAAATCCGAAAAGCGATCCATGCACTTGGACATTCCAAGTATGTTGGAATGTCTTGAAATTGTACTCAGTCATAGTCAACGACGCCCTGAACAAGAATCAATTGAAAATATTTGCATATCTCTTAAGGAATATTTTTAATGAATTTTTGAAAATGATGAAAGTCTGTGCACTTAGGCAGTGACTTAACTTTTTATTCAAAAAAGACCCCAAAAGTATCTTGGAATGTCTTGAAATTGTACACAGTCATAGTCAAGCATGCCCTGAACAAGAATCCGTTGAATATATTTGCATATCTCTTGAAGAATATTTTTAATGAACTTTTGAAAATCAGGAAAGCGATCCATGCACTTGGACATTCCAAGTATGTTGGAATGTCTTGAAATTGTACTCAGTCATAGTCAACGACGCCCTGAACAAGAATCCGTTGAAAATATTTGCATATCGTTTAAGGAATATTTTTAAAGAATTTCTGAAAATCAGGAAAGCGATCCATGCACTTAGGCAGTGACTTAACTTTTTCGTCAAAAAAGACCCCAAAAGTATCTTGGAATGTCTTGAAATTGTACACAGTCATAGTCAAGAATGCCCTGAACAAGAATCCGTTGAATATATTTGCATATCTCTTGAAGAATATTTTTAATGAATTTTTGAAAATCCGGAAAGCGATCCATGCACTTGGACATTCCAAGTATGTTGGAATGTCTTGAAATTGTACTCGGTCATAGTCAACGACGCCCTGAACAAAAATCCATTGAAAATATTTGCATATCGCTTAAGGAATATTTTTAATGAATTTCTGAAAATGAGGAAAGCGATCCATGCACTTGGACATTCCAAGTATGTTGGAATGTCTTGAAATTGTACTCAGTCATAGTCAACGACGCCCTGAACAAGAATCCGTTGAAAATATTTGCATATCGCTTAAGGAATATTTTTAATGAATTTCTGAAAATGAGGAAAGCGATCCATGCACTTAGGCAGTGACTTAACTTTTTTGTCAAAAAAGACCCCAAAAGTATCTTGGAATGTCTTGAAATTGTACACAGTCATAGTCAAGCATGCCCTGAACAAGAATCCGTTGAATATATTTGCATATCTCTTGAGGAATATTTTTAATGAATTTTTGAAAATCCAAAAAGCGATCCATGCACTTGGACATTCCAAGTATGTTGGAATGTCTTGAAATAGTACTCAGTCATAGTCAACGACGCCCTGAACAATAATTAATTGAAAATATTTGCATATCTCTTAAGGAATATTTTTAATGAATTTTTGAAAATGAGGAAAGTCTGTGCACTTAGGCAGTGACTTAACTTTTTATTCAAAAAAGACCCCAAAAGTATCTTGGAATGTCTTGAAATTGTACACAGTCATAGTCAAGCATGCCCTGAACAAGAATCCGTTGAATATATTTGCATATCTCTTGAAGAATATTTTTAATGAACTTTTGAAAATCAGGAAAGCGATCCATGCACTTGGACATTCCAAGTATGTTGGAATGTCTTGAAATTGTACTCAGTCATAGTCAACGGCGCCCTGAACAAGAATCCGTTGAAAATATTTGCATATCGTTTAAGGAATATTTTTAAAGAATTTCTGAAAATCAGTAAAGCGATCCATGCACTTAGGCAGTGACTTAACTTTTTCGTCAAAAAAGACCCCAAAAGTATCTTGGAATGTCTTGAAATTGTACACAGTCATAGTCAAGCATGCCCTGAACAAGAATCCGTTGAATATATTTGCATATCTCTTGAAGAATATTTTTAATGAATTTTTGAAAATCCGGAAAGCGATCCATGCACTTGGACATTCCAAGTATGGTGGAATGTCTTGAAATTGTACTCAGTCATAGTCAACAACGCCCTGAACAAGAATCCATTGAAAATATTTGCATATCTCTTAAGGAATATTTTTAATGAATTTTTGAAAATGAGGAAAGTCTGTGCACTTAGGCAGTGACTTAACTTTTTATTCAAAAAAGACCCCAAAGGTATCTTGGAATGTCTTGAAATTGTACACAGTCATAGTCAAGCATGCCCTGAACAAGAATCCGTTGAATATATTTGCATATCTCTTGAAGAATATTTTTAATGAACTTTTGAAAATCAGGAAAGCGATCCATGCACTTGGACATTCCAAGTATGTTGGAATGTCTTGAAATTGTACTCAGTCATAGTCAACGACGCCCTGAACAAGAATCCGTTGAAAATATTTGCATATCGCTTAAGGAATATTTTTAATGAATTTTTGAAAATCAGGAAAGCGATCCATGCACTTAGGCAGTGACTTAACTTTTTTGTCAAAAAAGACCCCAAAAGTTTCTTGGAATGTCTTGAAATTGTACACAGTCATAGTCAAGCATGCCCTGAACAAGAATCCGTTGAATATATTTGCATATCTCTTGAAGAATATTTTTAATGAATTTTTGAAAATCCGAAAAGCGATCCATGCACTTGGACATTCCAAGTATGTTGGAATGTCTTGAAATTGTACTCAGTCATAGTCAACGACGCCCTGAACAAGAATCAATTGAAAATATTTGCATATCTCTTAAGGAATATTTTTAATGAATTTTTGAAAATGATGAAAGTCTGTGCACTTAGGCAGTGACTTAACTTTTTATTCAAAAAAGACCCCAAAAGTATCTTGGAATGTCTTGAAATTGTACTCAGTCATAGTCAACGACACCCTGAACAAGAATCCGTTGAAAATATTTGCATATCGCTTAAGGAATATTTTTAATGAATTTTTGAAAATCAGGAAAGCGATCCATGCACTTAGGCAGTGACTTAACTTTTTCGTCAAAAAAGACCCCAAAAGTATCTTGGAATGTCTTGAAATTGTACACAGTCATAGTCAAGCATGCCCTGAACAAGAATCCGTTGAATATATTTGCATATCTCTTGAAGAATATTTTTAATGAATTTTTGAAAATCCGAAAAGCGATCCATGCACTTGGACATTCCAAGTATGTTGGAATGTCTTGAAATTGTACTTAGTCATAGTCAACGACGCCCTGAACAAGAATCAATTGAAAATATTTGCATATCTCTTAAGGAATATTTTTAATGAATTTTTGAAAATGAGGAAAGTCTGTGCACTTAGGCAGTGACTTAACTTTTTATTCAAAAAAGACCCCAAAAGTATCTTGGAATGTCTTGAAATTGTACACAGTCATAGTCAAGCATGCCCTGAACAAGAATCCGTTGAATATATTTGCATATCTCTTGAAGAATATTTTTAATGAACTTTTGAAAATCAGGAAAGCGATCCATGCACTTGGACATTCCAAGTATGTTGGAATGTCTTGAAATTGTACTCAGTCATAGTCAACGACGCCCTGAACAAGAATCCGTTGAAAATATTTGCATATTGTTTAAGGAATATTTTTAAAGAATTTCTGAAAATCAGGAAAGCGATCCATGCACTTAGGCAGTGACTTAACTTTTTCGTCAAAAAAGACCCCAAAAGTATCTTGGAATGTCTTGAAATTGTACACAGTCATAGTCAAGCATGCCCTGAACAAGAATCCGTTGAATATATTTGCATATCTCTTGAAGAATATTTTTAATGAATTTTTGAAAATCCGAAAAGCGATCCATGCACTTGGACATTCCAAGTATGTTGGAATGTCTTGAAATTGTACTCAGTCATAGTCAACGACGCCCTGAACAAGAATCAATTGAAAATATTTGCATATCTCTTAAGGAATATTTTTAATGAATTTTTGAAAATGAGGAAAGTCTGTGCACTTAGGCAGTGACTTAACTTTTTATTCAAAAAAGACCCCAAAAGTATCTTGGAATGTCTTGAAATTGTACACAGTCATAGTCAAGCATGCCCTGAACAAGAATCCGTTGAATATATTTGCATATCTCTTGAAGAATATTTTTAATGAACTTTTGAAAATCAGGAAAGCGATCCATGCACTTGGACATTCCAAGTATGTTGGAATGTCTTGAAATTGTACTCAGTCATAGTCAACGACGCCCTGAACAAGAATCAATTGAAAATATTTGCATATCTCTTAAGGAATATTTTTAAAGAATTTCTGAAAATCAGGAAAGCGATCCATGCACTTAGGCAGTGACTTAACTTTTTCGTCAAAAAAGACCCCAAAAGTATCTTGGAATGTCTTGAAATTGTACACAGTCATAGTCAAGAATGCCCTGAACAAGAATCCGTTGAATATATTTGCATATCTCTTAAGGAATATTTTTAATGAATTTTGAAAATGATGAAAGTCTGTGCACTGAGGCAGTGACTGAACTTTTTATTCAAAAAAGACCCCAAAGGTATCTTGGAATGTCTTGAAATTGTACACAGTCATAGTCAAGCATGCCCTGAACAAGAATCCGTTGAATATATTTGCATATCTCTTGAAGAATATTTTTAATGAACTTTTGAAAATCAGGAAAGCGATCCATGCACTTGGACATTCCAAGTAAGTTGGAATGTCTTGAAATTGTACTCAGTCATAGTCAACGACGCCCTGAACAAGAATCCGTTGAAAATATTTGCATATCGCTTAAGGAATATTTTTAATGAATTTCTGAAAATGAGGAAAGCGATCCATGCACTTAGGCAGTGACTTAACTTTTTTGTCAAAAAAGACCCCAAAAGTATCTTGGAATGTCTTGAAATTGTACACAGTCATAGTCAAGCATGCCCTGAACAAGAATCCGTTGAATATATTTGCATATCTCTTGAAGAATATTTTTAATGAACTTTTGAAAATCAGGAAAGCGATCCATGCACTTGGACATTCCAAGTATGTTGGAATGTCTTGAAATTGTACTCAGTCATAGTCAACGACGCCCTGAACAAGAATCCGTTGAAAATATTTGCATATCGTTTAAGGAATATTTTTAAAGAATTTCTGAAAATCAGGAAAGCGATCCATGCACTTAGGCAGATACTTAACTTTTTCGTCAAAAAAGACCCCAAAAGTATCTTGGAATGTCTTGAAATTGTACACAGTCATAGTCAAGCATGCCCTGAACAAGAATCCGTTGAATATATTTGCATATCTCTTGAAGAATATTTTTAATGAACTTTTGAAAATCAGGAAAGCGATCCATGCACTTGGACATTCCAAGTATGTTGGAATGTCTTGAAATTGTACTCAGTCATAGTCAACGACGCCCTGAACAAGAATCCGTTGAAAATATTTGCATATCGCTTAAGGAATATTTTTTATGAATTTTTGAAAATGATGAAAGTCTGTGCACTTAGGCATTGACTTAACTTTTTATTCAAAAAAGACCCCAAAGGTATCTTGGAATGTCTTGAAATTGTACACAGTCATAGTCAAGCATGCCCTGAACAAGAATCCGTTGAATATATTTGCATATCTCTTGAAGAATATTTTTAATGAACTTTTGAAAATCAGGAAAGCGATCCATGCACTTGGACATTCCAAGTATGTTGGAATGTCTTGAAATTGTACTCAGTCATAGTCAACGACGCCCTGAACAAGAATCCGTTGAAAATATTTGCATATCGCTTAAGGAATATTTTTTATGAATTTTTGAAAATCAGGAAAGCGATCCATGCACTTAGGCAGTGACTTAACTTTTTTGTCAAAAAAGACCCCAAAAGTATCTTGGAATGTCTTGAAATTGTACACAGTCATAGTCAAGCATGCCCTGAACAAGAATCCGTTGAATATATTTGCATATCTCTTGAAGAATATTTTTAATGAATTTTTGAAAATCCGAAAAGCGATCCATGCACTTGGACATTCCAAGTATGTTGGAATGTCTTGAAATTGTACTCAGTCATAGTCAACGACGCCCTGAACAAGAATCAATTGAAAATATTTGCATATCTCTTAAGGAATATTTTTAATGAATTTTTGAAAATGAGGAAAGTCTGTGCACTTAGGCAGTGACTTAACTTTTTATTCAAAAAAGACCCCAAAAGTATCTTGGAATGTCTTGAAATTGTACACAGTCATAGTCAAGCATGCCCTGAACAAGAATCCGTTGAATATATTTGCATATCTCTTGAAGAATATTTTTAATGAACTTTTGAAAATCAGGAAAGCGATCCATGCACTTGGACATTCCAAGTATGTTGGAATGTCTTGAAATTGTACTCAGTCATAGTCAACGACGCCCTGAACAAGAATCCGTTGAAAATATTTGCATATCGTTTAAGGAATATTTTTAAAGAATTTCTGAAAATCAGGAAAGCGATCCATGCACTTAGGCAGTGACTTAACTTTTTCGTCAAAAAAGACCCCAAAAGTATCTTGGAATGTCTTGAAATTGTACACAGTCATAGTCAAGAATGCCCTGAACAAGAATCCGTTGAATATATTTGCATATCTCTTGAAGAATATTTTTAATGAATTTTTGAAAATCCGGAAAGCGATCCATGCACTTGGACATTCCAAGTATGTTGGAATGTCTTGAAATTGTACTCGGTCATAGTCAACGACGCCCTGAACAAGAATCCATTGAAAATATTTGCATATCGCTTAAGGAATATTTTTAATGAATTTTTGAAAATCAGGAAAGCAATCCATGCACTTAGGCAGTGACTTAACTTTTTTGTCAAAAAAGACCCCAAAAGTATCTTGGAATGTCTTGAAATTGTACACAGTCATAGTCAAGCATGCCCTGAACAAGAATCCGTTGAATATATTTGCATATCTCTTGAAGAATATTTTTAATGAATTTTTGAAAATCCGAAAAGCGATCCATGCACTTGGACATTCCAAGTATGTTGGAATGTCTTGAAATTGTACTCAGTCATAGTCAACGACGCCCTGAACAAGAATCAATTGAAAATATTTGCATATCTCTTAAGGAATATTTTTAATGAATTTTTGAAAATGAGGAAAGTCTGTGCACTTAGGCAGTGACTTAACTTTTTATTCAAAAAAGACCCCAAAAGTATCTTGGAATGTCTTGAAATTGTACACAGTCATAGTCAAGCATGCCCTGAACAAGAATCCGTTGAATATATTTGCATATCTCTTGAAGAATATTTTTAATGAACTTTTGAAAATCAGGAAAGCGATCCATGCACTTGGACATTCCAAGTATGTTGGAATGTCTTGAAATTGTACTCAGTCATAGTCAACGACGCCCTGAACAAGAATCCGTTGAAAATATTTGCATATCGCTTAAGGAATATTTTTAATGAATTTTTGAAAATCAGGAAAGCGATCCATGCACTTAGGCAGTGACTTAACTTTTTTGTCAAAAAAGACCCCAAAAGTATCTTGGAATGTCTTGAAATTGTACACAGTCATAGTCAAGCATGCCCTGAACAAGAATCCGTTGAATATATTTGCATATCTCTTGAAGAATATTTTTAATGAATTTTTGAAAATCCGGAAAGCGATCCATGCACTTGGACATTCCAAGTATGTTGGAATGTCTTGAAATTGTACTCGGTCATAGTCAACGACGCCCTGAACAAGAATCCATTGAAAATATTTGCATATCTCTTAAGGAATATTTTTAATGAATTTTTGAAAATGATGAAAGTCTGTGCACTTAGGCAGTGACTTAACTTTTTATTCAAAAAAGACCCCAAAGGTATCTTGGAATGTCTTGAAATTGTACACAGTCATAGTCAAGCATGCCCTGAACAAGAATCCGTTGAATATATTTGCATATCTCTTGAAGAATATTTTTAATGAATTTTTGAAAATCAGGAAAGCGATCCATGCACTTGGACATTCCAAGTATGTTGGAATGTCTTGAAATTGCACTCAGTCATAGTCAACGACGCCCTGAACAAGAATCCGTTGAAAATATTTGCATATCGCTTAAGGAATATTTTTAAAGAATTTCTGAAAATCAGGAAAGCGATCCATGCACTTAGGCAGTGACTTAACTTTTTCGTCAAAAAAGACCCCAAAAGTATCTTGGAATGTCTTGAAATTGTACACAGTCATAGTCAAGCCTGCCCTGAACAAGAATCCGTTGAATATATTTGCATATCTCTTGAAGAATATTTTTAATGAATTTTTGAAAATCCGAAAAGCGATCCATGCACTTGGACATTCCAAGTATGTTGGAATGTCTTGAAATTGTACTCAGTCATAGTCAACGACGCCCTGAACAAGAATCAATTGAAAATATTTGCATATCTCTTGAGGAATATTTTTAATGAATTTTTGAAAATGAGGAAAGTCTGTGCACTTAGGCAGTGACTTAACTTTTTATTCAAAAAAGACCCCAAAAGTATCTTGGAATGTCTTGAAATTGTACACAGTCATAGTCAAGCATGCCCTGAACAAGAATCCGTTGAATATATTTGCATATCTCTTGAAGAATATTTTTAATGAACTTTTGAAAATCAGGAAAGCGATCCATGCACTTGGACATTCCAAGTATGTTGGAATGTCTTGAAATTGTACTCAGTCATAGTCAACGACGCCCTGAACAAGAATCCGTTGAAAATATTTGCATATCGTTTAAGGAATATTTTTAAAGAATTTCTGAAAATCAGGAAAGCGATCCATGCACTTAGGCAGTGACTTAACTTTTTCGTCAAAAAAGACCCCAAAAGTATCTTGGAATGTCTTGAAATTGTACACAGTCATAGTCAAGCATGCCCTGAACAAGAATCCGTTGAATATATTTGCATATCTCTTGAAGAATATTTTTAATGAATTTTTGAAAATCCGGAAAGCGATCCATGCACTTGGACATTCCAAGTATGTTGGAATGTCTTGAAATTGTACTCGGTCATAGTCAACGACGCCCTGAACAAGAATCCATTGAAAATATTTGCATATCTCTTAAGGAATATTTTTAATGAATTTTTGAAAATGATGAAAGTCTGTGCACTTAGGCAGTGACTTAACTTTTTATTCAAAAAAGACCCCAAAAGTATCTTGGAATGTCTTGAAATTGTACACAGTCATAGTCAAGCATGCCCTGAACAAGAATCCGTTGAATATATTTGCATATCTCTTGAAGAATATTTTTAATGAACTTTTGAAAATCAGGAAAGCGATCCATGCACTTGGACATTCCAAGTATGTTGGAATGTCTTGAAATTGTACTCAGTCATAGTCAACGACGCCCTGAACAAGAATCCGTTGAAAATATTTGCATATCGTTTAAGGAATATTTTTAAAGAATTTCTGAAAATCAGGAAAGCGATCCATGCACTTAGGCAGTGACTTAACTTTTTCGTCAAAAAAGACCCCAAAAGTATCTTGGAATGTCTTGAAATTGTACACAGTCATAGTCAAGCATGCCCTGAACAAGAATCCGTTGAATATATTTGGATATCTCTTGAAGAATATTTTTAATGAATTTTTGAAAATCCGAAAAGCGATCCATGCACTTGGACATTCCAAGTATGTTGGAATGTCTTGAAATTGTACTCAGTCATAGTCAACGACGCCCTGAACAAGAATCAATTGAAAATATTTGCATATCTCTTAAGGAATATTTTTAATGAATTTTTGAAAATGAGGAAAGTCTGTGCACTTAGGCAGTGACTTAACTTTTTATCCAAAAAAGACCCCAAAGGTATCTTGGAATGTCTTGAAATTGTACACAGTCATAGTCAAGCATGCCCTGAACAAGAATCCGTTGAATATATTTGCATATCTCTTGAAGAATATTTTTAATGAACTTTTGAAAATCAGGAAAGCGATCCATGCACTTGGACATTCCAAGTATGTTGGAATGTCTTGAAATTGTACTCAGTCATAGTCAACGACGCCCTGAACAAGAATCCGTTGAAAATATTTGCATATCGCTTAAGGAATATTTTTAATGAATTTTTGAAAATCAGGAAAGCGATCCATGCACTTAGGCAGTGACTTAACTTTTTATTCAAAAAAGACCCCAAAAGTATCTTGGAATGTCTTGAAATTGTACACAGTCATAGTCAAGCATGCCCTGAACAAGAATCCGTTGAATATATTTGCATATCTCTTGAAGAATATTTTTAATGAATTTTTGAAAATCCGGAAAGCGATCCATGCACTTGGACATTCCAAGTATGTTGGAATGTCTTGAAATTGTACTCGGTCATAGTCAACGACGCCCTGAACAAGAATCCATTGAAAATATTTGCATATCTCTTAAGGAATATTTTTAATGAATTTTTGAAAATGATGAAAGTCTGTGCACTTAGGCAGTGACTTAACTTTTTATTCAAAAAAGACCCCAAAGGTATCTTGGAATGTCTTGAAATTGTACACAGTCATAGTCAAGCATGCCCTGAACAAGAATCCGTTGAATATATTTGCATATCTCTTGAAGAATATTTTTAATGAATTTTTGAAAATCAGGAAAGCGATCCATGCACTTGGACATTCCAAGTATGTTGGAATGTCTTGAAATTGCACTCAGTCATAGTCAACGACGCCCTGAACAAGAATCCGTTGAAAATATTTGCATATCGCTTAAGGAATATTTTTAAAGAATTTCTGAAAATCAGGAAAGCGATCCATGCACTTAGGCAGTGACTTAACTTTTTCGTCAAAAAAGACCCCAAAAGTATCTTGGAATGTCTTGAAATTGTACACAGTCATAGTCAAGCCTGCCCTGAACAAGAATCCGTTGAAGATATTTGCATATCTCTTGAAGAATATTTTTAATGAATTTTTGAAAATCCGAAAAGCGATCCATGCACTTGGACATTCCAAGTATGTTGGAATGTCTTGAAATTGTACTCAGTCATAGTCAACGACGCCCTGAACAAGAATCAATTGAAAATATTTGCATATCTCTTGAGGAATATTTTTAATGAATTTTTGAAAATGAGGAAAGTCTGTGCACTTAGGCAGTGACTTAACTTTTTATTCAAAAAAGACCCCAAAAGTATCTTGGAATGTCTTGAAATTGTACACAGTCATAGTCAAGCATGCCCTGAACAAGAATCCGTTGAATATATTTGCATATCTCTTGAAGAATATTTTTAATGAACTTTTGAAAATCAGGAAAGCGATCCATGCACTTGGACATTCCAAGTATGTTGGAATGTCTTGAAATTGTACTCAGTCATAGTCAACGACGCCCTGAACAAGAATCCGTTGAAAATATTTGCATATCGTTTAAGGAATATTTTTAAAGAATTTCTGAAAATCAGGAAAGCGATCCATGCACTTAGGCAGTGACTTAACTTTTTCGTCAAAAAAGACCCCAAAAGTATCTTGGAATGTCTTGAAATTGTACACAGTCATAGTCAAGCATGCCCTGAACAAGAATCCGTTGAATATATTTGCATATCTCTTGAAGAATATTTTTAATGAATTTTTGAAAATCCGGAAAGCGATCCATGCACTTGGACATTCCAAGTATGTTGGAATGTCTTGAAATTGTACTCGGTCATAGTCAACGACGCCCTGAACAAGAATCCATTGAAAATATTTGCATATCTCTTAAGGAATATTTTTAATGAATTTTTGAAAATGATGAAAGTCTGTGCACTTAGGCAGTGACTTAACTTTTTATTCAAAAAAGACCCCAAAAGTATCTTGGAATGTCTTGAAATTGTACACAGTCATAGTCAAGCATGCCCTGAACAAGAATCCGTTGAATATATTTGCATATCTCTTGAAGAATATTTTTAATGAACTTTTGAAAATCAGGAAAGCGATCCATGCACTTGGACATTCCAAGTATGTTGGAATGTCTTGAAATTGTACTCAGTCATAGTCAACGACGCCCTGAACAAGAATCCGTTGAAAATATTTGCATATCGTTTAAGGAATATTTTTAAAGAATTTCTGAAAATCAGGAAAGCGATCCATGCACTTAGGCAGTGACTTAACTTTTTCGTCAAAAAAGACCCCAAAAGTATCTTGGAATGTCTTGAAATTGTACACAGTCATAGTCAAGCATGCCCTGAACAAGAATCCGTTGAATATATTTGCATATCTCTTGAAGAATATTTTTAATGAATTTTTGAAAATCCGAAAATCGATCCATGCACTTGGACATTCCAAGTATGTTGGAATGTCTTGAAATTGTACTCAGTCATAGTCAACGACGCCCTGAACAAGAATCAATTGAAAATATTTGCATATCTCTTAAGGAATATTTTTAATGAATTTTTGAAAATGAGGAAAGTCTGTGCACTTAGGCAGTGACTTAACTTTTTATCCAAAAAAGACCCCAAAGGTATCTTGGAATGTCTTGAAATTGTACACAGTCATAGTCAAGCATGCCCTGAACAAGAATCCGTTGAATATATTTGCATATCTCTTGAAGAATATTTTTAATGAACTTTTGAAAATCAGGAAAGCGATCCATGCACTTGGACATTCCAAGTATGTTGGAATGTCTTGAAATTGTACTCAGTCATAGTCAACGACGCCCTGAACAAGAATCCGTTGAAAATATTTGCATATCGCTTAAGGAATATTTTTAATGAATTTTTGAAAATCAGGAAAGCGATCCATGCACTTAGGCAGTGACTTAACTTTTTATTCAAAAAAGACCCCAAAAGTATCTTGGAATGTCTTGAAATTGTACACAGTCATAGTCAAGCATGCCCTGAACAAGAATCCGTTGAATATATTTGCATATCTCTTGAAGAATATTTTTAATGAATTTTTGAAAATCCGAAAAGCGATCCATGCACTTGGACATTCCAAGTATGTTGGAATGTCTTGAAATTGTACTCAGTCATAGTCAACGACGCCCTGAACAAGAATCAATTGAAAACATTTGCATATCTCTTAAGGAATATTTTTAATGAATTTTAGAAAATTAGGAAAGCGATCCATGCACTTAGGCAGTGACTTAACTTTTGATGTTTTTGGTTTGTTTTTAAAGCATTAAAGCTGCAGGAGTTCATCCATGTCGCCCAGTCGCTGGAAACAAAAGTTTGGACACCGTGGATCACACAGCAGGATATCAGGTGAGACGAAGGAAACGATCCATTTGCCCTGATGCACTTAGTGACTTGACTTTTTTTTCAAAAAAAACCCCAAAAGTAAATTGGAATGTCTTGAAATTGTACACAGTCATAGTCAAGCATGCCCTGAATAAGAATCCGTTGAATATATTTGCATATCTCTTGAAGAATATTTTTAATGAATTTTTGAAAATCCGGAAAGCGATCCATGCACTTGGACATTCCAAGTATGTTGGAATGTCTTGAAATTGTACTCAGTCATAGTCAACGACGCCCTGAACAAGAATCCGTTGAAAATATTTGCATATCGCTTAAGGAATATTTTTAATGAATTTTTGAAAATCAGGAAAGCGATCCATGCACTTAGGCAGTGACTTAACTTTTTCGTCAAAAAAGACCCCAAAAGTATCTTGGAATGTCTTGAAATTGTACACAGTCATAGTCAAGCATGCCCTGAACAAGAATCCGTTGAATATATTTGGATATCTCTTGAAGAATATTTTTAATGAATTTTTGAAAATCCGAAAAGCGATCCATGCACTTGGACATTCCAAGTATGTTGGAATGTCTTGAAATTGTACTCAGTCATAGTCAACGACGCCCTGAACAAGAATCAATTGAAAATATTTGCATATCTCTTAAGGAATATTTTTAATGAATTTTTGAAAATGAGGAAAGTCTGTGCACTTTGGCAGTGACTTAACTTTTTATCCAAAAAAGACCCCAAAGGTATCTTGGAATGTCTTGAAATTGTACACAGTCATAGTCAAGCATGCCCTGAACAAGAATCCGTTGAATATATTTGCATATCTCTTGAAGAATATTTTTAATGAACTTTTGAAAATCAGGAAAGCGATCCATGCACTTGGACATTCCAAGTATGTTGGAATGTCTTGAAATTGTACTCAGTCATAGTCAACGACGCCCTGAACAAGAATCCGTTGAAAATATTTGCATATCGCTTAAGGAATATTTTTAATGAATTTTTGAAAATCAGGAAAGCGATCCATGCACTTGGACATTCCAAGTATGTTGGAATGTCTTGAAATTGCACTCAGTCATAGTCAACGACGCCCTGAACAAGAATCCGTTGAAAATATTTGCATATCGCTTAAGGAATATTTTTAAAGAATTTCTGAAAATCAGGAAAGCGATCCATGCACTTAGGCAGTGACTTAACTTTTTCGTCAAAAAAGACCCCAAAAGTATCTTGGAATGTCTTGAAATTGTACACAGTCATAGTCAAGCCTGCCCTGAACAAGAATCCGTTGAAGATATTTGCATATCTCTTGAAGAATATTTTTAATGAATTTTTGAAAATCCGAAAAGCGATCCATGCACTTGGACATTCCAAGTATGTTGGAATGTCTTGAAATTGTACTCAGTCATAGTCAACGACGCCCTGAACAAGAATCAATTGAAAATATTTGCATATCTCTTGAGGAATATTTTTAATGAATTTTTGAAAATGAGGAAAGTCTGTGCACTTAGGCAGTGACTTAACTTTTTATTCAAAAAAGACCCCAAAAGTATCTTGGAATGTCTTGAAATTGTACACAGTCATAGTCAAGCATGCCCTGAACAAGAATCCGTTGAATATATTTGCATATCTCTTGAAGAATATTTTTAATGAACTTTTGAAAATCAGGAAAGCGATCCATGCACTTGGACATTCCAAGTATGTTGGAATGTCTTGAAATTGTACTCAGTCATAGTCAACGACGCCCTGAACAAGAATCCGTTGAAAATATTTGCATATCGTTTAAGGAATATTTTTAAAGAATTTCTGAAAATCAGGAAAGCGATCCATGCACTTAGGCAGTGACTTAACTTTTTCGTCAAAAAAGACCCCAAAAGTATCTTGGAATGTCTTGAAATTGTACACAGTCATAGTCAAGCATGCCCTGAACAAGAATCCGTTGAATATATTTGCATATCTCTTGAAGAATATTTTTAATGAATTTTTGAAAATCCGGAAAGCGATCCATGCACTTGGACATTCCAAGTATGTTGGAATGTCTTGAAATTGTACTCGGTCATAGTCAACGACGCCCTGAACAAGAATCCATTGAAAATATTTGCATATCTCTTAAGGAATATTTTTAATGAATTTTTGAAAATGATGAAAGTCTGTGCACTTAGGCAGTGACTTAACTTTTTATTCAAAAAAGACCCCAAAAGTATCTTGGAATGTCTTGAAATTGTACACAGTCATAGTCAAGCATGCCCTGAACAAGAATCCGTTGAATATATTTGCATATCTCTTGAAGAATATTTTTAATGAACTTTTGAAAATCAGGAAAGCGATCCATGCACTTGGACATTCCAAGTATGTTGGAATGTCTTGAAATTGTACTCAGTCATAGTCAACGACGCCCTGAACAAGAATCCGTTGAAAATATTTGCATATCGTTTAAGGAATATTTTTAAAGAATTTCTGAAAATCAGGAAAGCGATCCATGCACTTAGGCAGTGACTTAACTTTTTCGTCAAAAAAGACCCCAAAAGTATCTTGGAATGTCTTGAAATTGTACACAGTCATAGTCAAGCATGCCCTGAACAAGAATCCGTTGAATATATTTGCATATCTCTTGAAGAATATTTTTAATGAATTTTTGAAAATCCGGAAAGCGATCCATGCACTTGGACATTCCAAGTATGTTGGAATGTCTTGAAATTGTACTCGGTCATAGTCAACGACGCCCTGAACAAGAATCCATTGAAAATATTTGCATATCTCTTAAGGAATATTTTTAATGAATTTTTGAAAATGATGAAAGTCTGTGCACTTAGGCAGTGACTTAACTTTTTATTCAAAAAAGACCCCAAAGGTATCTTGGAATGTCTTGAAATTGTACACAGTCATAGTCAAGCATGCCCTGAACAAGAATCCGTTGAATATATTTGCATATCTCTTGAAGAATATTTTTAATGAATTTTTGAAAATCAGGAAAGCGATCCATGCACTTGGACATTCCAAGTATGTTGGAATGTCTTGAAATTGCACTCAGTCATAGTCAACGACGCCCTGAACAAGAATCCGTTGAAAATATTTGCATATCGCTTAAGGAATATTTTTAAAGAATTTCTGAAAATCAGGAAAGCGATCCATGCACTTAGGCAGTGACTTAACTTTTTCGTCAAAAAAGACCCCAAAAGTATCTTGGAATGTCTTGAAATTGTACACAGTCATAGTCAAGCCTGCCCTGAACAAGAATCCGTTGAAGATATTTGCATATCTCTTGAAGAATATTTTTAATGAATTTTTGAAAATCCGAAAAGCGATCCATGCACTTGGACATTCCAAGTATGTTGGAATGTCTTGAAATTGTACTCAGTCATAGTCAACGACGCCCTGAACAAGAATCAATTGAAAATATTTGCATATCTCTTGAGGAATATTTTTAATGAATTTTTGAAAATGAGGAAAGTCTGTGCACTTAGGCAGTGACTTAACTTTTTATTCAAAAAAGACCCCAAAAGTATCTTGGAATGTCTTGAAATTGTACACAGTCATAGTCAAGCATGCCCTGAACAAGAATCCGTTGAATATATTTGCATATCTCTTGAAGAATATTTTTAATGAACTTTTGAAAATCAGGAAAGCGATCCATGCACTTGGACATTCCAAGTATGTTGGAATGTCTTGAAATTGTACTCAGTCATAGTCAACGACGCCCTGAACAAGAATCCGTTGAAAATATTTGCATATCGTTTAAGGAATATTTTTAAAGAATTTCTGAAAATCAGGAAAGCGATCCATGCACTTAGGCAGTGACTTAACTTTTTCGTCAAAAAAGACCCCAAAAGTATCTTGGAATGTCTTGAAATTGTACACAGTCATAGTCAAGCATGCCCTGAACAAGAATCCGTTGAATATATTTGCATATCTCTTGAAGAATATTTTTAATGAATTTTTGAAAATCCGGAAAGCGATCCATGCACTTGGACATTCCAAGTATGTTGGAATGTCTTGAAATTGTACTCGGTCATAGTCAACGACGCCCTGAACAAGAATCCATTGAAAATATTTGCATATCTCTTAAGGAATATTTTTAATGAATTTTTGAAAATGATGAAAGTCTGTGCACTTAGGCAGTGACTTAACTTTTTATTCAAAAAAGACCCCAAAAGTATCTTGGAATGTCTTGAAATTGTACACAGTCATAGTCAAGCATGCCCTGAACAAGAATCCGTTGAATATATTTGCATATCTCTTGAAGAATATTTTTAATGAACTTTTGAAAATCAGGAAAGCGATCCATGCACTTGGACATTCCAAGTATGTTGGAATGTCTTGAAATTGTACTCAGTCATAGTCAACGACGCCCTGAACAAGAATCCGTTGAAAATATTTGCATATCGTTTAAGGAATATTTTTAAAGAATTTCTGAAAATCAGGAAAGCGATCCATGCACTTAGGCAGTGACTTAACTTTTTCGTCAAAAAAGACCCCAAAAGTATCTTGGAATGTCTTGAAATTGTACACAGTCATAGTCAAGCATGCCCTGAACAAGAATCCGTTGAATATATTTGCATATCTCTTGAAGAATATTTTTAATGAATTTTTGAAAATCCGAAAATCGATCCATGCACTTGGACATTCCAAGTATGTTGGAATGTCTTGAAATTGTACTCAGTCATAGTCAACGACGCCCTGAACAAGAATCAATTGAAAATATTTGCATATCTCTTAAGGAATATTTTTAATGAATTTTTGAAAATGAGGAAAGTCTGTGCACTTAGGCAGTGACTTAACTTTTTATCCAAAAAAGACCCCAAAGGTATCTTGGAATGTCTTGAAATTGTACACAGTCATAGTCAAGCATGCCCTGAACAAGAATCCGTTGAATATATTTGCATATCTCTTGAAGAATATTTTTAATGAACTTTTGAAAATCAGGAAAGCGATCCATGCACTTGGACATTCCAAGTATGTTGGAATGTCTTGAAATTGTACTCAGTCATAGTCAACGACGCCCTGAACAAGAATCCGTTGAAAATATTTGCATATCGCTTAAGGAATATTTTTAATGAATTTTTGAAAATCAGGAAAGCGATCCATGCACTTAGGCAGTGACTTAACTTTTTATTCAAAAAAGACCCCAAAAGTATCTTGGAATGTCTTGAAATTGTACACAGTCATAGTCAAGCATGCCCTGAACAAGAATCCGTTGAATATATTTGCATATCTCTTGAAGAATATTTTTAATGAATTTTTGAAAATCCGAAAAGCGATCCATGCACTTGGACATTCCAAGTATGTTGGAATGTCTTGAAATTGTACTCAGTCATAGTCAACGACGCCCTGAACAAGAATCAATTGAAAACATTTGCATATCTCTTAAGGAATATTTTTAATGAATTTTAGAAAATTAGGAAAGCGATCCATGCACTTAGGCAGTGACTTAACTTTTGATGTTTTTGGTTTGTTTTTAAAGCATTAAAGCTGCAGGAGTTCATCCATGTCGCCCAGTCGCTGGAAACAAAAGTTTGGACACCGTGGATCACACAGCAGGATATCAGGTGAGACGAAGGAAACGATCCATTTGCCCTGATGCACTTAGTGACTTGACTTTTTTTTCAAAAAAAAACCCAAAAGTAAATTGGAATGTCTTGAAATTGTACACAGTCATAGTCAAGCATGCCCTGAATAAGAATCCGTTGAATATATTTGCATATCTCTTGAAGAATATTTTTAATGAATTTTTGAAAATCCGGAAAGCGATCCATGCACTTGGACATTCCAAGTATGTTGGAATGTCTTGAAATTGTACTCAGTCATAGTCAACGACGCCCTGAACAAGAATCCGTTGAAAATATTTGCATATCGCTTAAGGAATATTTTTAATGAATTTTTGAAAATCAGGAAAGCGATCCATGCACTTAGGCAGTGACTTAACTTTTTCGTCAAAAAAGACCCCAAAAGTATCTTGGAATGTCTTGAAATTGTACACAGTCATAGTCAAGCATGCCCTGAACAAGAATCCGTTGAATATATTTGCATATCTCTTTGGTGAATATTTTTAATGAATTTTTGAAAATCAGGAAAGCGATCCATGCACTTAGGCAGTGACTTAACTTTTGATGTTTTTGGGTTGTTTTTAAAGAATTAAAGCTGCAGGAGTTCATCCATGTCGTCCAGTCGCTGGAAACAAACGTTTGGACACCGTGGATCACACAGCAGGATATCAGGTGAGACGAAGGAAACGATCCATTTGCCCTGATGCACTTAGTGACTTGACTTTTTTTTCAAAAAAAACCCCAAAAGTAAATTGGAATGTCTTGAAATTGTACACAGTCATAGTCAAGCATGCCCTGAATAAGAATCCGTTGAATATATTTGCATATCTCTTGAAGAATATTTTTAATGAATTTTTGAAAATCCGGAAAGCGATCCATGCACTTGGACATTCCAAGTATGTTGGAATGTCTTGAAATTGTACTCAGTCATAGCCAACGACGCCCTGAACAAGAATCCGTTGAAAATATTTGCATATCGCTTAAGGAATATTTTTAATGAATTTTTGAAAATCAGGAAAGCGATCCATGCACTTAGGCAGTGACTTAACTTTTTCGTCAAAAAAGACCCCAAAAGTATCTTGGAATGTCTTGAAATTGTACACAGTCATAGTCAAGCATGCCCTGAACAAGAATCCGTTGAATATATTTGCATATCTCTTGAAGAATATTTTTAATGAATTTTTGAAAATCCGGAAAGCGATCCATGCACTCGGACATTCCAAGTATGTTGGAATGTCTTGAAATTGTACTCGGTCATAGTCAACGACGCCCTGAACAAGAATCCATTGAAAATATTTGCATATCTCTTAAGGAATATTTTTAATGAATTTTTGGAAATGAGGAAAGTCTGTGCACTTAGGCAGTGACTTAACTTTTTATTCAAAAAAGACCCCAAAAGTATCTTGGAATGTCTTGAAATTGTACACAGTCATAGTCAAGCATGCCCTGAACAAGAATCCGTTGAATATATTTGCATATCTCTTGAAGAATATTTTTAATGAATTTTTGAAAATCCGGAAAGCGATCCATGCACTTGGACATTCCAAGTATGTTGGAATGTCTTGAAATTGTACTCAGTCATAGTCAACGACGCCCTGAACAAGAATCCGTTGAAAATATTTGCATATCGCTTAAGGAATATTTTTAATGAATTTTTGAAAATCAGGAAAGCAATCCATGCACTTAGGCAGTGACTTAACTTTTTTGTCAAAAAAGACCCCAAAAGTATCTTGGAATGTCTTGAAATTGTACACAGTCATAGTCAAGCATGCCCTGAACAAGAATATGTTGAATATATTTGCATATCTCTTGAATAATATTTTTAATGAATTTTTGAAAATCCGAAAAGCGATCCATGCACTTGGACATTCCAAGTATGTTGGAATGTCTTGAAATTGTACTCAGTCATAGTCAACGACGCCCTGAACAAGAATCAATTGAAAATATTTGCATATCTCTTAAGGAATATTTTTAATGAATTTTTGAAAATGAGGAAAGTCTGTGCACTTAGGCAGTGACTTAACTTTTTATTCAAAAAAGACCCCAAAAGTATCTTGGAATGTCTTGAAATTGTACACAGTCATAGTCAAGCATGCCCTGAACAAGAATCCGTTGAATATATTTGCATATCTCTTGAAGAATATTTTTAATGAACTTTTGAAAATCAGGAAAGCGATCCATGCACTTGGACATTCCAAGTATGTTGGAATGTCTTGAAATTGTACTCGGTCATAGTCAACGACGCCCTGAACAAGAATCCATTGAAAATATTTGCATATCTCTTAAGGAATATTTTTAATGAATTTTTGAAAATGATGAAAGTCTGTGCACTTAGGCAGTGACTTAACTTTTTATTCAAAAAAGACCCCAAAGGTATCTTGGAATGTCTTGAAATTGTACACAGTCATAGTCAAGCATGCCCTGAACAAGAATCCGTTGAATATATTTGCATATCTCTTGAAGAATATTTTTAATGAACTTTTGAAAATCAGGAAAGCGATCCATGCACTTGGACATTCCAAGTATGTTGGAATGTCTTGAAATTGTACTCAGTCATAGTCAACGACGCCCTGAACAAGAATCCGTTGAAAATATTTGCATATCGTTTAAGGAATATTTTTAAAGAATTTCTGAAAATCAGGAAAGCGATCCATGCACTTAGGCAGTGACTTAACTTTTTCGTCAAAAAAGACCCCAAAAGTATCTTGGAATGTCTTGAAATTGTACACAGTCATAGTCAAGCATGCCCTGAACAAGAATCCGTTGAATATATTTGCATATCTCTTGAAGAATATTTTTAATGAATTTTTGAAAATCCGGAAAGCGATCCATGCACTTGGACATTCCAAGTATGTTGGAATGTCTTGAAATTGTACTCGGTCATAGTCAATGACGCCCTGAACAAGAATCCATTGAAAATATTTGCATATCTCTTAAGGAATATTTTTAATGAATTTTTGAAAATGAGGAAAGTCTGTGCACTTAGGCAGTGACTTAACTTTTTATTCAAAAAAGACCCCAAAAGTATCTTGGAATGTCTTGAAATTGTACACAGTCATAGTCAAGCATGCCCTGAACAAGAATCCGTTGAATATATTTGCATATCTCTTGAAGAATATTTTTAATGAACTTTTGAAAATCAGGAAAGCGATCCATGCACTTGGACATTCCAAGTATGTTGGAATGTCTTGAAATTGTACTCAGTCATAGTCAACGACGCCCTGAACAAGAATCCGTTGAAAATATTTGCATATCGTTTAAGGAATATTTTTAAAGAATTTCTGAAAATCAGGAAAGCGATCCATGCACTTAGGCAGTGACTTAACTTTTTTGTCAAAAAAGACCCCAAAAGTATCTTGGAATGTCTTGAAATTGTACACAGTCATAGTCAAGCATGCCCTGAACAAGAATCCGTTGAATATATTTGCATATCTCTTGAAGAATATTTTTAATGAATTTTTGAAAATCCGAAAAGCGATCCATGCACTTGGACATTCCAAGTATGTTGGAATGTCTTGAAATTGTACTCGGTCATAGTCAACGACGCCCTGAACAAGAATCCATTGAAAATATTTGCATATCTCTTAAGGAATATTTTTAATGAATTTCTGAAAATGATGAAAGTCTGTGCACTTAGGCAGTGATTTAACTTTTTATTCAAAAAAGACCCCAAAGGTATCTTGGAATGTCTTGAAATTGTACACAGTCATAGTCAAGCATGCCCTGAACAAGAATCCGTTGAATATATTTGCATATCTCTTGAAGAATATTTTTAATGAACTTTTGAAAATCAGGAAAGCAATCCATGCACTTGGACATTCCAAGTATGTTGGAATGTCTTGAAATTGTACTCAGTCATAGTCAACGACGCCCTGAACAAGAATCCGTTGAAAATATTTGCATATCGTTTAAGGAATATTTTTAAAGAATTTCTGAAAATCAGGAAAGCGATCCATGCACTTAGGCAGTGACTTAACTTTTTCGTCAAAAAAGACCCCAAAAGTATCTTGGAATGTCTTGAAATTGTACACAGTCATAGTCAAGCATGCCCTGAACAAGAATCCGTTGAATATATTTGCATATCTCTTGAAGAATATTTTTAATGAATTTTTGAAAATCCGGAAAGCGATCCATGCACTTGGACATTCCAAGTATGTTGGAATGTCTTGAAATTGTACTCGGTCATAGTCAATGACGCCCTGAACAAGAATCCATTGAAAATATTTGCATATCTCTTAAGGAATATTTTTAATGAATTTTTGAAAATGAGGAAAGTCTGTGCACTTAGGCAGTGACTTAACTTTTTATTCAAAAAAGACCCCAAAAGTATCTTGGAATGTCTTGAAATTGTACACAGTCATAGTCAAGCATGCCCTGAACAAGAATCCGTTGAATATATTTGCATATCTCTTGAAGAATATTTTTAATGAACTTTTGAAAATCAGGAAAGCGATCCATGCACTTGGACATTCCAAGTATGTTGGAATGTCTTGAAATTGTACTCAGTCATAGTCAACGACGCCCTGAACAAGAATCCGTTGAAAATATTTGCATATCGTTTAAGGAATATTTTTAAAGAATTTCTGAAAATCAGGAAAGCGATCCATGCACTTAGGCAGTGACTTAACTTTTTTGTCAAAAAAGACCCCAAAAGTATCTTGGAATGTCTTGAAATTGTACACAGTCATAGTCAAGCATGCCCTGAACAAGAATCCGTTGAATATATTTGCATATCTCTTGAAGAATATTTTTAATGAATTTTTGAAAATCCGAAAAGCGATCCATGCACTTGGACATTCCAAGTATGTTGGAATGTCTTGAAATTGTACTCGGTCATAGTCAACGACGCCCTGAACAAGAATCAATTGAAAATATTTGCATATCTCTTAAGGAATATTTTTAATGAATTTTTGAAAATGAGGAAAGTCTGTGCACTTAGGCAGTGACTTAACTTTTTATTCAAAAAAGACCCCAAAAGTATCTTGGAATGTCTTGAAATTGTACACAGTCATAGTCAAGCATGCCCTGAACAAGAATCTGTTGAATATATTTGCATATCTCTTGAAGAATATTTTTAATGAACTTTTGAAAATCAGGAAAGCGATCCATGCACTTGGACATCCAAGTATGTTGGAATGTCTTGAAATTGTACTCAGTCATAGTCAACGACGCCCTGAACAAGAATCCGTTGAAAATATTTGCATATCGTTTAAGGAATATTTTTAAAGAATTTCTGAAAATCAGGAAAGCGATCCATGCACTTAGGCAGTGACTTAACTTTTTCGTCAAAAAAGACCCCAAAAGTATCTTGGAATGTCTTGAAATTGTACACAGTCATAGTCAAGCATGCCCTGAACAA
This sequence comes from Microchirus variegatus, assembly GCF_963457635.1. Classification (NCBI taxonomy): domain Eukaryota; kingdom Metazoa; phylum Chordata; class Actinopteri; order Pleuronectiformes; family Soleidae; genus Microchirus; species Microchirus variegatus. The sequence goes on from NC_139808.1 coordinate 31,721,834, forward strand.
GAATCCGTTGAATATATTTGCATATCTCTTGAAGAATATTTTTAATGAATTTTTGAAAATCCGGAAAGCGATCCATGCTCTTGGACATTCCAAGTATGTTGGAATGTCTTGAAATTGTACTCGGTCATAGTCAACGACGCCCTGAACAAGAATCCATTGAAAATATTTGCATATCTCTTAAGGAATATTTTTAATGAATTTTTGAAAATGATGAAAGTCTGTGCACTTAGGCATTGACTTAACTTTTTATTCAAAAAAGACCCCAAAGGTATCTTGGAATGTCTTGAAATTGTACACAGTCATAGTCAAGCATGCCCTGAACAAGAATCCGTTGAATATATTTGCATATCTCTTGAAGAATATTTTTAATGAACTTTTGAAAATCAGGAAAGCGATCCATGCACTTGGACATTCCAAGTATGTTGGAATGTCTTGAAATTGTACTCAGTCATAGTCAACGACGCCCTGAACAAGAATCCGTTGAAAATATTTGCATATCGCTTAAGGAATATTTTTTATGAATTTTTGAAAATGATGAAAGTCTGTGCACTTAGGCATTGACTTAACTTTTTATTCAAAAAAGACCCCAAAGGTATCTTGGAATGTCTTGAAATTGTACACAGTCATAGTCAAGCATGCCCTGAACAAGAATCCGTTGAATATATTTGCATATCTCTTAAGGAATATTTTTAATGAATTTTGAAAATGATGAAAGTCTGTGCACTGAGGCAGTGACTGAACTTTTTATTCAAAAAAGACCCCAAAGGTATCTTGGAATGTCTTGAAATTGTACACAGTCATAGTCAAGAATGCCCTGAACAAGAATCCGTTGAATATATTTGCATATCTCTTAAGGAATATTTTTAATGAATTTTGAAAATGATGAAAGTCTGTGCACTGAGGCAGTGACTGAACTTTTTATTCAAAAAAGACCCCAAAGGTATCTTGGAATGTCTTGAAATTGTACACAGTCATAGTCAAGCATGCCCTGAACAAGAATCCGTTGAATATATTTGCATATCTCTTGAAGAATATTTTTAATGAACTTTTGAAAATCAGGAAAGCGATCCATGCACTTGGACATTCCAAGTATGTTGGAATGTCTTGAAATTGTACTCAGTCATAGTCAACGACGCCCTGAACAAGAATCCGTTGAATATATTTGCATATCTCTTGAAGAATATTTTTAATGAACTTTTGAAAATCAGGAAAGCGATCCATGCACTTGGACATTCCAAGTATGTTGGAATGTCTTGAAATTGTACTCAGTCATAGTCAACGACGCCCTGAACAAGAATCCGTTGAAAATATTTGCATATCGCTTAAGGAACATTTTTAATGAATTTTTGAAAATCAGGAAAGCGATCCATGCACTTAGGCAGTGACTTAACTTTTTCGTCAAAAAAGACCCCAAAAGTATCTTGGAATGTCTTGAAATTGTACACAGTCATAGTCAAGAATGCCCTGAACAAGAATCCGTTGAATATATTTGCATATCTCTTAAGGAATATTTTTAATGAATTTTGAAAATGATGAAAGTCTGTGCACTGAGGCAGTGACTGAACTTTTTATTCAAAAAAGACCCCAAAGGTATCTTGGAATGTCTTGAAATTGTACACAGTCATAGTCAAGCATGCCCTGAACAAGAATCCGTTGAATATATTTGCATATCTCTTGAAGAATATTTTTAATGAACTTTTGAAAATCAGGAAAGCGATCCATGCACTTGGACATTCCAAGTATGTTGGAATGTCTTGAAATTGTACTCAGTCATAGTCAACGACGCCCTGAACAAGAATCCGTTGAAAATATTTGCATATCGCTTAAGGAATATTTTTAATGAATTTCTGAAAATGAGGAAAGCGATCCATGCACTTAGGCAGTGACTTAACTTTTTTGTCAAAAAAGACCCCAAAAGTATCTTGGAATGTCTTGAAATTGTACACAGTCATAGTCAAGCATGCCCTGAACAAGAATCCGTTGAATATATTTGCATATCTCTTGAAGAATATTTTTAATGAACTTTTGAAAATCAGGAAAGCGATCCATGCACTTGGACATTCCAAGTATGTTGGAATGTCTTGAAATTGTACTCAGTCATAGTCAACGACGCCCTGAACAAGAATCCGTTGAAAATATTTGCATATCGTTTAAGGAATATTTTTAAAGAATTTCTGAAAATCAGGAAAGCGATCCATGCACTTAGGCAGATACTTAACTTTTTCGTCAAAAAAGACCCCAAAAGTATCTTGGAATGTCTTGAAATTGTACACAGTCATAGTCAAGCATGCCCTGAACAAGAATCCGTTGAATATATTTGCATATCTCTTGAAGAATATTTTTAATGAACTTTTGAAAATCAGGAAAGCGATCCATGCACTTGGACATTCCAAGTATGTTGGAATGTCTTGAAATTGTACTCAGTCATAGTCAACGACGCCCTGAACAAGAATCCGTTGAAAATATTTGCATATCGCTTAAGGAATATTTTTTATGAATTTTTGAAAATGATGAAAGTCTGTGCACTTAGGCATTGACTTAACTTTTTATTCAAAAAAGACCCCAAAGGTATCTTGGAATGTCTTGAAATTGTACACAGTCATAGTCAAGCATGCCCTGAACAAGAATCCGTTGAATATATTTGCATATCTCTTGAAGAATATTTTTAATGAACTTTTGAAAATCAGGAAAGCGATCCATGCACTTGGACATTCCAAGTATGTTGGAATGTCTTGAAATTGTACTCAGTCATAGTCAACGACGCCCTGAACAAGAATCCGTTGAAAATATTTGCATATCGCTTAAGGAATATTTTTTATGAATTTTTGAAAATCAGGAAAGCGATCCATGCACTTAGGCAGTGACTTAACTTTTTTGTCAAAAAAGACCCCAAAAGTATCTTGGAATGTCTTGAAATTGTACACAGTCATAGTCAAGCATGCCCTGAACAAGAATCCGTTGAATATATTTGCATATCTCTTGAAGAATATTTTTAATGAATTTTTGAAAATCCGAAAAGCGATCCATGCACTTGGACATTCCAAGTATGTTGGAATGTCTTGAAATTGTACTCAGTCATAGTCAACGACGCCCTGAACAAGAATCAATTGAAAATATTTGCATATCTCTTAAGGAATATTTTTAATGAATTTTTGAAAATGAGGAAAGTCTGTGCACTTAGGCAGTGACTTAACTTTTTATTCAAAAAAGACCCCAAAAGTATCTTGGAATGTCTTGAAATTGTACACAGTCATAGTCAAGCATGCCCTGAACAAGAATCCGTTGAATATATTTGCATATCTCTTGAAGAATATTTTTAATGAACTTTTGAAAATCAGGAAAGCGATCCATGCACTTGGACATTCCAAGTATGTTGGAATGTCTTGAAATTGTACTCAGTCATAGTCAACGACGCCCTGAACAAGAATCCGTTGAAAATATTTGCATATCGTTTAAGGAATATTTTTAAAGAATTTCTGAAAATCAGGAAAGCGATCCATGCACTTAGGCAGTGACTTAACTTTTTCGTCAAAAAAGACCCCAAAAGTATCTTGGAATGTCTTGAAATTGTACACAGTCATAGTCAAGAATGCCCTGAACAAGAATCCGTTGAATATATTTGCATATCTCTTGAAGAATATTTTTAATGAATTTTTGAAAATCCGGAAAGCGATCCATGCACTTGGACATTCCAAGTATGTTGGAATGTCTTGAAATTGTACTCGGTCATAGTCAACGACGCCCTGAACAAGAATCCATTGAAAATATTTGCATATCTCTTAAGGAATATTTTTAATGAATTTTTGAAAATGAGGAAAGTCTGTGCACTTAGGCAGTGACTTAACTTTTTATTCAAAAAAGACCCCAAAAGTATCTTGGAATGTCTTGAAATTGTACACAGTCATAGTCAAGCATGCCCTGAACAAGAATCCGTTGAATATATTTGCATATCTCTTGAAGAATATTTTTAATGAATTTTTGAAAATCCGGAAAGCTATCCATGCACTTGGACATTCCAAGTAAGTTGGAATGTCTTGAAATTGTACTCAGTCATAGTCAACGACGCCCTGAACAAGAATCTATTGAAAATATTTGCATATCTCTTAAGGAATATTTTTAATGAATTTTTGAAAATGAGGAATTTCTGTGCACTTAGGCAGTGACTTAACTTTTTTGTCAAAAAAGACCCCAAAAGTATCTTGGAATGTCTTGAAATTGTACACAGTCATAGTCAAGCATGCCCTGAACAAGAATCCGTTGAATATATTTGCATATCGCTTAAGGAATATTTTTAATGAGTTTTTGAAAATCAGGAAAGCGATCCATGCACTTGGACATTCCAAGTATGTTGGAATGTCTTGAAATTGTACTCAGTCATAGTCAACGACGCCCTGAACAAGAATCCGTTGAAAATATTTGCATATCGCTTAAGGAATATTTTTAATGAATTTTTGAAAATCAGGAAAGCGATCCATGCACTTAGGCAGTGACTTAACTTTTTCGTCAAAAAAGACCCCAAAAGTATCTTGGAATGTCTTGAAATTGTGTACAGTCATAGTCAAGCATGCCCTGAACAAGAATCCGTTGAATATATTTGCATATCTCTTGAAGAATATTTTTAATGAATTTTTGAAAATCCGAAAAGTGATCCATGCACTTGGACATTCCAAGTATGTTGGAATGTCTTGAAATTGTACTCAGTCATAGTCAACGACGATCTGAACAAGAATCAATTGAAAATATTTGCATATCTCTTAAGGAATATTTTTAATGAGCTTTTGAAAATGAGGAAAGTCTGTGAACTTAGGCAGTGACTTAACTTTTTATTCAAAAAAAGACCCCAAAAGTATCTTGGAATGTCTTGAAATTGTACACAGTCATAGTCAAGCATGCCCTGAACAAGAATCCGTTGAATATATTTGCATATCTCTTGAAGAATATTTTTAATGAACTTTTGAAAATCAGGAAAGCGATCCATGCACTTGGACATTCCAAGTATGTTGGAATGTCTTGAAATTGTATTCAGTCATAGTCAACGACGCCCTGAACAAGAATCCGTTGAAAATATTTGCATATCGTTTAAGGAATTTTTTTTAAGAATTTCTGAAAATCAGGAAAGCGATCCATGCACTTAGGCAGTGACTTAACTTTTTCGTCAAAAAAGACCCCAAAAGTATCTTGGAATGTCTTGAAATTGTACACAGTCATAGTCAAGCATGCCCTGAACAAGAATCCGTTGAATATATTTGCATATCTCTTGAAGAATATTTTTAATGAATTTTTGAAAATCAGGAAAGCGATCCATGCACTTGGACATTCCAAGTATGTTGGAATGTCTTGAAATTGTACTCAGTCATAGTCAACAACGCCCTGAACAAGAATCCATTGAAAATATTTGCATATCGCTTAAGGAATATTTTTAATGAATTTTTGAAAATCAGGAAAGCGATCCATGCACTTAGGCAGTGACTTAACTTTTTATTCAAAAAAGACCCCAAAAGTATCTTGGAATGTCTTGAAATTGTACACAGTCATAGTCAAGCATGCCCTGAACAAGAATCCGTTGAATATATTTGCATATCTCTTGAAGAATATTTTTAATGAACTTTTGAAAATCAGGAAATTGATCCATGCACTTGGACATTCCAAGTATGTTGGAATGTCTTGAAATTGTACTCGGTCATAGTCAACGACGCCCTGAACAAGAATCCATTGAAAATATTTGCATATCTCTTAAGGAATATTTTTAATGAATTTTTGAAAATGATGAAAGTCTGTGCACTTAGGCAGTGACTTAACTTTTTATTCAAAAAAGACCCCAAAAGTATCTTGGAATGTCTTGAAATTGTACTCAGTCTTAGTCAACGACGATCTGAACAAGAATCAATTGAAAATATTTGCATATCTCTTAAGGAATATTTTTAATGAATTTTTGAAAATGAGGAAAGTCTGTGCACTTAGGCAGTGACTTAACTTTTTATTCAAAAAAGACCCCAAAGGTATCTTGGAATGTCTTGAAATTGTACACAGTCATAGTCAAGCATGCCCTGAACAAGAATCCGTTGAATATATTTGCATATCTCTTGAAGAATATTTTTAATGAACTTTTGAAAATCAGGAAAGCGATCCATGCACTTGGACATTCCAAGTATGTTGGAATGTCTTGAAATTGTACTCAGTCATAGTCAACGACGCCCTGAACAAGAATCCGTTGAAAATATTTGCATATCGCTTAAGGAATATTTTCAATGAATTTTTGAAAATCAGGAAAGCGATCCATGCACTTAGGCAGTGACTTAACTTTTTTGTCAAAAAAGACCCCAAAAGTATCTTGGAATGTCTTGAAATTGTACACAGTCATAGTCAAGCATGCCCTGAACAAGAATCCGTTGAATATATTTGCATATCTCTTGAAGAATATTTTTAATGAACTTTTGAAAATCAGGAAATTGATCCATGCACTTGGACATTCCAAGTATGTTGGAATGTCTTGAAATTGTACTCGGTCATAGTCAACGACGCCCTGAACAAGAATCCATTGAAAATATTTGCATATCTCTTAAGGAATATTTTTAATGAATTTTTGAAAATGATGAAAGTCTGTGCACTTAGGCAGTGACTTAACTTTTTATTCAAAAAAGACCCCAAAAGTATCTTGGAATGTCTTGAAATTGTACTCAGTCTTAGTCAACGACGATCTGAACAAGAATCAATTGAAAATATTTGCATATCTCTTAAGGAATATTTTTAATGAATTTTTGAAAATGAGGAAAGTCTGTGCACTTAGGCAGTGACTTAACTTTTTATTCAAAAAAGACCCCAAAAGTATCTTGGAATGTCTTGAAATTGTACTCAGTCTTAGTCAACGACGATCTGAACAAGAATCAATTGAAAATATTTGCATATCTCTTAAGGAATATTTTTAATGAATTTTTGAAAATCAGGAAAGCGATCCATGCACTTAGGCAGTGACTTAACTTTTTCGTCAAAAAAGACCCCAAAAGTATCTTGGAATGTCTTGAAATTGTACACAGTCATAGTCAAGCATGCCCTGAACAAGAATCCGTTGAATATATTTGCATATCTCTTGAAGAATATTTTTAATGAATTTTTGAAAATGATGAAAGTCTGTGCACTTAGGCAGTGACTTAACTTTTTATTCAAAAAAGACCCCAAAGGTATCTTGGAATGTCTTGAAATTGTACACAGTCATAGTCAAGCATGCCCTGAACAAGAATCCGTTGAATATATTTGCATATCTCTTGAAGAATATTTTTAATGAACTTTTGAAAATCAGGAAAGCGATCCATGCACTTGGACATTCCAAGTATGTTGGAATGTCTTGAAATTGTACACAGTCATAGTCAACGACGCCCTGAACATGAATCCGTTGAAAATATTTGCATATCGCTTAAGGAATATTTTCAATGAATTTTTGAAAATCAGGAAAGCGATCCATGCACTTAGGCAGTGACTTAACTTTTTTGTCAAAAAAGACCCCAAAAGTATCTTGGAATGTCTTGAAATTGTACACAGTCATAGTCAAGCATGCCCTGAACAAGAATCCGTTGAATATATTTGCATATCTCTTGAAGAATATTTTTAATGAATTTTTGAAAATCGGAAAAGCGATCCATGCACTTGGACATTCCAAGTATGTTGGAATGTCTTGAAATTGTACTCAGTCATAGTCAACGACGCCCTGAACAAGAATCCGTTGAAAATATTTGCATATCGCTTAAGGAATATTTTTAATGAATTTTTGAAAATCAGGAAAGCGATCCATGCACTTAGGCAGTGACTTAACTTTTTATTCAAAAAAGACCCCAAAAGTATCTTGGAATGTCTTGAAATTGTACACAGTCATAGTCAAGCATGCCCTGAACAAGAATCCGTTGAATATATTTGCATATCTCTTGAAGAATATTTTTAATGAACTTTTGAAAATCAGGAAATTGATCCATGCACTTGGACATTCCAAGTATGTTGGAATGTCTTGAAATTGTACACAGTCATAGTCAAGCATGCCCTGAACAAGAATCCGTTGAATATATTTGCATATCTCTTGAAGAATCTTTTTAATGAACTTTTGAAAATCAGGAAAGCGATCCATGCACTTAGGCAGTGACTTAACTTTTTCGTCAAAAAAGACCCCAAAAGTATCTTGGAATGTCTTGAAATTGTACACAGTCATAGTCAAGCATGCCCTGAACAAGAATCCGTTGAATATATTTGCATATCTCTTGAAGAATATTTTTAATGAATTTTTGAAAATCCGAAAAGTGATCCATGCACTTGGACATTCCAAGTATGTTGGAATGTCTTGAAATTGTACTCAGTCATAGTCAACGACGATCTGAACAAGAATCAATTGAAAATATTTGCATACCTCTTAAGGAATATTTTTAATGAATTTTTGAAAATGAGGAAAGTCTGTGCACTTAGGCAGTGACTTAACTTTTTATTCAAAAAAGACCCCAAAAGTATCTTGGAATGTCTTGAAATTGTACACAGTCATAGTCAAGCATGCCCTGAACAAGAATCCGTTGAATATATTTGCATATCTCTTGAAGAATATTTTTAATGAACTTTTGAAAATCAGGAAAGCGATCCATGCACTTGGACATTCCAAGTATGTTGGAATGTCTTGAAATTGTACTCAGTCATAGTCAACGACGCCCTGAACAAGAATCCGTTGAAAATATTTGCATATCGTTTAAGGAATTTTTTTTAAGAATTTCTGAAAATCAGGAAAGCGATCCATGCACTTAGGCAGTGACTTAACTTTTTCGTCAAAAAAGACCCCAAAAGTATCTTGGAATGTCTTGAAATTGTACACAGTCATAGTCAAGCATGCCCTGAACAAGAATCCGTTGAATATATTTGCATATCTCTTGAAGAATATTTTTAATGAATTTTTGAAAATCAGGAAAGCGATCCATGCACTTGGACATTCCAAGTATGTTGGAATGTCCTGAAATTGTACTCAGTCATAGTCAACAACGCCCTGAACAAGAATCCATTGAAAATATTTGCATATCGCTTAAGGAATATTTTTAATGAATTTTTGAAAATCAGGAAAGCGATCCATGCACTTGGACATTCCAAGTATGTTGGAATGTCTTGAAATTGTACTCGGTCATAGTCAACGACGCCCTGAACAAGAATCCATTGAAAATATTTGCATATCTCTTAAGGAATATTTTTAATGAATTTTTGAAAATGATGAAAGTCTGTGCACTTAGGCAGTTACTTAACTTTTTATTCAAAAAAGACCCCAAAAGTATCTTGGAATGTCTTGAAATTGTACTCAGTCATAGTCAAGCATGCCCTGAACAAGAATCCGTTGAATGTATTTGCATATCTCTTGAAGAATCTTTTTAATGAACTTTTGAAAATCAGGAAAGCGATCCATGCACTTGGACATTCCAAGTATGTTGGAATGTCTTGAAATTGTACTCAGTCATAGTCAACGACGCCCTGAACAAGAATCCGTTGAAAATATTTGCATATCGCTTAAGGAATATTTTTAATGAATTTTTGAAAATCAGGAAAGCGATCCATGCACTTAGGCAGTGACTTAACTTTTTATTCAAAAAAGACCCCAAAAGTATCTTGGAATGTCTTGAAATTGTACACAGTCATAGTCAAGCATGCCCTGAACAAGAATCCGTTGAATATATTTGCATATCTCTTGAAGAATATTTTTAATGAACTTTTGAAAATCAGGAAATTGATCCATGCACTTGGACATTCCAAGTATGTTGGAATGTCTTGAAATTGTACACAGTCATAGTCAAGCATGCCCTGAACAAGAATCCGTTGAATATATTTGCATATCTCTTGAAGAATCTTTTTAATGAACTTTTGAAAATCAGGAAAGCGATCCATGCACTTGGACATTCCAAGTATGTTGGAATGTCTTGAAATTGTACTCAGTCATAGTCAACGACGCCCTGAACAAGAATCCGTTGAAAATATTTGCATATCGCTTAAGGAATATTTTTAATGAATTTTTGAAAATCAGGAAAGCGATCCATGCACTTAGGCAGTGACTTAACTTTTTATTCAAAAAAGACCCCAAAAGTATCTTGGAATGTCTTGAAATTGTACACAGTCATAGTCAAGCATGCCCTGAACAAGAATCCGTTGAATATATTTGCATATCTCTTGAAGAATCTTTTTAATGAACTTTTGAAAATCAGGAAAGCGATCCATGCACTTAGGCAGTGACTTAACTTTTTCGTCAAAAAAGACCCCAAAAGTATCTTGGAATGTCTTGAAATTGTACACAGTCATAGTCAAGCATGCCCTGAACAAGAATCCGTTGAATATATTTGCATATCTCTTGAAGAATATTTTTAATGAATTTTTGAAAATCCGAAAAGTGATCCATGCACTTGGACATTCCAAGTATGTTGGAATGTCTTGAAATTGTACTCAGTCATAGTCAACGACGATCTGAACAAGAATCAATTGAAAATATTTGCATACCTCTTAAGGAATATTTTTAATGAATTTTTGAAAATGAGGAAAGTCTGTGCACTTAGGCAGTGACTTAACTTTTTATTCAAAAAAGACCCCAAAAGTATCTTGGAATGTCTTGAAATTGTACACAGTCATAGTCAAGCATGCCCTGAACAAGAATCCGTTGAATATATTTGCATATCTCTTGAAGAATCTTTTTAATGAACTTTTGAAAATCAGGAAAGCGATCCATGCACTTGGACATTCCAAGTATGTTGGAATGTCTTGAAATTGTACTCAGTCATAGTCAACGACGCCCTGAACAAGAATCCGTTGAAAATATTTGCATATCGTTTAAGGAATTTTTTTTAAGAATTTCTGAAAATCAGGAAAGCGATCCATGCACTTAGGCAGTGACTTAACTTTTTCGTCAAAAAAGACCCCAAAAGTATCTTGGAATGTCTTGAAATTGTACACAGTCATAGTCAAGCATGCCCTGAACAAGAATCCGTTGAATATATTTGCATATCTCTTGAAGAATATTTTTAATGAATTTTTGAAAATCAGGAAAGCGATCCATGCACTTGGACATTCCAAGTATGTTGGAATGTCCTGAAATTGTACTCAGTCATAGTCAACAACGCCCTGAACAAGAATCCATTGAAAATATTTGCATATCGCTTAAGGAATATTTTTAATGAATTTTTGAAAATCAGGAAAGCGATCCATGCACTTGGACATTCCAAGTATGTTGGAATGTCTTGAAATTGTACTCGGTCATAGTCAACGACGCCCTGAACAAGAATCCATTGAAAATATTTGCATATCTCTTAAGGAATATTTTTAATGAATTTTTGAAAATGATGAAAGTCTGTGCACTTAGGCAGTTACTTAACTTTTTATTCAAAAAAGACCCCAAAAGTATCTTGGAATGTCTTGAAATTGTACTCAGTCATAGTCAAGCATGCCCTGAACAAGAATCCGTTGAATGTATTTGCATATCTCTTGAAGAATCTTTTTAATGAACTTTTGAAAATCAGGAAAGCGATCCATGCACTTGGACATTCCAAGTATGTTGGAATGTCTTGAAATTGTACTCAGTCATAGTCAACGACGCCCTGAACAAGAATCCGTTGAAAATATTTGCATATCGCTTAAGGAATATTTTTAATGAATTTTTGAAAATCAGGAAAGCGATCCATGCACTTAGGCAGTGACTTAACTTTTTATTCAAAAAAGACCCCAAAAGTATCTTGGAATGTCTTGAAATTGTACACAGTCATAGTCAAGCATGCCCTGAACAAGAATCCGTTGAATATATTTGCATATCTCTTGAAGAATATTTTTAATGAACTTTTGAAAATCAGGAAATTGATCCATGCACTTGGACATTCCAAGTATGTTGGAATGTCTTGAAATTGTACACAGTCATAGTCAAGCATGCCCTGAACAAGAATCCGTTGAATATATTTGCATATCTCTTGAAGAATCTTTTTAATGAACTTTTGAAAATCAGGAAAGCGATCCATGCACTTGGACATTCCAAGTATGTTGGAATGTCTTGAAATTGTACTCAGTCATAGTCAACGACGCCCTGAACAAGAATCCGTTGAAAATATTTGCATATCGCTTAAGGAATATTTTTAATGAATTTTTGAAAATCAGGAAAGCGATCCATGCACTTAGGCAGTGACTTAACTTTTTATTCAAAAAAGACCCCAAAAGTATCTTGGAATGTCTTGAAATTGTACACAGTCATAGTCAAGCATGCCCTGAACAAGAATCCGTTGAATATATTTGCATATCTCTTGAAGAATATTTTTAATGAACTTTTGAAAATCAGGAAATTGATCCATGCACTTGGACATTCCAAGTATGTTGGAATGTCTTGAAATTGTACACAGTCATAGTCAAGCATGCCCTGAACAAGAATCCGTTGAATATATTTGCATATCTCTTGAAGAATATTTTTAATGAACTTTTGAAAATCAGGAAATTGATCCATGCACTTGGACATTCCAAGTATGTTGGAATGTCTTGAAATTGTACACAGTCATAGTCAAGCATGCCCTGAACAAGAATCCGTTGAATATATTTGCATATCTCTTGAAGAATCTTTTTAATGAACTTTTGAAAATCAGGAAAGCGATCCATGCACTTAGGCAGTGACTTAACTTTTTCGTCAAAAAAGACCCCAAAAGTATCTTGGAATGTCTTGAAATTGTACACAGTCATAGTCAAGCATGCCCTGAACAAGAATCCGTTGAATATATTTGCATATCTCTTGAAGAATATTTTTAATGAATTTTTGAAAATCCGAAAAGTGATCCATGCACTTGGACATTCCAAGTATGTTGGAATGTCTTGAAATTGTACTCAGTCATAGTCAACGACGATCTGAACAAGAATCAATTGAAAATATTTGCATACCTCTTAAGGAATATTTTTAATGAATTTTTGAAAATGAGGAAAGTCTGTGCACTTAGGCAGTGACTTAACTTTTTATTCAAAAAAGACCCCAAAAGTATCTTGGAATGTCTTGAAATTGTACACAGTCATAGTCAAGCATGCCCTGAACAAGAATCCGTTGAATATATTTGCATATCTCTTGAAGAATATTTTTAATGAACTTTTGAAAATCAGGAAAGCGATCCATGCACTTGGACATTCCAAGTATGTTGGAATGTCTTGAAATTGTACTCAGTCATAGTCAACGACGCCCTGAACAAGAATCCGTTGAAAATATTTGCATATCGTTTAAGGAATTTTTTTTAAGAATTTCTGAAAATCAGGAAAGCGATCCATGCACTTAGGCAGTGACTTAACTTTTTCGTCAAAAAAGACCCCAAAAGTATCTTGGAATGTCTTGAAATTGTACACAGTCATAGTCAAGCATGCCCTGAACAAGAATCCGTTGAATATATTTGCATATCTCTTGAAGAATATTTTTAATGAATTTTTGAAAATCAGGAAAGCGATCCATGCACTTGGACATTCCAAGTATGTTGGAATGTCCTGAAATTGTACTCAGTCATAGTCAACAACGCCCTGAACAAGAATCCATTGAAAATATTTGCATATCGCTTAAGGAATATTTTTAATGAATTTTTGAAAATCAGGAAAGCGATCCATGCACTTGGACATTCCAAGTATGTTGGAATGTCTTGAAATTGTACTCGGTCATAGTCAACGACGCCCTGAACAAGAATCCATTGAAAATATTTGCATATCTCTTAAGGAATATTTTTAATGAATTTTTGAAAATGATGAAAGTCTGTGCACTTAGGCAGTTACTTAACTTTTTATTCAAAAAAGACCCCAAAAGTATCTTGGAATGTCTTGAAATTGTACTCAGTCATAGTCAAGCATGCCCTGAACAAGAATCCGTTGAATGTATTTGCATATCTCTTGAAGAATCTTTTTAATGAACTTTTGAAAATCAGGAAAGCGATCCATGCACTTGGACATTCCAAGTATGTTGGAATGTCTTGAAATTGTACTCAGTCATAGTCAACGACGCCCTGAACAAGAATCCGTTGAAAATATTTGCATATCGCTTAAGGAATATTTTTAATGAATTTTTGAAAATCAGGAAAGCGATCCATGCACTTAGGCAGTGACTTAACTTTTTATTCAAAAAAGACCCCAAAAGTATCTTGGAATGTCTTGAAATTGTACACAGTCATAGTCAAGCATGCCCTGAACAAGAATCCGTTGAATATATTTGCATATCTCTTGAAGAATATTTTTAATGAACTTTTGAAAATCAGGAAATTGATCCATGCACTTGGACATTCCAAGTATGTTGGAATGTCTTGAAATTGTACACAGTCATAGTCAAGCATGCCCTGAACAAGAATCCGTTGAATATATTTGCATATCTCTTGAAGAATCTTTTTAATGAACTTTTGAAAATCAGGAAAGCGATCCATGCACTTGGACATTCCAAGTATGTTGGAATGTCTTGAAATTGTACTCAGTCATAGTCAACGACGCCCTGAACAAGAATCCGTTGAAAATATTTGCATATCGCTTAAGGAATATTTTTAATGAATTTTTGAAAATCAGGAAAGCGATCCATGCACTTAGGCAGTGACTTAACTTTTTATTCAAAAAAGACCCCAAAAGTATCTTGGAATGTCTTGAAATTGTACACAGTCATAGTCAAGCATGCCCTGAACAAGAATCCGTTGAATATATTTGCATATCTCTTGAAGAATCTTTTTAATGAACTTTTGAAAATCAGGAAAGCGATCCATGCACTTAGGCAGTGACTTAACTTTTTCGTCAAAAAAGACCCCAAAAGTATCTTGGAATGTCTTGAAATTGTACACAGTCATAGTCAAGCATGCCCTGAACAAGAATCCGTTGAATATATTTGCATATCTCTTGAAGAATATTTTTAATGAATTTTTGAAAATCCGAAAAGTGATCCATGCACTTGGACATTCCAAGTATGTTGGAATGTCTTGAAATTGTACTCAGTCATAGTCAACGACGATCTGAACAAGAATCAATTGAAAATATTTGCATACCTCTTAAGGAATATTTTTAATGAATTTTTGAAAATGAGGAAAGTCTGTGCACTTAGGCAGTGACTTAACTTTTTATTCAAAAAAGACCCCAAAAGTATCTTGGAATGTCTTGAAATTGTACACAGTCATAGTCAAGCATGCCCTGAACAAGAATCCGTTGAATATATTTGCATATCTCTTGAAGAATATTTTTAATGAACTTTTGAAAATCAGGAAAGCGATCCATGCACTTGGACATTCCAAGTATGTTGGAATGTCTTGAAATTGTACTCAGTCATAGTCAACGACGCCCTGAACAAGAATCCGTTGAAAATATTTGCATATCGTTTAAGGAATTTTTTTTAAGAATTTCTGAAAATCAGGAAAGCGATCCATGCACTTAGGCAGTGACTTAACTTTTTCGTCAAAAAAGACCCCAAAAGTATCTTGGAATGTCTTGAAATTGTACACAGTCATAGTCAAGCATGCCCTGAACAAGAATCCGTTGAATATATTTGCATATCTCTTGAAGAATATTTTTAATGAATTTTTGAAAATCAGGAAAGCGATCCATGCACTTGGACATTCCAAGTATGTTGGAATGTCCTGAAATTGTACTCAGTCATAGTCAACAACGCCCTGAACAAGAATCCATTGAAAATATTTGCATATCGCTTAAGGAATATTTTTAATGAATTTTTGAAAATCAGGAAAGCGATCCATGCACTTGGACATTCCAAGTATGTTGGAATGTCTTGAAATTGTACTCGGTCATAGTCAACGACGCCCTGAACAAGAATCCATTGAAAATATTTGCATATCTCTTAAGGAATATTTTTAATGAATTTTTGAAAATGATGAAAGTCTGTGCACTTAGGCAGTTACTTAACTTTTTATTCAAAAAAGACCCCAAAAGTATCTTGGAATGTCTTGAAATTGTACTCAGTCATAGTCAAGCATGCCCTGAACAAGAATCCGTTGAATGTATTTGCATATCTCTTGAAGAATCTTTTTAATGAACTTTTGAAAATCAGGAAAGCGATCCATGCACTTGGACATTCCAAGTATGTTGGAATGTCTTGAAATTGTACTCAGTCATAGTCAACGACGCCCTGAACAAGAATCCGTTGAAAATATTTGCATATCGCTTAAGGAATATTTTTAATGAATTTTTGAAAATCAGGAAAGCGATCCATGCACTTAGGCAGTGACTTAACTTTTTATTCAAAAAAGACCCCAAAAGTATCTTGGAATGTCTTGAAATTGTACACAGTCATAGTCAAGCATGCCCTGAACAAGAATCCGTTGAATATATTTGCATATCTCTTGAAGAATATTTTTAATGAACTTTTGAAAATCAGGAAATTGATCCATGCACTTGGACATTCCAAGTATGTTGGAATGTCTTGAAATTGTACACAGTCATAGTCAAGCATGCCCTGAACAAGAATCCGTTGAATATATTTGCATATCTCTTGAAGAATCTTTTTAATGAACTTTTGAAAATCAGGAAAGCGATCCATGCACTTGGACATTCCAAGTATGTTGGAATGTCTTGAAATTGTACTCAGTCATAGTCAACGACGCCCTGAACAAGAATCCGTTGAAAATATTTGCATATCGCTTAAGGAATATTTTTAATGAATTTTTGAAAATCAGGAAAGCGATCCATGCACTTAGGCAGTGACTTAACTTTTTATTCAAAAAAGACCCCAAAAGTATCTTGGAATGTCTTGAAATTGTACACAGTCATAGTCAAGCATGCCCTGAACAAGAATCCGTTGAATATATTTGCATATCTCTTGAAGAATATTTTTAATGAACTTTTGAAAATCAGGAAATTGATCCATGCACTTGGACATTCCAAGTATGTTGGAATGTCTTGAAATTGTACACAGTCATAGTCAAGCATGCCCTGAACAAGAATCCGTTGAATATATTTGCATATCTCTTGAAGAATCTTTTTAATGAACTTTTGAAAATCAGGAAAGCGATCCATGCACTTGGACATTCCAAGTATGTTGGAATGTCTTGAAATTGTACTCAGTCATAGTCAACGACGCCCTGAACAAGAATCCGTTGAAAATATTTGCATATCGCTTAAGGAATATTTTTAATGAATTTTTGAAAATCAGGAAAGCGATCCATGCACTTAGGCAGTGACTTAACTTTTTATTCAAAAAAGACCCCAAAAGTATCTTGGAATGTCTTGAAATTGTACACAGTCATAGTCAAGCATGCCCTGAACAAGAATCCGTTGAATATATTTGCATATCTCTTGAAGAATATTTTTAATGAACTTTTGAAAATCAGGAAAGCGATCCATGCACTTAAATCAATCGTACACTCGTGTGTCTTCAGATCCAGGAGGGAATGGTCGTGTACGTCTGCTTCTTCCACGGAGCCACTGAAGACGTCGTGCAGGAAATGGGTAAAACCTCTTTCACGTTAATATAGATAATAAATAAACGGGCTGATTACTCCATGATTTGCTGCTCTTTTCCCGCCCTTAGCTTCCACGCTGATGTCCACTAAGCTGTTCCGCAAACACCTGCGGCACACGGCGTCGGTCCTCGACCTTCCCGGGAGCGTCTTACTCGTCCCTCAGGATTCGCTGATCGGGGAGTTGGCGTCGGATAACAGGAGGATGGAGTACAGAGGCGGCTGCGAGAGGTGGCGAGGCGCTCGGCTCTTCTCCGCCCTGGTGCTCGCCTGCAGAGCGCTCGTGCACGACTCGGCCAAGAGCGCCAAGGCCGGCGCCACGGTGGAGCAGGGCGTCTACGGACAGAAACAAGAGATCGTCCTGAACTCTGCAGAGCCGATGACTCACCTGCTGGAGTTCTGACGGGTACGAGATCTGCTGCAGAGACGAGGTTTATGGACAGAACAAGACATTTCAAGGTAAACGGGTGATTAATACTTTATATTAGCCGTCATGAGCTGGGGATAAAAAGTCTCAATATTAAAAGTAATTTTTTATTAAATGCATATGTGTACATTGTTTTTTCTTACAGTCAAATCCTTAAATATGATCCATAAATTACAGCTTCAGAACTCCATCAGATGTGTGTAAGGTCCGTTGGTGTCCACTTTCAGCACTTGTCTGTTTCCGTACGTCCCGTGTTTCACCGTCGTCGTCGCCACCGCCTCAGCTCCGCCCCCCGTCAGCTCTTTCTCGCACAGCGACACAAAGGCGCTGTAAAGGCGCAGTCCCTGCTCTTTGTCGATGTTGTTGTGGTACTGCATGACTCTGCCTTTGGCTTTCCCGCCCAGCGTGGCCTGAGGGACGACGAGCAAGCTGCCGGGGAGATCCAGCACCGACGCCATCCTCCCAGAGTCCGACTCGCAGAGACGCAGGTTCAGCAGAGTGGACACTGGACGGAGGAGGAGGAGGACACAACAGTGACATCATCAATCTGAGGTGATATGTGGTCAGAGGTCACAGAGGTCACTCACCCATCTTAGGCAGGATGTCGTCTGTGGCTCCTTTAAAGAAGCAGATGTAGATGACCATTCCTCTGTCGATCTGACGGCAAAGAAACGTGTGAATTATTATTAATAAGTAAGAACTTTGACCTTCTGACGCAGGGATGTACCAAATAAAGTGGCCAGTAAATTGACATGGTATATGTCCTTGACATCCCATATTCTTTAAAGAAAAGAAAAATCATATGGACAATTTAATTTTTACCTTTGCATACAATAAAATAATTATCATTTTGGGTAAGAGTAGTTCACTGCTGAATTTTCATCAATTAATCATCATTTATATGCATTTTTAAATAAATAAATGAATGAATGAATGAATGAATGAATGAATTACTTTATTCCTCCACCAGGGGGAAACACACAGCTCAATTTCACACTAAATATAAGTAAAAGAGAAATAAAACGTACAGATAAGAGTAAGAATAGAATAAAATACAATACTGGTAAAAGAAACAACAACACTCTAAATATAGAGTAAATAATAAAGTAGAGATAAGAATAAAAATAAGATAAGAATGCACAATATCCAAAAATGTACACAGTGTAGAAATGACTAAACTAAGAGAAATCCTCAATATACAAACTGAAATTTACTACCAAATGCATATAAATCATTAAATCATTATTAATATATATCTATATATATTTTAAAACGATTCATGAAAATCCGTAAATGTCAGCGTTCGAGCGTTTTATTGTGAAAATCCTCCGTTTCCTCATCAGCTTGCATTCATTTACATGAATGAGCACTTGCCCGTACCAAGATGGCGGCCGCGCTGACGCATATCGCTGCTGTCACGGATCAAGCTAGCTTTAAGCTCGGTTTGTGGTCGCCGCAGTGCGACAAAGATTTGTTTTTATGCTTCAACGCAGCAGCAGCGACACTTCACTCAGAGACCAGCAGGGGGCGCTGTAAGGTTTAAGTCTCACCTGGACAAACTGAGCCTGTGATTGTTCCTCGGCGGGTTTTACCTGCAGCGTCGCGTGCAAACACTGCTGCAGCACAGTGCGCGCGAAAACAGCGCCGTCTTTCTTCTGCGGCATTTTTTAACCGCTATTACTATTATTATATTAAATGATTTAACCGCTAATGTTCAACAACTGAACACTTTAACAACACAAACGACTCCAGAGTGTCAGAGTGAGACGTTCAGTGTCAACAAAACACTTCCTGTGTCTGTGTTTCTGGACGGTTTTAAATAAAGTTCAGACAAAAAAACAAAAAAAACGGCCACTTCCCACCTTTTTTTCATTGGGTATCAACAATAAGCCCCGCCCCCAATAAAATTATATTTAAAAATCCAATTTCACAGTTGTGTTTAAGAAGAAAAATGTATTTAAAAGAATAATTATATCATATTAGTATTATTTACCCTGATGTTGCTGTGTGTGAAAAGTAATGCTCTGTAAAATAATTAATTCAGAAGTTTCCGTCCACAATTGTATTTTTTTTTTTTTAAGAAATTAAAAAATTCAAAATTCAAAAAGAAATTCAATTTAAGTTTAAATAGATAATTTTAATTGTTAACATATAAAATCATGTTCAAACCCAAATACAAAGAGTTTATCTGATCCTAAAAAAACAACAATATATACTTGTCGTTCACAGCTATGTGACGACGTTAAAATGTCGTGTTTTTCATTCCCCTGCTGGACCAAACGCGACATTGCACTCTGCGTCTGTGACGCGGGGGGGGCGGGGCCTCCTGACACTCGCCGAATAAAACCTACGTCATCTTAAATGTACGATATCTGAAGTCTATTATGTTCACGCCGTTACTTCACTGGACAGAGTTTGTGGTCACAGGACAGTCCCCCCCTGTGGTGTTCCTGCAGACTGCGCCCTCTTTTGCCTCCTCCTCTTGGTGACTTTACCTTTGTACCAGTGTTTGTGAGGATCCGGTTCAGACTCCGGTTCTTTTACGGGCTCTGGCTCCTCCTCCCTGTGGGCGGTCCGGTGCCACGGACTTCCCTGCTGCCAAACGTTAGCCACTTTCTTCGTAGCTGTTGTCGCGTCCAGCTCTTCTTCTTCTTCTTCTTCTTCTTCTTCTTTGTCGTCGTCTTTCCTGAGCCTGAGCTGTGCGTCTCTGACAGTCTTCCCCGTTGCTACTTTTGCCGGGTTCTTCGCCTCGCTGGAACTGGGTTCCTCTGGGTCGTTCTGCCGCAGCGACTCCGGTTCTGGTTCCGAGTCCGGCTCCGTGTTTTCATCCGAGTCCACTTTAAAGACCCAGTCTTTGCCGTTGTTCCTCCTCTTCTGTCTGGCGTACGCAGGTTTGGTCGGACTCTGGTTCCTCGAGGGTTCCGGCTGCACCGGGACGTACCACTCCGAGTCGTCCGCGTCCTCCAGGTAGTCCTGCTGGGTGAAGGCGTCGTCCTCGTCCCTCTGCTCCGTCCTCCTCCAGCGCTCCTTTACCGGTGGAGGTTTCCTCACCAGCATCCTCCCCAGGATCTTCTTGAACTCTGTCAGCTGGTACGGGTCGTCTTCAAAGTAGATGGAGGGCTTCCACTGGTCGTCCCTGGCGAGACACCCGAAACTGAGATGTTTGTCCATGCTGAGGTTTCATTGAGCAGATGTCTGTCTCTGACTTGTCTCTCATGGTCATGTCTCATGACTCAGGTTTGGATGCTGGGTTACAGCAGTTAGCCTCTGTCTCACTGAGTGTTCAGCAGCTCTGTGGAGACGCCGACACATCAAAGTCAAACACGGGGATTTGATGACATCAAAGTCTGAGGGAAGATTATGACTCGTGATTATGACGTTCTCTCAGGGAAGACCTGAGGATGAGGATGAGGACGTGAGAGGATGAGGAAAGATTATGACGTTCTCTCAGGGAAGACCTGAGGATGAGGACGTGAGAGGGTGAGGATGAGGAGAGGACGTGAGAGTGTGAGGGAAGATTATGACGTTCTCTCAGGGAAGACCTGAGGATGAGGATGAGGACGTGACAGGGTGAGGATGAGGCTGAGGACGTGAGAGAGAGGATATGAATCGTGATTATGACGTTCTCTGAGGGAAGACCTGAGGATGAGGATGAGGAGAGGACGTGAGAGGGTGAGGATGAGGAGAGGACGTCAGAGGATGAGGAAAGATTATGACTCGTGATTATGACGTTCTCTCAGGGAAGACCTGAGGATGAGGATGAGGACGTGAGAGGATGAGGAAAGATTATGACGTTCTCTCAGGGAAGACCTGAGGATGAGGACGTGAGAGGGTGAGGATGAGGAGAGGACGTGAGAGTGTGAGGGAAGATTATGACGTTCTCTCAGGGAAGACCTGAGGATGAGGATGAGGACGTGACAGGGTGAGGATGAGGCTGAGGACGTGAGAGAGAGGATATGAATCGTGATTATGACGTTCTCTGAGGGAAGACCTGAGGATGAGGATGAGGAGAGGACGTGAGAGGGTGAGGATGAGGAGAGGACGTCAGAGGATGAGGAAAGATTATGACTCGTGATTATGACGTTCTCTCAGGGAAGACCTGAGGATGAGGACGTGACAGGGTGAGGAAAGATTATGACGTTCTCTCAGGGAAGACCTGAGGATGAGGACGTGAGAGGGTGAGGATGAGGAGAGGACGTGAGAGGGTGAGGGAAGATTATGACTCGTGATTATGACGTTCTCTCAGGGAAGACCTGAGGATGAGGACGTGACAGGGTGAGGATGAGGCTGAGGACGTGAGAGAGAGGATATGAATCGTGATTATGACGTTCTCTGAGGGAAGACCTGAGGATGAGGACGTGACAGGGTGAGGATGAGGCTGAGGACGTGAGAGAGAGGATATGAATCGTGATTATGACGTTCTCTGAGGGAAGACCTGAGGATGAGGATGAGGAGAGGACGTGAGAGGGTGAGGATGAGGAGAGGACGTCAGAGGATGAGGAAAGATTATGACTCGTGATTATGACGTTCTCTCAGGGAAGACCTGAGGATGAGGATGAGGACGTGACAGGGTGAGGATGAGGCTGAGGACGTGAGAGAGAGGATATGAATCGTGATTATGACGTTCTCTGAGGGAAGACCTGAGGATGAGGATGAGGAGAGGACGTGAGAGGGTGAGGATGAGGAGAGGACGTCAGAGGATGAGGAAAGATTATGACTCGTGATTATGACGTTCTCTCAGGGAAGACCTGAGGATGAGGATGAGGACGTGACAGGGTGAGGAAAGATTATGACGTTCTCTCAGGGAAGACCTGAGGATGAGGACGTGAGAGGGTGAGGATGAGGAGAGGACGTGAGAGGGTGAGGGAAGATTATGACTCGTGATTATGACGTTCTCTCAGGGAAGACCTGAGGATGAGGACGTGACAGGGTGAGGATGAGGCTGAGGACGTGAGAGAGAGGATATGAATCGTGATTATGACGTTCTCTGAGGGAAGACCTGAGGATGAGGACGTGACAGGGTGAGGATGAGGCTGAGGACGTGAGAGAGAGGATATGAATCGTGATTATGACGTTCTCTGAGGGAAGACCTGAGGATGAGGATGAGGAGAGGACGTGAGAGGGTGAGGATGAGGAGAGGACGTCAGAGGATGAGGAAAGATTATGACTCGTGATTATGACGTTCTCTCAGGGAAGACCTGAGGATGAGGATGAGGACGTGACAGGGTGAGGATGAGGCTGAGGACGTGAGAGAGAGGATATGAATCGTGATTATGACGTTCTCTGAGGGAAGACCTGAGGATGAGGATGAGGAGAGGACGTGAGAGGGTGAGGATGAGGAGAGGACGTCAGAGGATGAGGAAAGATTATGACTCGTGATTATGACGTTCTCTCAGGGAAGACCTGAGGATGAGGATGAGGACGTGACAGGGTGAGGAAAGATTATGACGTTCTCTCAGGGAAGACCTGAGGATGAGGACGTGAGAGGGTGAGGATGAGGAGAGGACGTGAGAGGGTGAGGGAAGATTATGACTCGTGATTATGACGTTCTCTCAGGGAAGACCTGAGGATGAGGACGTGACAGGGTGAGGATGAGGCTGAGGACGTGAGAGAGAGGATATGAATCGTGATTATGACGTTCTCTGAGGGAAGACCTGAGGATGAGGACGTGACAGGGTGAGGATGAGGCTGAGGACGTGAGAGAGAGGATATGAATCGTGATTATGACGTTCTCTGAGGGAAGACCTGAGGATGAGGATGAGGAGAGGACGTGAGAGGGTGAGGATGAGGAGAGGACGTCAGAGGATGAGGAAAGATTATGACTCGTGATTATGACGTTCTCTCAGGGAAGACCTGAGGATGAGGCTGAGGACGTGAGACGGTGAGGAAATATTATGACTCGTGATTATGACATTCTCTCAGGGAAGACCTGAGGATGAGGATGAGGACTTGACAGGGTGAGGAGAGGACGTGAAAGGATGAGGGAAGATTATGACTCGTGATTATGACGTTCTCTGAGGGACGATCTGACATACACACTGAGAGGATGAGGCTGAGGATATGAGAGAGTGAGGAGAGGCTGAGGACATGAGAGGGTGAGGAGAGGAGGTCAGAGGATGAGGCTGAGGACATGTCAGGACGAGGCTGAGGACATGAGAGGATGAGACTGAGAAGTTCAGAGAATGAGTCCAAGGACACAAGACGATGAGGCTGAGGACTTGAGATGATGAGGCAGAGGTTATGAGGGGATGAGGAGAGGCTGAGACAGAGGACATGAGAGGATGAGGGAAGGATGAGGCTGAAGATATGAGATGATGAGGAGAGGTTATGGGGGGATGAGGCAGAGGACGTGACATGAGGAGGAAAGGATGAGAAGAAGACATGAGAAGATGAGGGAAGGATGAGGCCGAGGATATGAGAGGATGAGACTGAGGATATGAGAGGATGAGACTGAGGACATGAGAGGATGAGACTAAGGATATGAGAGGATGAGACTGAGGACATGAGAGGATGAGGAAAGGATGAGAAGAAGACATGAGAAGATGAGGGAAGGATGAGGCCGAGGATATGAGAGGATGAGACTGAGGATATGAGAGGATGAGACTGAGGACATGAGAGGATGAGACTAAGGATATGAGAGGATGAGACTGAGGATATGAGAGGATGAGGCTGAGGATATGAGAGGATGAGGCTGAGGATATGAGAGGATGAGAATGAGGCCAAGGAGTTCAGAAAGTGAGACTGAGGAGTTAAGAGAAGACTTGGGAGATGAGATGAGGATAAAATATCTTCTTTTGTCTTCTCACTGAGGTCTTATTTGACACATATATAAATATATTATATGTTTATATAAAATAAATATACCAAATGAAGTGTAATGAGTTATATATGTGCATATATATACACTTTAAAACACACGGAGCATCATTGTTTCCCACCCGTCAAACACATGCGTAATTCTGCGCAGTGTTGACGTGCATCAACAACAGTCTGCGCGGAGCAGCTAGCTAAGGGCGGAGCATGCTAACAGCCAAACATGGCTCTGTTCACTTACAGCAGAATGTCTCATTTACTGAGACTTTCCGCGAATAAAGCTTCCGTTTTGCGAACATCGACAGAGGGAAACTGCGGCGCCGCGGTTTGTTTGCACTTCGTCCGCTGTCAGGTGAGACGAGCGAGTTTCACTGCACTCTGATACGCGGCGAACACAGCTAACGGCTAAGCTAACGGCTAAGCTAGCGGCTTGTTTTCGACATGAACGACGACACCGTAACCGGACATGTCGTAGTGCTTTCAAAATAAAAGCAATGACTGTTCAACTAAGGCTTAAAAAAACGCTTAGACTGTCCGGCAAAAGACGCTTTTATTGAGTTTCATAAACATTTTTTTTTAAAGTTGTGCGTAGCCGATGTAGAATTAAGTGTTGTTGGTCTTCACGATGCATTCCTGTAAAGTATAGACTTTTGTTTTGAAAATATAAAAGCGGATGTGTTGTTTTCATGCGAGCGAAAGGGAAATCTGTCAGGGATTTAAAAATGACATTTCTTTACTTTGACGCTGTTACAACATGTTAGGATTTAACTTCATTTATCTTTTTAATGCGTTGCTAACACACCACAGTAAATATTACTGTATTAAAGTAATATTATAGAAACTATTACTGTACTAATAATCTTAGTTTTTTGTCTGTTCCCAGCAGATTTGGTTTAATTTAGTTTATAAGGATCCACATTAATTATCATGTCACAATACAGGTACAACATAAAGAGGAAATATCAGTGTTTCTTTAGAAAAATACATCTGTATAATTATTTGATTATATATATATATTATAATGTCCACAGAGGTCAGTGGACAGTAAAGTTCTCCAGGAGAGACAGAAGCAGCACATGGCCAAAGGTCTGCCCAGACAGAAGCCCATCACTGGGGTCAAACAGGTCATCGTCGTGGCTTCAGGGAAAGGAGGCGTGGGAAAGTCCACCACAGCAGGTAAACACGCAGAAAAACACTCTTCAGACGTGAAATCATCAAATATATCGAAGACTTAAGTCACTTTCTTTACATCCTTTTGTTTCAAGGTCAATAAACGACCGTTAAAGTTTGTTGAACTCTTTTGTCTCTGCAGTGAATTTGGCTCTGGCGTTAATGGCCAATGATTCGGTAAAGGCTCCTCCTCCTTTTGTTGATTCTTATTGATTGATTGATTTTCAGATTGTAACATACTAACATATAACTCTTTCTTTTCCTCGCCCTCTCAGTCAAAGACGGTGGGTTTATTGGACGCTGACGTCTACGGTCCATCAATCCCCAAACTGATGAACCTGAAGGGAAACCCAGAGCTCGGTGACCGTACGACAGCTTCCTCTTCCTCTTCCTCTTCCTCTTCCTCTCTAACTGCACTTGTTATCACTGATCAGTGTCATTGATGACTCTGTGAACCTGTGTCTCTTTGTTCCAGACAATCTGATGATTCCTCTCACCAACTATGGAGTACCGTGGTGAGTCTCTGCTCTGGTTCAGACTCTGTAGCTGTGACCTCTGACCTCTGAATGACCTCTGAATGACCTCTCTCTCTCTCTCAGCATGTCCATGGGTTTCCTGGTGGACGAGACGGCGCCGATCGTGTGGCGAGGTTTGATGGTGATGTCGGCGACGGAGAAGCTGCTCAGACAGGTCTCTGATGATGATGATGATGATGATGATGATGATGATGATGATGACATGCTGTCATATTAGGGAGGAAGAGCTGAAGTGTGTGTGTGTGTGTGTGTGTGTGTGTGCAGGTGGACTGGGGCTCGTTGGACTATCTGGTCGTGGACATGCCTCCAGGGACAGGAGACGTCCAGCTGTCAATCACCCAGAACGTCCCAGTGTCAGGTCAGACACCAGCGTCACAGACTCCTCTGTTAGATACAGACATTTGAAGGTTAACGTGAATGTTTTTAGGGTTTCGACGTCTTTTTAACTTCGTTAAAACATCGTTGTCTTTGATTAGCGTGTCGTCCGTCTCACCTCGATCCTCTCGTCAGTCTTGAATGTGATGAAAATGTTGTTGTTGTTCAGGTGCTGTGATCGTGTCCACGCCGCAGGACATCGCTCTGCTGGACGCTCGCAGAGGAGCCGAGATGTTCAAGAAAGTCAACGTGCCGGTAATTTGTGTTTTCAACGACATAACACATGACTTTTTAGTCAAATTTTGGACAATTTTTTGTGACTTTTTTGTCAAATTTTGGACACTTTTTTTGCAATTCTTTTGTAAAATTTTGGACAATTTTTTTGTCAATTTCTTTTGTCAATTTCTGGAATATTTTAAAAACTATTTAGTCAAATTTAGGACCAAATTGTTTTTTTTTACTATTTTGTTAAATTTTGAAGAAAAAAAAATTGTTTTTTTGGAATTTTTTTGTGTGACTTTTTTGTCAAATTTTGGACAAAAAAGGTTTTTTTTAACTTTTTTGATAAATTTCGGACAACATAGCAACGTCTGACTTTTCTGTCACATTTTGTGTGTAGCTTTAGTGTGAAGTCACATGACGGTGACGTGTGTACGTGTGTGTGTGTGTGTGTGTGTGTGTGTGTGTGTGTGTGTGTCAGATTCTGGGTCTGGTTCAGAACATGAGCGTCTTCCAGTGTCCTCACTGTCAACACCAGACTCACATCTTTGGTTCTGACGGCGCCCGACAGCTCGCTCACACTCTGGGGGAAGAGTTTTTAGGTGACACACATCGTCCTCGTACACAGCAGCTTTATCAACTCTAATGAATGAATACTTCTTGAGATGTTTTCTCTTCCTTTTCCCTCACAGGTGACATTCCTCTGCACCTGAACATCAGGGAGACGTCAGACAGAGGACAACCTGTGGTCGTCTCCTGTCCTCACAGTCCAGAGGTCAGAGGTCACTGCGAGTCCATTTAGCCTTTATTTCCCTGACAATTTTATCCAAATCTCTCTTCATATTATATAAATTATACTTTGGGGAAGAGTTGACCCATCGAAAGAGTGAAATAATAATAATAATAATGTTGTGTGTGTGTCTGCAGGCTCAGGCGTACAGAGAGGTGGCGTCGGCTGTCGTTCGCAGACTAAAGGAGGTCAACGCTTGATTGACAGCTGACGACTGACAGAATGTACACACACACACACACACACACAGTGTTTTTTAACAGTGTGATTGAATAAATGTGAATGATTCAGTCATGTGATAATATTTAATAAAAGTGAAGAAGAAATGTTTTTATTCACTTGATTCTCACATTTAAACATCAGTCTCTAACCCTTTAATAATGTGCTTTATTCTTCTTGAACAGCAGAGGGAGCCAGTGACACACTGAACAACCTCAGGACTGTGATTAGTACAGTTTACAACACACACATAAACATGTAAAGATGCCGACATTTTTGCTGATAATTAAATAATTAAATAATTTTAAAAAAACACAATATTCGTACATACACACACACACACAATATCTGCTGAGTCATGACTTAATCTTGTGAACTGTGGGAGTTTAAACAGGTCATGTGACACAGTGAGGTGAACGTAACCATGGTGACTTTGATGTTAAATCTCCAGTGTTTGTCCATGAAAACAATCTATTGAAATTTTTTTTTACTTTATTGTCAAAATCTGGACAAAAAAATTGTTTGTGTGACTTTTTGTCAAATTTTGGAACAATTTTTTTTTTACTTTTTGGTCAAGTTTTGAACGACATACACAAGTATGACTCTTTTTTTTGTCAAATTTTGAACAAATTTTTTTTCTTTAGTTGTACTTTTTTTGTCAAATTTTGAACGACATACAACAGTTTGATGTTTTGGTCAAATTTTGGACAAAAATATATATTTTTTGACTTTTTTATCAAATTTTGGATGAAAGGCTATAGTGTGATTTTGTTGTCACATTTTGTGTGTAGCTGTGGTGTGAAGCCTCATACTTAAAGCTCCAGTGTTGTTTGTCCATGCAGGCTACCGTAGAAACATGGCGGCACAAGATGGCCGCCTCCGTACAGTCAGACCCTTTCATTTCAAACGTAGTTTTATCATTTATTCTCTGTTTTTTTATGGACTTTTCATTTACACGGGTCATATTTAAAGAGGTCGACTCTCTCTCTCCTCAGCCTGTCAGCGTTCCCTCGTTGCCGTGGCGACAACGCAGCTGTGTGTGTGTGTGTGTGTGTGTGTGGATAAACAGCAGCAGCTGGTTCCAATTGTGCTGTGTCACTGTGTGTGTGTGTGTGATGAAGGCAGCACCCCCACACTCCTCATCAGTCATCTGAATGTTCCACAAGAACAAGGTGAACTCTTCCACCTCCTCTTCCTCCTCTACTCCATTCCTTCTCCTCTTCCTCCTCCACTCCATTCCTTCTCCTCTTCCTCCTCTACTCCTTTCCTTCTCCTCTTCCTCCTCTACTCCATTCCTTCTCCTCTTCCTCCTCCACTCCATTCCTTCTCCTCTTCCTCCTCCACTCCATTCCTTCTCCTCTTCCTCCTCCACTCCATTCCTTCTCCTCTTCCTCCTCTACTCCTTTCCTTCTCCTCTTCCTCCTTTCCTTCTCCTCTTCCTCCTCTACTCCTTTCCTTCTCCTCTTCCTCCTTTCCTTCTCCTCTTCCTCCTCTCCTCTCCTCCTTTCCTTCTCCTCTTCCTCTACTCCTTTCCTTCTCCTCTTCCTCCTCTACTCCTTTCCTTCTCCTCTTCCTCCTTTCCTTCTCCTCTTCCTCCTCTCCTCTCCTCCTTTCCTTCTCCTCTTCCTCTACTCCTTTCCTTCTCCTATTCCCCCTCCACTCCATTCCTTCTCCTCTTCCTCCTCCTTTCCTTCTCTTCCTCCTCTACTCCTTTCCTTCTCCTCCTCTCCTCTCCTCTACTCCTTTCCTCTCCTCTTACTGTCCTCTCCTCTCTCCTCTGACCTTCTCTTCCCTCTCATTTCCTTTCCTTGACTGACATTCAGAGGATATTGGACACCGGGGGCCCCTCCCCCCCCCCTCATTTTCCCATGATTCTTTGCAATCGACTGGTCTGGAACAGAACAAAGATGGAGGACAACACTTGTGCAGTGAAGATGGTGTCTCCTTTATCTCTTTAAAGGTCTCTCTGTGTGTGTGTGCAGCCTCAGGACAGAGGGCCAGGTGTGTGTGTGTGTGTGTGTGAATAATTTATAGGGTTATAGAAAACCACAGTTAATTTTCTGATTTTCTGTTAAGTTTAAAGTAACACTCACTCTCCCACACCAAAGTCCATAGAGAAAACCAGTGATTTTAGCTCACAGGGACACAGGAGCTGCTGGTCCTCTGCTGCCTCGTGTGGTCACTTTGTGTCACTGAGTTAAGTCTAAATGAAATTATTTTAAAAGCCGAATTCACTAAAATCAGTCATTGTGATGTTAAAATCACTGGTTTACTCTATGGACTTTGGTGTGGGAGAGTGAGTGACTTTGGTGTGGGAGAGTGAGTGACCCTCACTTTTTTTTTGACCCAGAAAACTTTGGGAAAATGACTAAAACTAAACCGACAAAGTGAGTGTGTGTCACTGTGTGTGTGTGTGTGTGTGAGTGTGAGGAAGATGAAAGGATGCACAAAGGCCTCAGGTTTCAGTTAAAAAACAGGCTGATGTTGCCATGACGACTCAGGTGAACTTGATGAAATATTACAGACGGTTTTACAGCTGAGAACAAACTGTTTTGTGTCCACAGTCATGTTTAAACTTGACTCTTTATTATTTCATTATTTCTGTGTGTGTGTGTGTGTGTGTGTGTGTGTGCACAACCTTCATTTATCTTAACTTACCTTTATCTTACCGTGTGGCCCCTTAACTTTTCTTAATATATTCTTGTCATTGTGTATTGTATGTTTTGGGTAACATCTACTGCACGTCTGTCCGTCCAGGGAGTGGATCCCTCACCTGTGGTTCTCCCTAAGGTTTCTACCCTTTTTCCCTTTTACAAGGGTTTTTTTTTCCCTGGTAGTTTTTCCTTACCCTGGTCGAAGGTCTAAGGACAGAGGATGTTACCAACCCTGTGAAGTCCCATGAGACAAACTATGTTTTGTAAACTGTGGGCGATATAAATAAAGATTGATTGATTGATAATATATCTTATTTTAACATAACTTAATCTTAATTTATCCGATTTCATCTTAACTTATTTTTATCTTATCTTAACATATCTTACCTTATTTTTTTTACTCATTAAATTAATCTTATGTTAATTTATCTGATCTTATTTTCATCTTATCTTATTTTTTCACACATTAATCTTATCTTAACTTAAGTTTTACTTATTACATTGAAGAAGAAGAAGACGTCATGTTTCCACACTACAGTTGTAATATTAGGAGAATCTAAAAATAAGATAATCCTAATATGATAATAAAGGTGTGCAGTGAAGAAGATTAAGTGTGTGTGTGTGTGTGTGTGTGTGCGTGTGTGCGTGCGTGTGTGTGTGCGTGCGTGCGTGCGTGTGTGTGTGTGTGTCTCTGTGTGTGTGTGTGCGTGTGTCTCTGTGTGTGTGTCTCTGTGTGTGTGTGTGTGGCTCCCAGTGTGACAGAGTCTTCTCAGCCTAATTTGCATATATGACTGCAGGGTTTCTGGATCAAAGAGATGAAGTCATGAAGCAGCAGCAAATACTGTAGCATCAGCAGCAGCAGCAGCAACAGCAGCAGCAACAGCAGCAGCAGCAGCAGCAACAGCAGCAGCATCAGCATCATCAGCAGCAGTAGAGACAAACGCAGTTCCTCCAGGCCAGGGTGTGGATATTGGATGTCGGGTAGATGATGGTTAGATGATGGTTAGGTGATGGTTAGGTGATGGTTAGATGATGGTTAGATGATGGTTAGATGATGGTTGACCATGCCCGTCAAACACCTGCTGAAAGGTGAAACTATAACAGCTGGTTGTTTGGGAGAAGGACATGTAGGCTATAATTATTATTTATTATTATTATTATTATTATTATTATTATTATACAGCAATCAGAATGAGAAAATATATATATATTTTTTATATTTAATTTCATACTGTTTCACAATAATGGCAGATATCAACAACACTTCATCTGTAGTCAGTAGCTGTCAATCATTGGCAACTACTACAGCAATCAGAATGTGTGAAAATGTCATTTTCATTTAGACTCCACACCACATGGTGGCGCTAATGCACCAAATGGTTGATTGACCAACAGCGCGTGCTCATCCTCACGCAGGTGAACCAATCAGCTGATGGCCGCTGATTGGTTCACCTGCTCCTATTTAACTTCCTCGTTACCGTGGAGTTTAATGTGAAGAGGAGTGAACACGAGCTGCCGCAACTCGGAAAAGACGCGAAGAAAAGTCTTGAAAAACAAAACAACAACTAAAGAAGAAAAGAACTTGAACTCGAATCATGACAGAAACAAACAAAGTTCCAGGAGCGCAAGTTCCAAATGCGTTATTATTTGTTTGCTAACCGCCATTAACCGGTTAGCAACGTAGGCTAACCTGTCGTGACGTCAGACGCCGAAAAGGTGGCGTTCAGGTGCATTAGCTCGTGTCCGCAGAAGGAGCTCCGATATGGCGTGTTGTTCTGACCTGGTCCAGCCTCGTGACGCGTTCAGAATGGTGAGTAACTCTTGTTAAGTTAGCTTAATGGTGACTCTGTTCGCTGAATTATCTTCTCTTTTAACTTGTTTTCAGTTCACTGTCTGCTTAACTCTGACTCAATCTTAGCTGTTAGCTAGGTGTCATTGTAAGTTAAATGTTTGCCGTGCGTTTCCTTTTTTAGGTTCCGTCGACAAGTGGTGAGTCCTTATTTTCTTCTTTGTGGAGCGACCTTGTTGTTGACCTCCATGTGTGCTAGTGTTTGCAGAGTAGGGAAATGTAAACATTTTGTTGTTTTTCATACCTTGTGGCCAAATGAAAATGTTTCTAAAACTAATGTAATTTAAGGGACAGTGATGGAGGACCAGCTCTTAAATTAGGTGTAAGTAGATAGTTTAATGTAAGATAAGTTAATGTTTTCCCTTGTACACTATGTCTCAAGGTTTTAGGCCACTTTGCCTTTTTTATTTGTATTTTCCATCGTGGCCATTAATCACCTGTTTAGCCCTAGTATGCACAAGTATGCACCATGAATGTCCAACTTGAATAGATTGCGTTTTAGTTTAGAGTTAAAACTTAACTTAACAGCCGATGTGCTGATAATACTTTACCTCCTCTGATCTTCTTCACAGCTGTCTATTGATTCTTCATGGCGATGAAATCTGTAACTGTCACGACTGTGTTTGACACTTTCTCATCTGTTTGTTTCCTACTATGTTTTCCTGGTTACTGGATGGAGAGTGAGTGAGTCATCACTTGACTGACATTAATCTGACATTTGAACCAAGACCAACACTCTTCAATGACTTTACTGGACTGACTTTGTCTCTCTGGTCTGATTGATTTAAGAGTTGATTATGAAGCTAAACTTTGATTTATATGCACATGTCAGTCACATTAGATTTGAGGTGTCATCAGCTCATGGATGTTATGAAATACTTTAAGTCTGGCTCTTGTTGACACACTTTTGTTGTCAGCCTTTGTAGTCACTAACTGATAATAATACTAATAATTAATTTGATTTATAAAGCACTTTACATTTCTTTTAAAAAAGTGCAGCTAAACTATAATTCAGTCTTAATCCTGACTTGTCTCTCTGTCTAGTTTATGTCCTTCTAAAGTCTTGAACCTTTCTGTGTTCATAGTGTTTTTGCGCGTCATGTTGGGAGGCCTCCCACCAGGGTTTATGTTCCCCTGCAGAACCATCCGTTCCTCGTCTTAGGGCTGCAGGTCTATCCTGCACAGATTATTTCTAAAATGTGATTGTAGGTTTGCAGGTTTAGAGCGTGTTTAGTTTCTTTAGAAGGACACAAACCTGACAGAGAGACAACTCTGATTATTTAACTGAAGGCTACGCCAAATATCTTTCACTATTACTAATTGTAATAAAACATTTTATTATGTGGGCTGAATTCCACGAGTCCTGATGTTTTAGGGAATAGGACAGAATTAGTTAAGTGTGCCCTCTTGTGGCAGGAGTGAGCAGCTGCAGCTTCTGTAATGTGTTTTTCGTTTATTTGTTTCTTGGATTGACTTGGTATCTGGAGCTTTGTGGTCTTTTGCCTCTTATTTGCACAGCTGGTGATAGACTGACTTTATGATGGAGCACAGAGTTGACTTACTCGCTTGTAGAGTCATTAGGACGATGCTTAATTCTCACGTCTTTGTTGGTTGCAAGAGAAACTGTCGTCTCCACTGTCAGTGTAGAACAGGAAAGGCAGGTGTAGTTTAGGGAGGGCGTCCACAGGTGGACCCTGACTGGATGTGAGGACCTGTCGCACTCGACCAGGTGAGCCTGAACATTTTGTCACTCGTTTTGTTTTTTTTCTTGTGACTTATCAAATTCTGCCTTGTTTTGTAGAGACGATGATGATGAAGGCTTCATCAGATTTCTGGATCAGAGGACTCCATGGTGGACAACAAGACCTGGAGAAGACCCTTCTATGATGAGGACCTCACCCCAGATGATCTGACCCTTCTACAACGCCTCTTTTCCACAGGATGTCTTCAGGTACGTTCTTTCAGATGTTGCTCGAGTTGTTTAATCAATTTTTTCCCCTTGTACTTATCAAATTCTGCCTCGTTTTGTAGAGATGATGAAGGCTGCAGCAGATTTCTGTATCGTGGGACTCCATGGTGGACACCAAGACCTGGAGAAGACTCTTCTACAATGAGGACTTTGCCCCAGATGATCTGATCCTTCTGTGATGAGGACTTCACCCCAGATGAGCCGACCCTTCTACGACGACGCCTCTTTTTCGCAGGATGTCTTCAGATACGTTCTTTCAGATAGTCCTCGAGTTGTTTAAGCCATTTTTCCCCCTTGTGACTTATCAAATTCTGCCTTGTTTTGTAGAGACGATGAAGGCTGCAGCAGATTTCTGGATCAGAGGACCCTATGGTGGACACCACGACCTGGAGAAGACCCTTCTGTGATGAGGACTTCGCCCCAGATGATCTGATCCTTCTGTGATGAGGCCTCTTTTCCACAGGATGTCTTCAGGTACGTTCTTTCAGATAGTCCTCGAGTTGTTTAAGCCATTTTTCCCCCTTGTGACTTATCAAATTCTGCCTTGTTTTGTAGAGACGATGAAGGCTGCAGCAGATTTCTGGATCAGAGGACCCTATGGTGGACACCACGACCTGGAGAAGACCCTTCTGTGATGAGGACTTCGCCCCAGATGATCTGATCCTTCTGTGATGAGGCCTCTTTTCCACAGGATGTCTTCAGGTACGTTCTTTCAGATAGTCCTCGAGTTGTTTAAGCCATTTTTCCCCCTTGTGACTTATCAAATTCTGCCTTGTTTTGTAGAGACGATGAAGGCTGCAGCAGATTTCTGGATCAGAGGACCCTATGGTGGACACCACGACCTGGAGAAGACCCTTCTGTGATGAGGACTTCGCCCCAGATGATCTGATCCTTCTGTGATGAGGCCTCTTTTCCACAGGATGTCTTCAGGTACGTTCTTTCAGATAGTCCTCGAGTTGTTTAATCCATTTTTTTCCCCCATTGTGACTTATCAAATTCTGCCTCGTTTTGTAGAGACGATGATGAAGGCTACAGCAGATTTCTGGATCGTGGGACTCCATGGTGGACACCAAGACCTGGAGAAGACTCTTCTACAATGAGGACTTTGCCCCAGATGATCTGATCCTTCTGTGATGAGGACTTCACCCCAGATGAGCCGACCCTTCTACGACGACGCCTCTTTTTCGCAGGATGTCTTCAGATACGTTCTTTCAGATAGTCCTCGAGTTGTTTAAGCCATTTTTCCCCCTTGTGACTTATCAAATTCTGCCTTGTTTTGTAGAGACGATGAAGGCTGCAGCAGATTTCTGGATCAGAGGACCCTATGGTGGACACCACGACCTGGAGAAGACCCTTCTGTGATGAGGACTTCGCCCCAGATGATCTGATCCTTCTGTGATGAGGCCTCTTTTCCACAGGATGTCTTCAGGTACGTTCTTTCAGATAGTCCTCGAGTTGTTTAAGCCATTTTTCCCCCTTGTGACTTATCAAATTCTGCCTTGTTTTGTAGAGACGATGAAGGCTGCAGCAGATTTCTGGATCAGAGGACCCTATGGTGGACACCACGACCTGGAGAAGACCCTTCTGTGATGAGGACTTCGCCCCAGATGATCTGATCCTTCTGTGATGAGGCCTCTTTTCCACAGGATGTCTTCAGGTACGTTCTTTCAGATAGTCCTCGAGTTGTTTAAGCCATTTTTTTCCCCCATTGTGACTTATCAAATTCTGCCTCGTTTTGTAGAGACGATGATGAAGGCTACAGCAGATTTCTGGATCGTGGGACTCCATGGTGGACACCAAGACCTGGAGAAGACTCTTCTACAATGAGGACTTTGCCCCAGATGATCTGATCCTTCTGTGATGAGGACTTCACCCCAGATGAGCCGACCCTTCTACGACGACGCCTCTTTTTCGCAGGATGTCTTCAGATACGTTCTTTCAGATAGTCCTCGAGTTGTTTAAGCCATTTTTCCCCCTTGTGACTTATCAAATTCTGCCTTGTTTTGTAGAGACGATGAAGGCTGCAGCAGATTTCTGGATCAGAGGACCCTATGGTGGACACCACGACCTGGAGAAGACCCTTCTGTGATGAGGACTTCGCCCCAGATGATCTGATCCTTCTGTGATGAGGCCTCTTTTCCACAGGATGTCTTCAGGTACGTTCTTTCAGATAGTCCTCGAGTTGTTTAAGCCATTTTTCCCCCTTGTGACTTATCAAATTCTGCCTTGTTTTGTAGAGACGATGAAGGCTGCAGCAGATTTCTGGATCAGAGGACCCTATGGTGGACACCACGACCTGGAGAAGACCCTTCTGTGATGAGGACTTCGCCCCAGATGATCTGATCCTTCTGTGATGAGGCCTCTTTTCCACAGGATGTCTTCAGGTACGTTCTTTCAGATAGTCCTCGAGTTGTTTAAGCCATTTTTCCCCCTTGTGACTTATCAAATTCTGCCTTGTTTTGTAGAGATGATGAAGGCTGCAGCAGATTTCTGGATCAGAGGACCCTATGGTGGACACCACGACCTGGAGAAGACCCTTCTGTGATGAGGACTTCGCCCCAGATGATCTGATCCTTCTGTGATGAGGCCTCTTTTCCACAGGATGTCTTCAGGTACGTTCTTTCAGATAGTCCTCGAGTTGTTTAATCCATTTTTTCCCCCATTGTGACTTATCAAATTCTGCCTCGTTTTGTAGAGACGATGATGAAGGTTACAGCAGATTTCTGGATCGTGGGACTCCATGGTGGACACTACGATTAGGACTTGGCCCCAGATGAGCCGACCCTTCTACGATGAGGCCTCTTTTCCTCAGGATGTCTTCAGGTATGTTTTTTTCAGATGGTTCCTAATTTGTTTAATCCATATTTACTTAATACTAAAATGTCCCTTTTATTTATTTTTAGATATTGGACCAAACTGAACACATGACTCAATGGCTGCTACAGGACATGGACACTGAGATGTTTTTGTTTACCATCTAAAGCCAGAAACCTTGTGCAATTGAAGTCTTAAACTTTACTTTGAAGTCGCTTACTAAATTGTAATTCAATATTGATCCTGACTTGTCTCACTGTCGAGTTTATGTCCTTTTAAAGTCTTGAATCTTTCTTTGTTCATAGTGTTTTTGCGCGTCATGTTGGGAGGCCTCCCAGCAGGGGTTTATGTTCCCCTGCAGAACCATCCGTTCCTCGTCTTAGGGATGCAGGTCTATCCTGCACAGATTATTTTTCTAAAATGAGATTGTAGGTTTGCAGGTTTAGAGCGCGTTTAGTTTCTTTAGGAGGACACAAACCTGACAGAGAGACAACTCTGATTATTTAACTGAATGTTATGCCAAATGTTACAGATTGAAATAAAACCTTTTTATTCTTACGGCTGAATTCCAGGAGTCATGTTTACAAAATCATACAGAATGTGTTAAAGTGTTGAGAAAAATTACGAAAAATGATTTGGTTTGAATGGTTTGTTTATAAGGAATAAAAAAAAAATGTCACAAGAAGCTGGAAAAAAACAGATTATTTAAGATGATCAAAATAGTTGGTGATCTGGAATTTAGCGACCATTTCCCTCATCTATTCATTCTTTTCTGTTTGTTTGGTCCAGAAAATGTTGCTCTGTGTTCCCTAAACTTAGAAAAGTTCATCCTCAAATGTCTTTTGTCCACAAGCCAAAATGTATTTTTAAATTTGTCACACGGCGCAAAAAAAGCAGAAAATAAACACTTAAGAAGCTGCAAAATCAGACCGTGTTTTAATGATGAGTGATTTAGGATGCAAAACCTAAATGGAGTTTATAAGTAATATATTTCAGCACAATCTAATGGTAACAAAATGGACTCTAACTCGTGGAAAGTAATGAATTACATTTACTCATGTTACTGTAGGTTTTTTGTGTTACCACTGAAGTATTTGTTTTTTTAAGTACTGTACTTTGCAATGTTAAGTTACATCTGTTACAGAGAAAATTTTTGGCATAACTTAAAAAATTAAATAATGTACATAATGATAAGCTCTCTGAAATGTTACACAGTAGGTTTTGTGCTGTGTAATGCTACATTTAAAGAAACACTAACGCACCATAAGGTTAAATTAAATGTGAATTATTACTTTATTACATTTTTTTAAATTAAAAAAAAAATCTCAATGTAGAGTATTGGGACCACACTGAGGAAAAACTTTTAATTATTAAAAAAAAAAAAAAAAAAACAGACTGAGAATTTGTCTTTATTACTATATTAATTTACAAGTCTATCCAGTTCTTATAATACCTCCATGTATAAGTCTCATAACGGAAGAAAACTAACCAACAGTAGGCGGCAGCAGGCGCCCTGGTCTTGCAGCAGGTATTGAAGAGCCGGACAAAGTATTCTTTTCTCACAATGACTTGTGCAAAAGCCACAGTGAACATGACTGCTTTGCACACAGTCAAGGTGGCATTTGTAGACACTGTACCCTAAAAGACAAAAGTGATTCACAAATTTCAAGAAACGAAACAATATATTTATTTTTTTATCTGTCTGAGAGGTTCAAAGAACAATCATTATCACATTAACCCATTAAGGCCTGAAGCGCCTGGAAAAAATGCCTCTAAAACCTGAGCTTCAATGCCGACTAAATGACTGATTTCTCAGCCTCTGTAGCAGATATAGGAACACAATTCAAAAGGTGTTTGAGAGCTCACACCTGTGGCTTTCCTGTGAAATCTAGTTTTAGATACAAAAATGTAAAATTAAAGTGAATAACTAATTATTTTTGCATGTAATGACTAACAGTGACGGTGATAGAGCTTACAGCGCTGTGGCTAATGCAGGTAAATCCACTGTCACCGCTGCTGCACGGTTGAAAACACTCCATCGATTACTGTGGTATTTATCGTCATTATCGCCGACCTCGTCGCCTTCAAACATAATTATGTCTTCACCATAAGTCGGTCGATTTGTTCAGCGCGTTCGAAGTTTGTTGGTATTGTCAAAAAAACGGATTATACTTTAGTACCTGGACCCTCCATTGATTGTGATTTTAACATCACAATGACTGATTTTGTCAATTCGGCTTTTGAAAATCTTCATTCAGATTAACATCAGTGACACAAAGTGACCACACGAGGCAGCAGAGGACCAGCAGCTCCTGTGTCCCTGTGAGCTAAAATCACTGGTTTTCTCTATGGACTTTGGTGTGGGAGAGTGAGTGGTTTACAAACTTCAGTTGAAATTTAATCCAAGACGTAGTTTCTTTCCTCTGCTCTCACTTCCTCAAAATAATCTGTGTGTGTGTTGTCGTGTGAAGGCAGCGTCCTCACTGAAGTGTTGTTTTCCTGTGGTCAGATCAGATTGTTCCTCTGGTTAAAGCAGCACAAAAACAACACAACATGATATGAATGTTATATTTGATATTTTCCAAATATTAAAACGGGAATAAAGGGATAAATAATAGTGTTGTGTTGTAATGACAGTGTGAGTCAGTGTGAAATCCTGCAGGACTCTGTGTCGCTGCACAGGCCACAGATATAAATACTGAGACGACTTCCTGCTTCACCCTGCTGGGCTTCAGTGTTACACACACACACACACACACAAAGGATTATCTCTGTGAAGTCGCCTTAGGGAATAAAGTCAACATTTGAACAATGTCTTCATCCACACACACACACACACACACACACACACACACAGGTGCTTGGATTATTCTGCTTTTATTTTGACACTTCCTGTTCTTTGTCTGCTCTCCCGCCCTTTTTCAGACAGCTGGCCCCGCCCTGATTGGTTTCACCTGTGTCCACTTTGTCTCTCTCTTTCCCGTGAGTGTAAATAATCCTCATCTCCTCTTCTCTCTCATTTATTCTGGGATTACTGTCGTTATTTAAAAAAAAACGACGAGAGTCACTCTGTCCTCACGTCTCCGACAGAGATGACGTCGCTCAGGTCACGCAAACCAAAACGCCATTTTGGCAGGAAACGACGCCATTTTGGCAGGAAATGACACCATTTTGGCAGGAAACGACTCTATTTTGGCAGGAAACAATGCAATTGTGGCAGGAAATGACACCATTTTGGCAGGAAACAATGCAATTGTGGCAGGAAACGACGCCATTTTGGCAGGAAACGATGCAATTGTGGCAGGAAATGACACCATTTTGTCAGGAAACGACACCATTTTGTCAGGAAACTATGTAATTGTGGGAGGAAATGACACCATTTTGGCAGGAAACAACTCTATTGTGGCAGGAAATGCGGCCAACATGGCGGCGTAAACAAATCGAGTCGTGACTTTCATAAACAGATAAAAGACATGGAGTGGGACAAACTG
This sequence comes from Microchirus variegatus, assembly GCF_963457635.1. Taxonomy (NCBI): domain Eukaryota; kingdom Metazoa; phylum Chordata; class Actinopteri; order Pleuronectiformes; family Soleidae; genus Microchirus; species Microchirus variegatus. Next base: position 31,762,583 of record NC_139808.1, read on the forward strand.
GTGAAGGACGTGTGGACAGAAACGCTGCAGCCTTCAGACAGGAAGTGAAGACAGGAAATCAGCGGATAAATCTTTAAACGCAAGCAGCAGGAGACGCTGAGGACGAGGAGGCGCAGATAAGAACATATGTCCTTTAATTTCACTGAGTAAATCTTTACATTTCAGCTCAACTGTGCGTGCGTGTGTGTGTGTGTGTGTGTGCGCTCTGAGCCTCTCATTAGCACAGCATTGCTCTCAGGAGAATCCACTGTAACCAGCAGCACATTATTGATCCCAGTCGACAACAACTGAAATATAAATGAAGAGGATTGTTTTATCTCCAGCGTCTGCACACTTTTCTTTTCATTAGTGTCAGGACGACGGCTGCAGCGTCGCTAAAAATGTTGACTTTACTGACTTATTATAAATAAACTCTGTTCACTGCTGCTTCAAGAAGACATGGACTGAGGAAATTATTGTTTTCTATAAACAGTTTGCTTTAGATAATATGTTTGTTTTCTTTTTTAAGGCAGATTTTAGGACATTTTTCTCACTTTAGTAAAGTTAAATACTTTGACTATGACTTTGTTATTATCTGTGAATAAATGGAGTTATTTAAATTTTCCATTCATCATTGTGAACACGATTTGCAGTCTGCAAAAGATTTTTTTCAATGATAATTTTTAATGCACCGTTTACCAGTTAGCTTCGTTAGCTGCATTAGCTCCCTTAGCGCTCATTAGCGCGACTACAGTCGAACTGGAGCGGTCTGTTTTTTAAAGTTTAACAATCGGGAGTCACGTAAACATGACGTCACACAAACATGACGTCACACATGTCTTTTTCCGGTCAGTCGTCATGGAAACGCGTCATGTGTTTTATGCAGAACGCGTAAAACAACACGTAAAACATATAAAACATGTTAACACGTAAAACAACAAGTTAACACGTAAAACAACACAAACAACATGGAAAACAACACGTAAACAACGCATAAAACGGCACATAAAACATGTTAATAACACGTAAACAACACGTTAACATGTTAACACATAAAACATGTTAATAACACGTAAAAACAACACGTAAACAACATGTTAACATGTAAAACACGTAAAACATGTTAACACGTAAAACAACACGTCAACATGTTAACACGTAAAACATGTTAACACGTAAAAACAACACGTAAACAACATGTAAAACAACATGTTAATAACACGTAAAACAACACGTTAACACGTAAAACAGCAGATAAAACATGTTAACACGTAAAACAACATGTTAATAACACGTAAAACAACAAGTTAACACGTAAAACAACACATAAACAACATGGAAAACAACACATAAACAACGCGTAAAGCAGCACGTAAAACAACATGTTAATAACACGTAAAACAAGTTAACACGTAAAACAACGCGTAAAACAGCACATAAAACCACATGTTAATAACGTAAAACAACACGTAAACAACGCGTAAACATGTAAACGATACATAAAACAACACATAAAGCAATGCGTTATCAACACGATAGAATATATTTATTGAGATCTTGTGGTTATGTAAAATAAATAGTTGTTAAATGTTAGCTGTAAATGTAGAGAGCGATAAAAAATAAATAAATATTTGATTGATTGATATTTGGCTGGGGGCCAATAGGGCCCCCCCCACACGGGAGCGGTGCAGGAGGTCGGTACGGCCCTGAGAAGGGGCGGGGCCATGAGAGAGAGGGAGTGAGGTTAGAGCTCTCAGCTCTTCCACACTAACACACTAACATTAACACTAACACTGACATAAACCACGGAAATACACGCTCCGTGTCCCGGGTTTCTCCAGCGGACCATCGCGTCAACTAACGCCGACTTTGAGGACTCTAATGGCCGCAGACTGTGGACTATAAAGGGACTTGTTTTTTGCCTTTTTAACGTGGGAAATGCTTGTCGTTCTTCCTCCTCCTCCTCCTCTCCCTGGTATGTGGATGTGGGAGCGACCATGTTAGCAGCTGGGTAAGGGAATGTATTTTCTTACTATGGGGATTTGGGACTTGATTCGCCCCTTTTTTTTTAAGCTAGCTCTCGTTCCGTTCCGTGTGGGGGGGGGGGGGGAACACGGTAGCGGGGTCGCGCTGTGCCGGGCTAAAGGACGCCGAAGTGGCGATGCGATCCCGGGCTGTGGAAATAACTCGAGTTCGGATTCCCGACCGCACTCCCTCTCTGTCCTAGCGTTAGCCCGGGTCGGCTGCTGCTAACGCTAGTTAGCTGCTGCTAACCAACTCTCCCTCACCGTCTCGGCATGCTAGGCTAACGCTGCCGAGCTAACTGGGATTGGAAAGGTGTGTTTTTTTCCCCTCTCCCCGGGGCCGAGCCAGAGCCGCACCGAGCCGGGTTTGGTTTCCTTCCCCCCCGGAGGAAAGGTTAAAACCCGCCGTGTGAAAGCCTGCGGTCGCGGTCGTTAGCTCCGGTGTTTTGACGCATTAAATCCGCGTGTGTTCGTGTTTAATCGGAGCTTTTTAAACTCATTAAATCTCACCGCTCGACCTTTACAACAACACGGTCTGACATTTAACACCGTGTCCTGTAATCTCACGGGATTAAGTCACATTAAATCAACGAGAAATTAACTTTGAAGATCATTAAAATCAGAGGAACTTTAAAATGTCCCAATCCACCTTTGATAATCTCACCCCCCATGTTTTCAAATTAAAATCTCGGATTACAGGGTTGGGTTGGGGGTTCAGATCCAGGAGAAGCTACATGATCAAAGTTTACCGAGATTAAGAGGCTACTTTTACCGCAATGTCACAGTATGGCAAAAAACATCGCGATTAGTGTCTTTTCTTTTGCTCGTATATCGTCATATCACGATTTTGTTTATTTTTGCGGTGACTTTCAGCCGCTGTGTTTTCACCTGAGCTGGTGTTTTAACGCAATTTAACAAAACAAATATTTCCCTCGTCGATCTATCTCCATAATTATGTTGCAATGAATGAGTTTTCTTTATTAATTTAGTTTCTTTTATTATAAGGAGCAAAGGAAGCAGAACGTTACTCACATTTAAGAACCTGAAAACAAAATAGTTTGGTAAATAATGAATAATTGATGAGTTGATAAACGACTGCAGCTCTTATTAAAACTATATTAATGTGTGCATCAGCAGTAGAGAGGAGGCTTCAGGTCATTGGGTTTGTGCTGCTGATGCTGCTGCTGCAGATCTGCATGTTATTTGCATGGACTGATGCTGCTGCAGATCATTGTTCCCCCTTTTACCCAAACTCTCTTTAAAGGGACAGTCCGCCCTTTTATCCAGCCTCTCCAGCTCTTTGTAGTCATATCTCTGCACCTCTGGGCCTGAATAATTCATCAATATTGAATAATTTCAAATCAAAATCCTCCGACAAATCGCAAAGGCTGCATTTTTTTTCGCGCACATTAAATAAAAAAGAGAGAATGCAGATTAATTAGAATGAGGAGTAATTAGTGTTGTGATGGTGACGCTCCATCAACTGAACCTTGACCATCAAATCTACTTCCTCTTTTACAGTTTACTTCAGCGTTGAGTTACGGCTCCTTTTTTAAAAGCACTGGTTATTAGTGAGACGACGACGTCTTTGTTGTTTCCACTTTGACACGTGCAACAATCTTGTTTTAGAGCCAATAAATCCACAACAGCTCCCTCAGTGATCCAGTCAACAAGACCGCTGAGAACGCCGTCGTCACTCTCTGACATCTCATCAACTAAATAACTTATTATCATTACTTATTATCTGTAATATTATCGTTAAAATCTGTCTGTTCGGGGCTTTTTCTGACGTGGTTTTAACGTCGAACACAGACAGGCTGGTTTTTACTGGAAGGAAAACGGACAAAATGTTGTTAAACATTAATTTAGCTCGTTTTTATGCCTTATGCTCTTATCGTGGCAGGTGATAATAGGGAAATCAGACGTGTTTAGCCTGTGTGTGTGTGTGTGTGTGTGTGTGTGTGTTTGCATTCAGGTCAGAGCAGACATGCTCTCTTTGTGTGATTATGTAAAGATGGTGGTAAATCATCAGCAGTAATGATGATGTTAGCGTTACAGAGGGTTTTGATGGTGTCACCATCGGCCTCTCTCCACCTCGTCTTGTTCTTACGTCGTCGACTCGTCAGGAAACAGGAAGTGAGATGATTGACGCTCAGGTGTCAGGTCTGGACCTGACTCTGACTGACAGTCGGTCGTGGATTTACCGTATTTCACATTTAAATATGGAGGCCGTTTTTCCAAGAATCACCAGGCTGCAGCACGTCTGTCACATAGTTTTCACTGGAAGTAAGAAGGTGTAACTGAAGATAGGTTGACAGCAGACAGACACTCACTCTGTTATAGTCTGTTAGTGTTTAGTGATTCTTCACAGACGCTGTACGACGTTGAGTTTGTGTGGTAACACATTTTATTTCATGTTTGCTCCGTGAAATGTAGGGCAGGGCGCGTTAACGCGATAGCGGCGGTTAACGGCGTCAACTGGAAAAAGACGTGCGTGACGTCATGTTTAAAATGAGTCTCGAAAGTAACGCTAACGTTTAAAAACAGAGGCACACATACGCAGTACACTGGTACGCTGGTTATTTGTTAGCGCTGCTCTTTTCTCGTCTCCAGCTCCACTGTAGGCTAACGCTAACGGCGCTAAAAGGAGCTAATGATGCTAACGGAGCTAACTGGTCAATGGCGCCTGTGACTTCGGTGCCACGTAAACCCGACACCACGCGCGTCTTTTTCCGCCTGCCAGTCGTCATGGAAATGCGTCACGCGTTAACGCGGGTTAAGCTAGTGCCCAGCGCTAATTAAATGTACAATTCTTTCTTGTACATTTAACCAGAATATATTAACATTTAATCAACTCAAATTTACAGAATTTACACTAAATTTACAAAAAATAATAATGAAATGAGAATTAACACTATTTTTTTAGTTGAGCCGTCACTTTGAAATGAACGTTTGAAGAAGTTTAATAGTAAATGAGACGATGTAATTAAAATCAAATGTGCAACAAAGTTGTTGTAGTGAAAATATTGAATATTTAGTTTTTTTATTCATCAGTAGTTTGTCATTTTTAACTTTTAATCATCGCTGAACCACGCCATTATGCACTTTATTTAAAAAGTCAGTCTTGATGCAGGACTCACACCAACAACTCTAATACTGCAATACAATGACGTGAACTTCTATTGTGTCAATATTTTCAAACAACGCCTTTTAAGAAGCAAATCAAATATCGCATATTATCGCTGATATTATCACATCAGGCTAAGTTTAAATTTGCTGCCGAATCTATGAAGGTACTTGAACGTGTCCTGATGAGTCGTGTATCCATGCTCTCGTCTGTCCCTGACTTCAGAAGACTTTGTTGTGGTGGTGTTGTTGTGGTGTTGTTGTTGTGGTGGTGAATGCAGCCGCTGCAGCTCAGTGAGGACCTCCGGCCTCGGCTCTTGTGTTCTGCCGTGTTTTAGAGCTTAACGGTGTTTAGTCATCTCTAAAAGCAGCTCGGGCCTCTCGGTGTACGGACCCATCGTGATGCACCGGGCTACTTTTAGCTGCTGGTGCAGCACACGTGGAGATGTGTGTGTGTGCAGGTGTTTACTGTGCACGGTTCTGTTCACAGAGTGTTGTAAGAACAGATGTTTGGGGAGTTTGGTCAGAGTGGTTTGGTGTCGTCGGAGGAGGAGGAATGTTGGCCTGTAATAATCCGCTGGTTCCTCCATCAGCGGGAAATTAATAGAGTCCAGGTTTTTTGTAATTGATGGTTTGGATTCCACATGTCGATGAGGATTTGTTCACTTTCTTGTTCGTCGTGGGTTGGAGTTATAAAAGCAACATTTGCATAAAGCTGTAAAAATAGTTTTATAACATGTACAGTCAAAGTCTGAGCTCTGATACACTGGTCTGCTGTCGGCAGGTGTGTGTGTGTGTGTGTGTGGGGGGGAGGCCTCTACATTAGGTGTAAAAACCTGAAGGACCTGTTGTTGCTCCGTTTGTTCCCCTGACGTCATCATGTCCTGGGTGTGTCTGAGGACCATGAAGCTCCTGGTGTGAGCTCTTCAAAGTTACTCTGGACACTGAGTCACTGAGCACTGAACACACAATACAAACAACGCTGATGCAAACTGATATAAACTTTTTATTATCACCGCCGCCGCCGCCACGGAGGCTCTGCTTTCATCTTCTGTACGTTTGTTCTTTCATTTTGGTGAGAATCTACCCACTGATGTCAGGACTGAAGCTTTAATTCTCAGATCAAAGGCACAATCTGTCTTTCTTCATTTTTTAAATTCAATGTTTTACAAATCTCCACATCCCTAATCCTCGTCTTCTATAACAAGCCAAACCGTAATCTGTAAGGACCAGATCAGGTATGTGTGTGTGCACGATCAGACTGAGTGTAATCCAGATCTGATCCAGATTATAGATTTGGCATCAGTTTAAATATAAAACAGCACAGATTCAGGTTCTTTTTTAGACTTATATTTGAGTCCTAAAGCCCATTTTACCCTAAAATGAGTGTAGAGCTGAAACGATTAATCGATTATTAATCGATTACTAAATTAATCGCCAACTACTTTGATAATCGATAATCGGTTTGAAGCTTTTTTTCATGATTAAAACAAGATTTCTGATTGTTTTAGCTTCTTAAATGTGAATATTTTCCACGTTTCTTTGCTCCACATGAACAAAGAAATCATTGAAACTGAATCATTTTGGTTTGTGGACAAAACAAGACTTTGGAGAACATCGTCATTTGCAGCTTTGACAAACACTGATTAACGTTTTTTAACATTTTCTGACATTTTATGGACCAAAACGTTTCATCGATTAATCGAGAAAATAATCGAATACGAAAATAAACGTTAGTTGCAGCTCTGAATGAGTGGCTACGCTGTACGCTGAGTTTGTGAATGTGTGTTAAGACGCAGAATAGACGATTAACACCTGTTCTCTGTGCCAGCAACAGACCAGCGTTATTTATACGTTAGAATCTTCTCTCTCTCCCTTTAAGTTAAGTTTTAACACTAAATTATCTGAAGCAGAACATCTTGAGCTCAGTGTCCCACATCGTAGAAAAGTAAGCGTTGCTTATTCTAAATGTCTTTGCGGTGAGAGCTGGGAAAGCGAACGGCGTCGCAGCGTCGTGTCAGAAATGATGCATGAATCTGCAGCGCTGCCAAAAAATGAAGAAGAAATAAATTAGCATGTCTTTCATTCCCACTGAAGCCGTGTGGAGCCGGAGCCAAAAAAACGGCTGCAACGTATAACTATTATCTTCATTATTGACTGATCTGCTGATCATTTTTTCAATTAATCCATACATTTTTGGGTCATGTGACGACCACAAAGCAGCAAAAACAGGCTTGAGAAAGCAGAATATCCTCACATTGAAAACACTGATTTATTCAGTCGTCTGTTATTTATTGATCAGCTTTACATTTCAGCCTCGTTTGACTGCAAATTGAAAGCTCAAAATCAGGTTAAAACTCTGGTTTAAACATGAGAGAATGTGGAAGGACATTTCCCCAAAGTGTTCCAGGTTTATTTTAAAGGGGGGGGAGGGGCCTTGAGTGAGTGACATCATCACCTTGACTTGTATAAACAGTGCAGTAGGCGGAGCGTTCTCATTGGTGGACTGGATTTCCTCCTGCAGAGCACTTTCTCAGGCTCGGGCGTCGTGCCGTCATGCTGCAGTTAGCAGATCCAGCTCATGCAGGCGTCGTGGACGATTTCCATCGCGCCGTAAAAACACACAACAACAACAAACCTGCACAATCTCCTCGGCCGCTTATCACGGGATTATCATCCGCGTTAGCGTTCAGGCACGTTTGACTGTGACAGTTACAGAAAGGTTGCACAGTCGATTACGTGGAGGCAGTTGTCATCATTTTGTGATTTGTGACGAACCTCATCATCCTTGAAAAGGCCACCACACGTTTAATCAGGGTTATTAGTCGGGAAATAAAGGCAGCAGTGATCAGGGTTGTGTGTTTAGCCGTAATCGTGCAGCGTGGAGGTTGTTGCCGGTGATGATTACAAATCTGTGGAGCCGTTTATTTTCGCCGTTTTCTTCTCCGCTGCCGAGCGAATCATTTCTAGGTCAGTGGCTGTCAAAGAGGCCGGAGTTGCGTGCCATTTTTATCCTGCCTCGGCACAAATTGGTTTGAAAGCACTTCTTTTTCTCTGCGAGGGTGAAAAAAAAGAAAAGAAGTGACATTGCAGAGATTGAATTGTGCTTCCTTTCTTTCACAGAAGTTGTTCTGTCACACTCTGGCTTTCATTTCATCAAAAGGCCCCTTTCTTTTCTTAAATTAAGCCTCACAAAGGAATTTGTAAAAAAAAAAAAAAAAAAAAATCACTTTTACACGATGAAGCCGCGGTGAAAGTGTTGCAGGATTTGTGCACATTAATATTCCTTCTGCAGCTCTGACACATTACGTGGAGATTATTTTGTCCTGCACGAGTGTGATAATGTTCCCTTTGTCTTCACGTTTCACGATAACGCCAGATTAACACGTCTGATTGGTTGTTTTCAATCACCGCGTTGGTTTTGTGCACTCGTGTCCCCCGAGGGGAAACAAGAATCTAATTATATTATTTGTGATAAGGAGACTCGAGGTGCTCCGAGGACAAATCAGTGCAAATATGTTGTTGTTTGCGTCGTCTTTATCTGCCGTTCCTCTAATTATGGATTCCGTGTCTTGCAGGCAGGTGATAAACGGAGAAGACGGCTGCTGAAGACGCGGAGACGGAGGGGAATTCACCACTGCTGCTGCTGCTGGAAAACCACAATGACCGAGCGTCTGCACCTCTGACCAACTGGAATGATATCTTGATCTTTTTTTTGTTTTGTTTTCACCTGGAAGTCGCCAAGTCAGCGATGAGCGGGGGGGAATAATGGCCAAAAACAAGGATGCGCGGCCCCCGACATTCGCTGTCAGCGTGGTCGGTCTCTCGGGGACCGAGAAAGAGAAGGGGAACTGCGGCGTGGGCAAGTCCTGCCTCTGCAACCGCTATGTGCGCCCCGACGCCGACGGCTACTACGCGGAGCACACCTCGGTGCTGAGCACGATAGACTTTGGCGGACGCGTGGTCAACAATGACCACTTCCTGTACTGGGGGGACGTCCCCCATCGAGGCGACGACGGGCTGGACTGTAAAATCCAAATCATCGAGCAAACGGAGTTCATCGACGACCAGACCTTTCTTCCTCACCGGAGTACGAACCTGCAGCCGTACACCAAACGCGCGGCGGCCACTAAACTCCAGTCGGCGGAGAAGCTCATGTACATCTGCACTGACCAGCTGGGCCTGGAGCAGGACTTTGACCAGAAGCAGATGCCCGACGGGAAGCTGAACATCGACAGCTTCGTGCTCTGCGTCGACGTCAGCAAGGGCTGCAACCGGAAGTTCGACGACCAGATGAAGTTCGTGAACAGCCTCTACTCCCAGATCGTCAAGTCCAAGAAGCCCATCGTGATCGCCGCCACCAAATGCGATGAGTGCGTGGACCAGCACCTTAGGGACCTGCAGAACTTTGTCGCCGGCAAGAAGAACCTGCTGCTCATCGAGACGTCGTCGCGCTCCAACATCAACGTGGAGCTGTGCTTCAACACCCTCCTCCAGCAGCTGGACAAAGCGCGAGGGAAACCAAAAACTGTGCCGTATCTCGACGCTTACAAAGTCCAACGGCAGCTCGTCGCCTCGGTGACAGACAGGTTCGACAAGCTAATGTTGCACACGGTCAGAGATTACCACACCACGTGGAAAACGGTGGTCAGTAACATGAGAGGCCAACCCGACTACGACGACTTCATCACCCTGGAGGGTTCGAGGAAAGCTCGCAGCATGTTCTCCAAGCACATTGCACAACTGAAACAGGAGCACATCCGGAGGAGGAGGGAGGAGTACCTGACCACGCTACCCAAAACCCTCAACAACATCCTCAACAACCTTGACGAGGTGGAGCACCTCACCTGGCCCGAGGCGCAGAGCGTCATCCGGAACCGGCCCGATTTCCAGTACTGGTTTGTGATTCTGGACCACACGCCCTGGGACGAGACGGACCACATCGACAACAGCGACCGCAGGATACCCTTCGACCTCCTCGCCACGTTCGACGGCGAGAGGATTTACCGCAGCCACGTCCAGCACCTGCTGTCGGAGAAGAGACGGGTGGAGATGAAGGACAGGTTCAAGAAGACGCTGGACAGGGTCCATTTCATCAGCGCGGGGCAGCCCTGGGAGGAAGTCATGTGCTTCGTCATGGAGGACGAGGCCTACAAGTACATCACAGAATCAGATAGGAGGGATGTTTACTGCAGACACCAGCAGGAAATAGTTGAAAGGGCCAAAGAGGATTTTCAGGAAATGCTTTTCGAGCACGCCGAGCTCTTCTACGACTTGGATCTAAACGCCACCCCGAGCTGCGACAAGATGAGCGAGATTCACTGCGTCCTGAACGAGGAGCCCAGATACAGAGCCCTGCAGAAGCTCGCCCCAGATAGAGAGTCGCTGCTCCTCAAACACATCGGCTTTGTTTACCACCCCACCAAGGAAACGTGCCTGAGCGGGCAGAACTGTGTGGACATGAAAGTGGAGCAGGTGTTAGCGAACAGGCTGGTGCAGCTCGACCACGGACGCTCCAACCTCTACTACAACAGCGCCAATGTGGATAAGATCAACCTCTGCCTCCTGGGAAGGGAGGGCCTCTCGCAGGAGCTCGCCAACGAGATCCGAGCGCAGTCCACGGACGACGAGTACACGCTCGACGGCAAGATCTACGAACTGGAGCTTCTGCCCGTGGACGTCAACTCCACGCTGCTCTTCAGCCACACGTGGATCACCACCTTCAAGCCGCACGGATGCTTCTGCGTCTTCAACTCCATCGAGTCGCTCAACTGCATCGGCGACTGCATAGGGCGGATCCGTGCGGAGATAGCGCAGAGTCGGAGAGACCGGTTCGCCCAGCCGCTGCCGTTCATCCTCATCCTGGCGAACCAGAGGGACAGCGTCTGCAAGAACATCCCCATCCTTCGACACCAGGGGCAGCAGCTGGCCAACAAGCTGCAGTGCACCTTCGTGGACATCCCCTCTGGGGCGTTTCCACGCAAATTCACCGAGTTCCAGGTGAAGCAGGGTCTGCGAGCGGTCCTGGACGGGCTGAAGCATAATTTCGACGTCCTGGCTCCTCTGCCTTCCATCAAAGACATGTCGGAGACTGACCTCAGGATAGTCATGTGCGCCATGTGCTGGGATCCTTTCAGCGTCGACCTCATCCTCTCGCCTTTCCTGGACTCCCACTGCTGCAGCGCCGGGCAGCCGGGCCAGAGCAACACCCTCATACTGGACAAGATCATCGGCGACAGCCGGAGGAGAATCCAGGTCACGGTGCTCTCTTATCACTCGGCCATCGGCGTTCGCAAAGACGAGCTGGTGCACGGCTACATCCTGGTCTATTCTGCCAAGCGCAAGGCGTCCATGGCGACCCTGCGGGCGTTTCTCGCCGAGGTCCAGGACGTGATCCCCGTCCAGATGGTGGCCATCACGGACAGCCAGGCCGACTTCTTTGAGAACGACGCCATCAAGGAGCTGATGACGGAGGGCGAGCACATTGCCACGGAGATCGCCGCCAAGTTCACGGCGCTGTACTCGCTGTCGCAGTATCACCGGCAGACGGAGGTCTTCACGCCCTTCTTCAACGAGGTCCTGGAGAAGAAGCAGGGCATCGAGAGCTCCTTCCTGTTCGACAGCTCGTCGCGGGAGTGCACCACCGGCGCCAGCGAGGACGTCTTCCCCACCTCGCCTCACAGCCACTCCCCCGCCTACAACGCCTACTACCCGGAGTCGGACGACGATAACGAAGCCCCGCCTCCTTACAGTCCGATTGGCGACGACGTCCAGCTCCTCCCAACGCCCAGCGAACGAGCCAAGTACCGGATCGACCTGGAGGGGAACGAGTACCCGGTCCATAGCACACCTGTGGGCGACCACGAACGCAACCACAAAGTGCCTCCGCCCGTCCGGCCCAAACCGGTTCTCCCCAAACCCAACGTCAAAAAGCTGGACCCCAACTTACTCAAAACCATCGAGGCCGGCATGCGGAGTAACCGCAGCAGGACACCGCGCGGTCCGATGACGCACGGCGACGACGTGGAAACGTCGGACAACTATGCAGACCCCGTGGACACCCTGCTCCGCTCCAGAGGCTTCCACAGCGAGGACATCTACGCCGTGCCCGACGACGCTCACAGCCGTCTGGTCAAAATCAGGAACTCCTTCGGCGGATTGCACGGAGTCGGAGAGGAAGAGAACGGATACGAGCGCAGGTCTCAGGCCGGGAGGCGGCCGTCGAAGTACAAACACCGCTCTAAAATCCTCTTCAGTCGCACAAAGGCCTACCAGAGGCGCTTCCACTCGGACAGCGATGGGGAGGAGTCTGGACCCGCCACGCAGAAGAAGAAGAAGGGAAGAGCTCACCGAGGCAGCGAGGAGGACCCTCTGCTATCACCGGCTGACCCCTGGAAGGGCGGGATAGACAACCCGGCCATAACCTCTGACCCTGAGCAGGAGGACAAGAAGATGAAGAAGAAGAAGACGCCCAAAACGCCCAAGGAACCAAAGAAGGTGAGTCTTCTTTTTAGCTTTCTTTGTAGAACGTTTGAACGGCAGAAAGTCTGAGCTTTGTCTTCATTTTTGTGACTGACTGGAATATGAGACTGTGAGACTGATGTCAGACACTTTCTGTTTTTAAAAGCCTCGGGACCAAACGTGATAATTGATTGATCGCGGCTTTTAACGCCACACAGGCTGCAGGAAAGAATGAATGTTTTATTAAAGATGCACCGTCGTTAAAGAGCGTCTGTGTAATCTAAGATTTCAGGCTGCATCTGGGATGAGATGCTTTTTTTTTTAAAGAGCTAAAGAGCGTTTGTTAACGGGCCTCAGACTGTTTACATACACACACACACACAAACATCTCGCCTACTGCAGCTTTAACATTCAACCCACGTGTGAAGAGGGAAACTACAGCCGTAATGTTAAATATAACACGTTTATCCACTCTCTACTCTAAAGTTAAGGAATGACACAAATCAAAAAGGCCCTGTTTATAAAGCAGGTAGAAACACACACAGACACACACACACACATGATGGAACACACCCATACATTAAATGCAATCATCCAGCACAGAAACCAAATTCCTCGCAAATTACTTGCAGGTTCATCCATGTTTTTGAATCCACCGCGGCCCCCGATGTGAAATGTAATTTAAAACTTACCTCCATTTTCATTCAGTTCTCGGCTCAAAATGGATTCTCTCTGTGTGCGTGTGTGTGTGCGTGTGTTTACATTGTGTCAAAGTCGAGCTGCAGTTTAAAGCGACGGCGACATCTGCTCTTCATTTACGACGCGTTTGCTGCCCCCAAAAAACACAATGTACACAAAGAATCATGGAGAAAATGATGGCTGCAGCGTTATGATTAGCCTGAATACACACACACGCACACACACAAACTCACAGTAAAGCCTTCACAATGTTCCCACGTGTACGTTTTAGTTTCTATTTTCTTGTATTTCCTCATTTTAAAGGTACACTACGCAACATTCTGTCTCACTAAATCTGATTTTAACAAATTATTGAAAATATTCACGTTTAAGAAGCTGAAAAATGACAGAAACGTGAAAATATTCACATTTAAGAAGCTGAAAAATGACAGAAACGTGAAAATATTCACATTTAAGAAGCTGAAAAATGACAGAAACGTGAAAATATTCACATTTAAGAAACTATAAAACGGAAGGTGTTTAAGTCGTCGTCCCGGCCAATTAGACGAGCCGGAGGGAGCGCCCGCGCCGCTGTCGGCATGACAACTCTTTTGAAGAGTGGAGGAGGAGGATTGTGGGAAATCAAACGCCACCTCAGCCACCTCGTTACTCATGGTTCATGAATAGCAGTTTTGTCGTGGTCTTCCCACACATGAAGCTCCCTCTGCTCCTTCTTTACATCACCAACTTTCCTTCTGATCTATTCCCAAAATCTCCTCCTCCTCCTGATATGATCTGCCCCCTCTTCACTCTCCCTCCTCCTCCTCTGTTCTTCCTCTAGTCTTTTATCATTTTCACCGTTCTATGTCTCTATGCTTGTGCTCTTTTCCATCTCTAAAAGTTTTATTTTTCTCTCCTCCGCCAGGATATCTGCTTAACTCTCACTTCTGTTCTATTTCTTTCTTCTCCTCCTTTAATTCCTTCCTTCGTTTCGTTACATTTCAGATTTTGGTTTTCCAACCCTGGTCCTCAGGGAACACAGCCATGCCGTGTTTTAGATGTTGCCATGCCCCAAAAAACACCTGATTCAGATGAAACATTAATTGATTTTTTTGTATTATTATTATTTTTTTGAAAAAAGATAAATATACATATATAAATACTTTTTTTTTTAAGAAAAATGTTGAAACTTTTTTATTTTCTAAAGTTGAAACATTACATTATTCAAAAAAAAAATTAAAATATAATTTATTTAAAAGACAGAAGTTTAAATGTTTTTTTTTTTTTACAAAAGTTGAAATTATTTATTTTTTAATATATATAATGCATTTTAATAAGACAAAAGTTGAAACATTAAATGTTTAAACTTTTTATTTATTTATTTTCTTAAAAGACAAAAGTTGAAGCATTTTTTTCAAAAGTTGAAACGTATTTAAAAAACTATATATATATATATATATTTTTTATTATGATTATTTTTATTATTATAATTTTTTAAAAGGACAAAAGTTGAAACATTACATTTTTGAAAAAAAAATTGACGAAAGTTGAGCTCGATGATGAGCTGACGATTAATGTTTATCAGGTGTTTTTTGGAGCAGGGTAACATGTAAAACCTGGCAGGGCAGAGTTCTCTGAGGACCAGGGTTGGGAAATAAATCGTATAAATAATCCTCGAAATCCTTGAAAGGCCCTTGAAAGTTTTTGAAAATCACCCTGAATAGACATGTGGTCAGTGAAGTTGATATTGAGGTAAATGTCTCCCTCGTTTGTCTACGACGCCACCTGCTGTTTCAATCCCCCTGCGGTACTTGATGTACGTGGACGAGTTGTCTCTCTCCAACGTTGACGTGAGATTCCGCTTAGAACAACAACGAGCGAGTAAAGTTAAAACGAGAGCTCAAATGACGACGTGATGATCTCAAATGACTAACGACTGACTTTGACCCTGTGTCGACACATTCTCTCCTTGAATTTGAGGGAATTGTTCCTGGAAAGTCCTTGTTGAAGTATCTTGTAGACGTAGTTATCGACTAGTATTTCTGAGCGTGACTTGCCTTGGATACGTTTACGTCCAACTCTTTTTAATTCTCTTTTGTTTCAGCAGAGATCCTCGAAGCCCCCGAAGCCTCTCTATCCTCCGACCAGGAGAACCTGGGAGAGCAACTACTTTGGGGTTCCTCTGCAGAACCTGGTGACCCTGGACCGACCCATCCCACTCTTTATCGACAAATGCGTCGACTACATCGAGCGAACGGGTGAGTCAGCGTCAGCTTTCTATTCTTTCTTCCTCGGTCTTCTTGTTGTTGTTGTTGTTGTTGTTGTTTCTACTTTCTCTGCCGGAGCGTTCAGGTGCGTCCAGAGCTCTGTGCTGTTTTGTAAATGTCTTCACGGTACAACTGCTTTGTTTGTACCTGCAAACGATCTGTGGCTGTTTGCCGTCAATAAGCCTTTCATGTCTTTCCAAATGAGTGAAGAAGGGGTTTGGTGGGAAGAGCGAGTGATAGGAGGAGGTGGAGGAGGTGAGCTCTCTGCCAACCTGCCACTCAGAACCAGTCAATTTTAAATCGATTACTTGTGTTGGCCGCGGCGTTTGATGCGTTGCCAGAAAGCTGCTGCTGCTGCTGCTGTTGTTACTGCTGCTGCAGCCCCGACACAACGATCAAGATCAAAAATCTAATTAAGGAATGAAAGCTGTGAGATTAGAGCGAGTACGTGTCGCCCATTAATCAAGTGTTGACAGGGAAGGAGAATAGAAAGTGAGCGGCTGCCTGTCGAGCTGACTGTGTCAGACTCTGAGAGCTGATCCAGGATCACACGGCTGATACAGACACCACTGAGCTACTTCCTGTTTGGTGATGGACTTTGTGAATGAGTGAGGAGTCGATATGGATCAGTTACTACACAGAAACACAACTTTTACCTTTTTGTTCTTTAAGTCAGTGTTTCCTAATCCTGGTCCTGAGGGAACTCTGCAATGCCATGTTTTACATGTTGCCCTGTTCCAAAAAACACAATTTTTTTTTAAATATGTATTTCAACTTGTGTCAATTTTTTTTCCATAAAACTTAAAGCGGAACTAGACCGGAAGTTCCTATTATCGCTGTTTTTTTGGTGTGTATCTGCGTCATTACCTTGTTTAAGAAGCCCTGACGGTTCGAAACAAACAGTTCAGCCATTGCTGAGAAAGTTGTGTTTTATTGTAATCTCGGGGCTCAACGAGATCACTGAAAATCCCGTTAACGTTACGTAAACAGTGGTTCTCCTGAACAGCAGATCGTCCTGCTCCGGGCACTAGTCCGGGCACATCCGGTTGCGTACATTGAACCGCAGAAGAAGAATAACGTCCGTTGTGGAGGTGTTTCACGAGCAACAGTGTCTTCTGACTCTGACTCTGGTTTAAAGTCATAAAGGGACTGCGGCGGGGAGTCGTGAAGAAGCTATTTTTAAACACTGTTAAAACAATGTTTTGATAATGAGGAGCAGTGCATCCACCGCTCCAGAGGGGGAGCTGTGCTTCTGAGAGCTGACGTGATAGATTACGTCACTTCCAGATACCTGGCCAATCACAACACAGGTGGGAAGGCTCTACGCTGGCTGGCCAATCACAACACACTCTGTCTTCTCTGGCGAGATTCATGGCTAAAAATAGCGCGACTGACGAGCGATTCGAAAAGGACAGATTTCAATCGGCTCGTTTACATCAACTAGGAGGATTTTGACCATAAAACAACTAAATATATGTAAGTAGACCTCCATAACTCACATATATGTGCAACAGGACCACTCTATGTGACCTTTAATGTTTCAACTTTTGTCTTATTAATAATAAATATATATATATCATTTTCAAATTATTTTCAAATGTATTTTCTTCAAATATTTAATATTTTTTGGGGGGAAAAAGTTGGAAAAAAAATGTGGGATTTTTTTTACAAAATTTGAAACAAAATTTTTGAATGTTTTTTTTTTTACAAAAATGTAAATTTAACATTAACAAAAAAAGGAAATTGACAAACGTTGAAAACGACAAGTTGAAATATAATTTTTTTTTTACGTTGTTGAAACATTTTTTTTTTAATTTGACAAAAATTTCAATTCAATAATTTTATCTAAAAAAAAAATCAAGTTTTCCTTGTGAACAAACTATCTTTTAATTGAAACTTTATTTTTGAAGTATACATGATACAAGAATAAGTAGAAGACGATGACACAGTGAACAGTGTTTTATGACTCTCTGAACTCTGGTTCTTTGAGGATAATCAGATTCTTCTTTGAATGGACCCTTTGTCTTTAGTGTTGTACGTCGACCTTTTGTAAAACAATCTTTTTTTTGAGTCGTTTCTCTGTTGGACTTTGTTCATGTTTAGATATAAATCAGTGAACTTTAGTGACCTGGTTACTGCTCAGCTGTTCTTACAGAGCGTTACTGAACGTACAACATCTAACTGCTTTAAGTCGTCTGTCTCTTGGCAAAACTTAGCTGTGCAATGTTTAAATTAGTGCTGCGGCGCGTTAACACGTTAGCTGCGGTTAACGGCATCAGCGTTTCCGTGACGACTGAGCGGAAAAAGACGCGCGCGTCGTTATGTTTACGTGACTCCCGATTGTTAAAATGCTGCTCTTTTCTTTTAATAAACAGACTGCTCCAGTTCCACTGTAGGCGGCGCGAACGGCGCTAAACGAGCTAATGCAGCTTACGTCGCTAACTGGTAGACGCTGCCTGGACTCTGGTGTCGCGGCACGTAAACATGACGTCACTCGCGTCTTTATCCGGTCAGTCGTCGTGCGCTAACGTGCGTTAACGTGTGCTAACCTAGTGCCCAGCACTGATTTAAATTGAATTCAAATCAAGCTTTGGTGACGAGGTGTCATCAATCACTGTCCTTTAGCCCAGTGGTTCCCAAACACTGGTTCAGGACCTACAGATGGATCATTAGAGCGTTTTCTAATGCGTTTTCCCAGTCGTTGAGTTAAGATTTACGAGTCTGTGTTTAAATGACATGCGTAAAATAACATTTATGCATTTCTACACTGACTAAACTCCCTCTTTGTGTCTTTATCTGTTTTATATTGGCTGAAATGTGTCACTATAACGGTCCGAGGAAGAGACTTTGAATTGACTTTTACTGCGAGTGAGAATACAGTTTGTTGTGGTTCGACAACATGTGGTTGCTATGGCGGCGGTGACCGCCAAATACGTTATTGTGCAACAAAATACAGTCTCAGTGACGGAAGACGGCTCTGCAAATGCCCAGCGTGACTTAGATCAGAACAAAAGGCACATTTTAAGGATGAACTTTATCAGGACGTGAGTTTTGCTTCGGTCTTTTTCATGTTTTTGTGGACGTGTTTAAAAAAGTAGCTGTGTTTGTGTCAGAGCTGCTCAGACGACTCCATGTGGATGAACGGAGGCGTCTGCCTGTGTGGACATGTTTTACTGGTAACTGGTGACACAGGCCCTGCCCCAGTGCATGCTGGGAATGTGTTTGGCGCCGTGCCCGGCTGTCGTAAAAAAAGGACGCGGGCCTCTCCCTGTGTTTGAGAAATCCCAGGGTGAGGTCATGGATTAGCTGCACAGATATTTATACGCTGTGGTGGACGTTTGAGCCAAAGTCGCTCTGAATTTGTTTTATTTTCATTTTTCTGTCGTCTGCGCGTTCAGACGTGACGAGACACGACGGTCCGTGTGAGTTTTCTTCTCCTCATGCAACGATGAAAATCAATATTTAACACGTAAATTCATATTTGATGAGTCGTTCACGTACGTGTTCCTCTTCTGTGAGCTCTGAATCACAACAGTTTGTCTCTGTGGAGGAATCAGAACTGTGGCCGTGGTCTTTAACACACACACACACACACACACACACACACACACACACACACACACACACACACACACACACACACACACACCTCAATATAAACAACTAAAGACAATAAAAGAGCTGGGGGAACGCAAATCAGGAAACACCAGAAAAAATAACTTCCTTAAAATAAGAAATGCAGTTATCATTTTTATCTTTATCTTTTTTCATCCCACTCTTGTGTGTGGGGTCAGCAAATGTATTAAATCTGATTAAATAAATGCATCTAACCATTGATAAATAAATAACTTTAAAAACTAAATGCAACATCCATAAAGTAGTTATTTATAAGGGCTGCAGTGATTAATCAATGAATTGATTCATAGTCTAATTAAATTCACTACTAATTTAATAATTATAACCCTTTTTTCTGTTTTTCTTAGCTCCAGAAAACAAGAAATTAAAATTTTCTGACATTTTCTGGACCCAACGACTCAGCTATGAGAATCTGTTATTTTCAGCCCTAAAATGACGTTAACCTGCTGAAATCAAAATAAAAAATGTGAAGTAAATGTACAGCGCGTGCATTAAAATCACAGCTACTTCCTGTCGTCTTACCTTAAAACTCAGAGTTTATTTTAAAGGCAGCAGCGTTTGTTCTCTTCGCTCTGAGTTAATTCCCTTCAGAACATGTTTTGATGTTGGTGCAAATAATCTACATGAGCTGATGATGACTGCCAACCAAAGTTAGGGTTAATCCCAGCTCTCTGTGTGTGTGTGTGTGTGTGTCTGTCTGTCTGTCTGTCTGTCTGTCTGTCTGTCTGTCTGTCTGTCTGTCTGTCTGTCTGTCTGTCTGTCTGTCTGTGTCTGTGTCTGTGTCTGTGTGTTGCCTAAAGTGTTTGATATCCATGCAGCTGTAAAGTCTTTTAGCTTGTTTTCTGGTGCGTCTGTTAGCGTTGGTGTGGACTGAAGTCGACTGATTATGGATCTTTTTAAAGTTCTGATACGAGCAACAACCAGAGAGATTTTGTAGCATTGGTGCAAATTCGCCAAACGTTCGTCACGTTCAATCCAAAATGGCGGCCTTCCTGTAGGATTCACAGGACACTTGTCACTGACTTTTATTTACGACCCGACCTAATTACCGTACCAAGTTTCGTTCATGTATGTTAAACCCGACAGGAGACGACCTACTAGCACTTTTTTGCATCATTTTAGCCCCTCCCACTTCCAGTTTCTGTTTTTATCCTTTGTATTCATGGCTGATTTACTTTATGCACAACTTTTCACAAACATAAAGTGTGTTTGAATCATTTTCCGTTGATAAAATGCTTGAAGATGTGCCTGTTTGCTAACTGCAGCGCATGAGAGCAAATGGAAGTGATGCAGGACTCAGTCAGGGCTATGAGATGCATTCAAAGACCCCGATAAATGTCATCACAGAGCTTAAAGTTGGCGTTCAAAGATGTTCTGTTAGTCACAGTTTTCTTTGTAAATCAAGTGAGTCATCGAATACTCACATCTGTCCCCAGTTTGAAGCATAAAAACAACAAATTAATCAGCCGATATCCTCTGACTCTGAAATGATACGGTTTTAATGATGTCTTTGTTTTATGGAGCAAATAAACCAGAAAATATTCACATTTAAGAAGCTGAAAAAGCACACAAACTGGTTCTAATTATTAACTGTATAAAAAACAGTTGATACTTCATGTAGTCATGAATTAATAATGGATTCATCATTCATCCTAAAATGAAAAGTAGATAATTTACCCTTTAACAAATGTTTTTGTTATTAATCTTGAGGAGAAATCACGTCATATTCACACGTTAGCCTCTACATGAGGGGCGGAGCTTCTTCTTCTTCAGAGGCGGTGGGTCGATGCTGATTGGTTGTAAACTGTTGACCTCCAGTGTCTTAATGACCTTGTTTGGTTTTCGTAGCTTTGTCGTCTCTGGGTGAAAAATGGACCGGATCCTCCTGAGATCCATCTGGGTTAATGTGTGCAAAATGAATCCGCTGAAACGGATCTGGAGCGGCAGCTATGGCTGACCTCTGACCTCTGACCTCTGAGCAGCAGAGCAGGACTCTTCCTCTCTCCCTGTGGGAATCGTTAAAGCTTCGCCGCTTTATTGTCTTATCGTTTCTTGTCACGTTAATTGAGGTGAAGTGTTAAAGTGGCTCCTCCCCCTTTTATCGGTCTGTAAACCAACTGATATTATCTATTGATCTGGTGCTTTAACACCACTGTTATCACTTATTTCATTGACTAACCGTGAAAACAGCTGCATTTAGCCACGATTGTTGTCATTATCAAAGAAATGGGAGATAAATATTCAGTTTACGGTCATTGATGATCAAAATAGCCAAACATTTTTCACTTGTTTCAGTGCTAGATGATAGTTTTGCTGCAGAATTCTCACAAGAAGTGAATCGGCCACAGAGCTGCTGCTGCTAATGCTAATGCTAATGCTGCAGGTAAAAAATGACGAAGTTGAAACAAAATATTTGAAAGAAATTGACAAAAATTTAAAAAAAATTGTTTTTAAAAAGACAAAAGTTGAAACAAAATATTTGGAAACATTTTTTAATATGAAATTAAAGTTGAAACATGTATTGTTTTGAAACTTTTTTGAAACAAAAGTTGAAACAACAAATGTTAGTTATATAAATGAGTTTTTTGGAGCAGGGCAATATGTAAAACATGGCAGGGCAGAGTTCTCTGAGGATCCGGGTTCATAAACACTGTGTTTGAGTTTAACCACATGTAATGAGCTGCCAGTGAAGAGGAACAGCAGCAGCAGCAGGAGGATGATGATGATGATGATGATGATGATGATGATGATGGCTGTTTGTGTTGAGAGTGAGAAAAGAAGAAACTGTGATTTATTTTCCTTCTTCTGTGTGTTTGTGAGATGAATAATGTGTGAATGTGTGAGACGCAGAGAGTGGGAGATGTGAGTGTGTGACCTTTTATTTGACAGGTGTGTGTGTGTGTGATAAGAGTGTGTGTGTGTGTGTGTGCGTGTGTCATGTGACTGCAGTCTTTAATGCACATTTAAACGGTAAAAAGGTAAACACTGGTGTTCATGTGTCGCTGTGGAGCTCATGTTGTTCTCAGGTTGTTTGAACTGAATATTTCCTGGTTTACTTTTTGCTCCGTAGAACAAATAAATCATTAAAACTGAATCATTTTGTGTTTGAGGACAAAAACAAACATAATTTCCAGATTAGGGATCAGTTAATTTAGTGAATATCAGCTCCATTTTGATCAGATTAAAGGAAAAACCTGTGCTGGTCAAAGTTAAGTACGTATACAGACTGTAAACGTTAAACTCTAGATGAGGCGTTTACAGATGTGAGGATTTAGTTTTGTGCCTTTTACATTTCCGTCAAAAACACTGGTGTTAATAAACGTGTTAAAGATGAGTTAAAGGATTAAAGTGGATCAAATAAAGACGATAATAAGCCTCTCTATAATAGGACTCCTCTAAGCCCCGCCCCCTCAGGGCTTTGTCAGGTCCTTAAAGGTTTGTGTGTTTAAGGAAAATGGAAAAGCAGGTGATTTCACTGCCGTCACCACACACACATTCACTGGATTAATAGAACAAGGTCACACATTAATAATAATCATCTTCTTCTTCTGTGTCGTTTGTGTGAAAGAAACATTTTTTAATTCTTCAATAACCTTGAATTTAGCGGCCAAGGTCACACACACACACACACAGTAGCTGTTTTCACGCTTACACTCCTTTATTGTAGAGTCACAAATCCACAGTTTTAATACATAGATATTACTTGTGGAAGATTGAAAGTGGGAGGGGCTTAATTAAATCAGGAAAATGCTTATAATGTGATTTTTTTGTCATGTTTCACAATCTATTATTATTTAACAGTTGATTCATCTGTAGATTCTTTTATTGATTATAATATTATAATTATTGATTAGTTTTTTTCATAGTTTGCACTAATATAAACGCATGTTTATGACGCTAAATGCATCTACAGGTAATAATTACAGACATAATCTGTAATCTAACGACTAATTAAACCACTAAACAAGTTTATATCCACTTTAATGTTGATTTAATGTCATATTAGTATAATAACATAGTTCATTGAGGACCAGAGGTTTGAAACTTTAATACCATTTTAGGCTGAATGGCCATTTTTGGCGGTTTGTGTTTGTTTTATTCGCCTCTGATGAACGACTCTTTGTTTCTCCTGTTGTTCAGATTAGGATTGAATGATTTAGTGGATGTTGGTGTTTCTCAGATGTTCACATCATGACCAGCGTCAGTATTTCACAGCGTTCTCTGACCGTTTCTGCACCAAATAAACTCATCATCACATTATAAGTGGACAAAAACATCACAGTTTTCTCCCGTAAAGTGAATTTTTCTGACATTTTAAGTCCAAAATAATTGAGACGTCGTCTCTGGAGAAGTTAATAACACAGTAATATGTTGAATTTTTATATTTCTTGCAGAGAAACACTGAGTACATGCAGCAGAAAAAAAGTGTTTGTTTTTGTTTGAAGAGCTCAGCCTTGGGCATCTGTGTGTGTGTGTGTGTGTGTTAGTGTGTGTGTGTGTGTGTGTGTGTGTAGTGTGTGTGTCTTTACAGTACATCACAGTGATAGGTCCTAACCTCACATTTCCCTTCAGAATGAAGCCTCTGGAGGATCAGGCTTTTAGACGAGCTCAGTTTTACACCAGGTCGAGGTCGTAAATCTGTGTGTATTTACTACATGAAGCTCTGAGAGTTAAACACACACACACACACACACACACACACACACACACACACACACACACACACAGCAGGGGGTCAGAGCTGCACACACCTGATAACACTCCTGAGACAGAAGTGATGAGGAAAACCATGTGAAAGCCACGAAGAGCTGAGAGAGAAGGTGACGTGAGGAAGTTGTTTAAAGTTTGCAGCGAACACACACACACACACACACTGAACTCTGCGGCGTTAGATTAGTGTCTGCGTTAGAGGGGTAAATGCAGAGTTTGCTGCTGTGCTCTCAGGAGGACGCAGAGGACGCCCACGTCTTCAGGCGTCCGTCCACCAAACTGTCTGAGGTCGACGAGGATAAATTGAGAATCAGAAAACGCTGCATTGTTGGATTTCCGCATCAAAATACGAGACGGTTCAGGTGTTTGTTTTTGAAGTGTCGTCGAATGGGGTTTAGGTTTGTATTCAGTGCTGAAGGCGTCACACGTTCAAGTGAAAACACAAGACGGCAAATGTCAGTTTGGTCAATTATGTTCACATTAAGAGTAAAATAAAGCTGATTATAAGCTTTTTCAGCTTTTAAATGTGAATATTTTCACGTTTCTGTCATTTTTCAGCTTCTTAAATGCGAATATTTTCACGTTTCTGTCATTTTTCAGCTTCTTAAATGTGAATATTTTCACGTTTCTGTCATTTTTCAGCTTCTTAAAGCTTCTTCAGCTTCTATTTATCTTTTCTTCTCTATAAAACAACTTTTGCTGACAGGGAAACTAAATGTCCACTCTCCCACACCAAACCCCATAGAGAAAGCCAGTGATTTTAGCTCACAGGGACACGGGAGCTAGCTGCTGGTCTACTGCTGCCTCGTGTGGTCACTTTGTGTCACTAAAATACGTTAAAATTAAGAATTTTGAAAGCTGAATTTTAGAAAATAAGTCATTTTAAATTACTCGTCAAGGCAGCAGTGGATCAACAACTCCTGTGAACTCCTGTGTGCTGTGATGTTAAAAATCACTGATTTTCTCTATGGACTTTGGTGTGGCAGAGTGAGTGGTTTCCTGCCTCACAGTGAAGATAAAGACGTGATATTTTCGCCTCCTGCTGGCATGAAGGTTTTAAACATTGACTAAAACTCCAGTGTTGAAGTTAAACCTGTGATTTAACCTGACCTCGTAAAAACACTTTATGAATCCACGCTCACAGGTGAGTAATAAAGTTTTAGGTTCTCAGTCACTGATGCTGCTCACTGCTGTGTTTTATCACGGCATGTATTTAAATAAATAAATAAATAGTCAGCTCTTTTATTCGATCTGTTTGTCTTGTGGCTAAAACGCTATAAAACTGAGGAAGTGGAGAATAAAGTAGATTAAATGATGCACTGGCTCGCCTCGTTCTCCTCAGTATAAACGTGATGACATCCTGGTATTTCAGCTAAACACACACACGTTTATATTCTAACGTGGAGGCAGAGAAAGTGACTGCTGAAGAAGAAGAAGAAGAAGCGTCGTTTGTTTTACCTGCCAGTGAATAAATTGCTAAACCGTGTCTCTGGAAATTCATTTTTGCCAAACGCCTGGGCCTCGAGCCAAGACTGAGAGGACAATGGTTTGTGTCTTTGTTTGTTCTTCTTTTTGTGCTTACATTAAAGCCCTGGAAACACCAGTGTATAAGCTTTAGATGATGTGAGTTCTGTTCAGCAGCAGCTTTAGCAGCTTTAGCGTTAGCAGCAGCTTTAGCGTTAGCAGCAGCGTGAGCGAGGCCACACGGCTGCTGCTGCAGCTGAACACCATTAGAGAAGTTTTATTAAATGCTTCCTCCTCTCCAGAGACCTGGAATGATGTTTGGCACGAAGGTTGGAGGAGGACGGGGAGGAGAGAGGAGGGAGGAGAGAGGAGAGGAGGAGAGGAGAGGAGGAGAGCGGTGATTAAATGGCTTTTTGATGCTGATGCATGAGGACGCTCCCATTGGTTGTTATCTTTCCCTGCACTTAGTGTAATGTGAGGATGCATGGATTCAGACACGTTTTACTGTTTGTACGTGAGAAATGTTCCATTTTTAATCTATGACTAAATTAACTGGCAACTATTTAGATCATTGATTCATTGGTTTGAGTGATGGTGTGATTTATTAAGAAGAAGCTTTAAGCTTCTTAAATGTGAATATTTTCACGTTTCTGTCATTTTTCAGCTTCTTAAATGTGAATATTTTCACGTTTCTGTCATTTTTCAGCTTCTTAAATGTGAATATTTTCACGTTTCTGTCATTTTTCAGCTTCTTAAATGTGAATATTTTCACGTTTCTGTCATTTCTCAGCTTCTTAAATGTGAATTTATTTGTATTTTTCACTTTTTCTTTTTTGGATTATGTAACAGTTGATTCATTTGTAGATTATTTTATCGATTATTAGTTTTGGTCCAATAAATTGTAAAACATGATTCATGTGTTTACACGGAGCAAAGAAACCAGAAAATACTTAAATATTATATTATTATTATATTAATATGATACTTTTATAATAATTAGTATTTTTCATAGTTTACAGTAATATAACCACGTGTTTATATACGTGTAAATTAAGGTAACAATAACAGACAGAATCTGAAATCTAACGATCAAGTTTATATCCACTTAAGTGTTGATTTAATGTCATATTAGTATAAAAATATAGTTAATTGAGGACATTTTTAATGACTTCATTTCTCTTGTAGATGCACGTTTATATATATATTTTTAACTGAATATTTCAGTTTAAATTTAAAAGCCTCTGAAGAAGCTGTTTCTTTCTTTGTCGAACGCTCTGAGCTGCAGAATTACCCAGCAGCAACAGCAGCTTCAGCATCAGCAGCAGCAGAATTATCAGCAGCAGCAGTAATAACAGCAGCAGCAGCAGCAATCGTGTCCACCAGCGTTTCCATCCAAAGCCGATTATTAGCTGCTATTTTCTGCTTCCTGCTTTGAAGTCGGATCACAACTCCTGACTCTGAGGATAAATGGATTCTACACAAAATAATCCAGAGTTTCTCTAAACCACAGTTCTCTGAGCTGAAGCTGCTGCTGTTTCTGCTGCTGCTGATATTGATCTCTGGTTCTGTGTGTGTGTGTGTGACAGTTTTCCCGCTGACGTCACGTTCAATGGAAACGCGAGCGTTGAGCTTCCTGCTCGATGCTCAGAGCGGTTAACGCCTGAGTGCGTGACCTTTGACCTCTGCGCCCGTCCGTCTGCGAGGAGTAATAAGACGGCGCTGTCGGCGTCTGAAAGTCACGCTGCTACACGTGTTTTCATTTACTCCGCGTAATATATAATATAATAGATATTTCAAAATAAGAGCGCTTAAAAAGTCTTAGTACAAATGCATACAATCTGATAAGTATATCAAAAACTTAAAATGACCTGACGACACAATCTGTGTTTTGTCGTTTTTTATTTCACTCATTTCCAGAGATAAATAATGTGTGATTTCATCATCAGACTCTGGATCTGAGACAATAAAAGCCCTGTGCTGCTCGTCACTGTCTTCCTGTCAATTATAATCATAAGTTTTATGGACGAAAGACACAAAAATACAAGGAAATGGGTCAAATTTAATGTGTATTAAACAATCACAGCAGCCTGGTCAGTGTTGAACTGTTCAGTTTTCTTTTAAATCTGAATATTGTTCTGCTTCCTTTGCTCCGTAAAACAAAGAAATCACTAACGTTGATCAATATTGGTTTGACAAATGCTTTCCACTCATAATTAATCAGTGAGGTTTGGTTTTTGTTGATTTTTCAAGACCTGAATTCGTCGCTCTGAACATAAAGAAGCTGCTTTTAGTCGTTTTCTTGTTTCGGTGTGGATCAGAACCTTTTCTTTATGTTGAGTTTTCTTTTATTTTCACTTCTTCTTGTGAGTGTTTGTGCGCTGCAGCGTGAACTGAAGTCACTGAGTGTAAAGACTCGACCTTTTGCTGTTACACCAGGGTCAATGTGAATTATTACATTTCCTCACTCTAACGCCTTCACGCCGGCAGGTGTGTGTCTGTGTGTGTGTGTTTCTGTGTGTCTGTGTGTGTGTGTTTCTGTGTGTCTGTGTGTGTGTGTTTCTGTGTGTCTGTGTGCGACTGCGCTGATGAAACATCGACTTTTTCCCTTCATCCCTTGTATTGGATCCAGCTCGTGTGTGACCTTTGACCTCCTCACATGAGCGATCTAGAGCGAGGGAGTGACGGACGCTCGTTCACTTTTAACCACATGTGATAAAAACCACCGGCGTGTGTGTCTGTGTGTGTCTGTGTGTGTCTGTGGTGTGTGTATGTGAGAGACAGGATGTATTTGTGGTAAGTGTGGTCACACTGACGCGGCTGTCGCGGTTGTTCTGTGGTAGTTAGAGAAGCTCTGTGACAGCGTGCACCTGTGAACACACACACACACACACACACACACACACACACACACACAGAGAGAACATTACATCCTGCTCTTTAACCTCTCCTCTCAAACTCTTCCCTGTGGACTTCCTGGTCACAGAGAGGAGATACTTGACTGTGTGTGTGTGTGTGTGTGTGTGTGTGTGTGTGTGTGTGTGTGTGTGTGCGGCCTGTGGCTGAACATTAGACCTCCTCATCCTCCTCTTCCTCCTCTTCCTCCTCTTCCTCCTCCTCCTTCCATCAGTGTCTGTCCTCTTTTTTGTCCTGCTTGATGAAGCAGGAAGTCAAACATCTTTCCTCCTCACGGCCCCTCCCACTGAGCAAACTCTGCTCTTTGTCCCTCACACACACACACACACACACACACACACACACACACACACACACACACACACACACACACACACTCTCTTACAGTGGGCGACTTAGAGTTGTCACACAGTGATGTGGAAAAGTGCTGAGGCGAGATAATAAAAACTGAGAGACGCCATGTGACCGTCTCTCACACCATCTTCATCTCTCACTCCTGTCCCGTCCTCCTCCTCCTCCTCCGCTGTGTGTGTGTGCGTGTACGTGTGCATGTGTTTGTGTGTGTGTGTGTGTGTCTGTGTGTGTGTGTTCTGTCTAATAGTAACTAACCTGAGGGATGGACAGACGAGGACAGTTTGAATCAGGCCAGGGGGCAACGACTCTCTTTTGATAGTGTGTGTGTGTGTCTGTCTGTCTGTCTGTGTGTGTGTATGTGCGCAAAAATGAATTACCATGACACAGTGTGTGTGTGTGTGTGTGTGTGTCTTGGGGCAGCTTCTGCAAAGAGTGTAAAGGGTGAGAGAGAAGCTAGTGCTCAGCCACCTGTCTGCAAGGCAGTCATCTGTGTGCGTGTGCGTGTGCGTGCGTGCGTGCGTGTCCTGTGGCTGTTTGAACAGTCCACTCTTCCATGACTTTGCCTTGTAAAGCCCTTATGTTGCCCTTCTCTCTCTTTTCTTTTATCTCTCTCCTCGTCGCCGCCTCCAGGCGAGCACGTGCGCGTGAAACAGACGAGTGAATATAAAGCAAGTGACCACGACAAAAAAAAAAAAATATAAGTAGAAAACCATGAGCCATGAAACACGTCGACAATGTTTCCTTCCGTCTGTTGTTCTCACACCTGAATCATAATAACATCTTTGTTTACATATCACTGTTCGACACACGCTCACAAAGTGATTCACACGTTAAAGATATAAAAGTTTAAAGAGCACGTATGTAAGAACAACACACTCAAGGTGTCATCACTGTGTGAAACATTGTGTGTTTTTTAAAAGGTGCAGCGTTGTTTCTCAGTGTGTCGTTGAAACAATGTAACCTTCAGCTAGCATCACGTGTAGCCTTCAGTTAGCATCACGTGTAGCCTTCAGCTAGCATCACGTGTAGCCTTCAGCTAGCATCACGTGTAGCCTTCAGCTAGCATCACGTGTAGCCTTCAGCTAGCATCACGTGTAGCCTTCCGTTAGCATCACGTGTAGCCTTCCGTTAGCATCACGTGTAGCCTTCCGTTAGCATCACGTGTAGCCTTCAGCTAGCATCACGTGTAGCCTTCAGCAAGCATCACATGTAGCCTTCAGCTAGCATCACGTGTAGCCTTCAGCTAGCATCACGTGTAGCCTTCAGTTAGCATCACGTGTAGCCTTCAGCGAGCATTATGTGTGGCCTTCAGCAAGCATCACATGTAGCCTTCAGCTAGCATCACATGTAGCTTTCAGCAAGCATCACATGTAGCCTTCAGATAGCATCACATGTAGCCTTCAGATAGCATCACATGTTGCCTTCAGCAGGCATCACGTGTAGTCTTCAGCAAGCATCACGTGTAGTCTTCAGCAAGCATCACGTGTAGCCTTCAGCAAGCATCACGTGTAGCCTTCAGCAAGCATTATGTGTGGCCTTCAGCTAGCATTGCATGTGGCCTTCAGCTAGCATCACATGCAGCCTTCAGTTAGCATCACATGTAGCCTTCAGCAAGCATTATGTGTGGCCTTCAGCTAGATTGCATGTGTCTTTCAGCTAGCATCGCATGTGGCCTTCAGCTAGCATCACATGTAGCCTTCAGCAAGCATCACATGAAGCCTTCAGCAAGCATCACATGAAGCCTTCAGCTAGCATCACATGTAGCCTTCAGTTAGCATCACATGTAGCCTTCAGTTAGCATCGAAGCTCAAGGCATGTTCACGGCAGCTTCGTAAAAGGCCTCATTCAGACAAAACGGACGTGAATAATGATAGAAATTGAAGTAGAATTGTCTTGATTAGCTGCCAGTTGAGAATAATCTCACCTGGATTATGAACAAAGAGGAGAAATGTGCAGTCGTCCTTTAACAGCTGACTATAATAATGTCCTCATGTCTGTCCTCCTGAGAGACGCTCTGACCTCACTGCAGCAACACACACACACACACACACACACAGTGATGATGATGTCGTGGCTTTGTTGAAGGTCTCTGAGGACGTTCAGTCGGCCATGTTGGAGAACATGAGGTCCTCTCTCCTTCTCTTCCTCCTCCTCTCTTCATCTCCTCCCTCTCAACTCTCTCCTTAATCCCATCTTCCTCAGTCACGCCTCATCTTTCCCTCTCTCATCCTCTTTCATCCTCTTCGTCTCTCTTTCTACCATCAACCTCATCTTCCTCCCTCTTCCTCCTCCTTTCATCCTGTCTTCCTCTCCAGCTGGTCATCTCCTCCTCATCATCTCCTCCTCCTCTTCCTCTTCCTCCTCTCTGGTGTCATCACTTAGAGAACCAAAAATAAAGTCTCTGAGTGTTGAGCACTGACTCATTCACTCACACCACACCATGTGTGTGTGTGTGTGTGATATTTTTGTCTTTATTTGGGTTAAAGTCAAGATTAAGTGGATTATTATTGTATGAGATGAGAATCAGATTAATGGAGACAAAACAAATGAAACATGACAGATTTCACTCTGTAAACTCTCATTATTTGACATTTCAAGTCACTTTGTCAATGATCATTTCTGTCTGAATGTTTTCCAGATATCTAACGTCACTGATTATTAGTCTAAGTGATCAGGACATCATCCTGAGGCACTTTTTATTATTATTTTATAAAGAAAAGCCTTAGATTTGGATGATTTAACAGATTGTGACTGTAAAACTAAACCTTATCGTTCTCCAAGAAGTCGTTCTTTATTCTCTTGATTGATTGTTGTTTCTGTGTTTGTGTTAAAATGTCATTTATTAGACCTGGACCAGTCTCCTCCTCTGGTGTTAAATATATATAAATATATAAATATGTAAATCAGGTGGACTAAATGTAAATGAGACATTTAACATCTCTGTGTCATTATCGTCTTTAAAGGCCATTTTGAGGGTTTGAGACCTGGGTTTAGCTTTAGCTCAGGTTAAAGCAGGAAGTAGTGATGTTAGGGAATGTGTTTTATACAAGTGTGTGTGTGTGTGTGTGTGTGTGTGTGTGTGTGTGTGTGTGTGTGTGTGTGTGTGTGTGTGTGTGTGTGTGTGTGTGTGTGTGTGTGTGTGTGTGTGTGTGTGTGTGTGTGTGTGTGTGTGTGTATAGATCTCATTACCCAAGGTGTTCGCATATTAAATCATACTCTCTCTCTCTCTCTCTCTCTCTCTGGCCTGTGTATTGATTTATATTGACTCATGGTTGTGTGAGGGTCACTCATTAAATTAACACACACACACGCACACACACACGGGGAAACTGATGACACCACCACACCACAACTGTGTGTGTGTGTGTGTGTGTGGAGACAAAGAAGGTTCTCACCTTAGGTCATTAACTCCATACACATAAAGCTGTGGTCTCTCTCTCTCTCTCTCTCTCTCTCTCTCTCTCTCTCTCTCTCTCTCTCTCTCTCGCTCACACACACACACACACCTGAAAGCTCAGCTCGTTTCTCACTCCGAGGATTGTGGGAAGTCAAAAAGAGAAGGGGAAAAATCCCCAGCTGCTTTCACCTACACATTCATCATGTTCCTCATGTGCATGAGTCAGTTTTTGTGTGTGTGTGTGTGTTAGCGTGTTAGCGTAGCAGCATGGTAGCGTATCACATGACGTGTATCATGAGCGGTAAAGAACCCACTGGCCTGGATTTGTGGAACTGGAACATGAGAAGAGCGGGAGTGTGTGGTCGGTGTAGTGGTTAGCACGCTAGCTAGCTTAGCAGCAAGAAGTCCAGGGTTCTTAGATGAGCTAAATTAGCCGTAGGTGTGAGAGTAGATGGTGATTTGTTTCTAGATCTGTGTCTCTGTGATGGACTGGTGATTCTTCTGCTGATCTTTACTAACTTAACTAACTGTGGTGTCCCACAAGGCTCAACTTTAGGCCCCACCCTCATTCACCAACACTCACTGTCTTTGTGTTGCAGTTCAGGGGAACAGCCAATAGGAGGCGCTCTCTCTCTGTAACTGTAACGTTATGAACTGAGTTTAGAAACCACACGTTCACTGGTGTTTAACGTACAGCAGACGACGTTAATCCCACAAACTCACACACACGTGTTAACAATACACAACATGGATGTGTGTGTGTGTGTGTGGTTCACACACTTTTACAACAACATTAAACTTTAACATATTACACAATTTACAACAGGGCTTTTTCACATGTCGGAGTATTTTTGGCGGGTTTTGAAAGAAGACTAGTGACGGAAAAACTCTAAAAACAACAGAAGCAACAGCAGCAGTGATGTCTCCGGTTCAGGGTCAGTGTGTGTGTCTGTGTGTGTGTCTGTGTGTGTGTCTGTGTGTGTGTGTGTCTGGTTAAAATAAGAGTTAAAAATAGCCGATGATTGACTTTCACTTATTGAACCGGCTTCCTGTCCCCGCCCACAGCAGATGGTTGCTACGGCGATAATAAAACTGCAGCGATGAACGAGAGAGAGACAGATGTGATGAGACTGGTGTGTGTGTGTGTGTGATACTGTGTGTGTCAGTGTGTGTGAGATACTGTGTGTGTGTCAGGATATTAGATCATATCACAGCAGGACGAGTCTTATCAGATCCCAACATGCAAACATGAGCCGCACGGCTAACTTCCTTCCCCTCAGGTTCACTGTGTGTGTGAGTGTGTGTGTGTGTGTGTGTGAACATCCTGTTGAGAATCAAATATCCTCACAGAGACACAGCGATGTTTCAGGGCGGCGACTCAGTCGGAGTTCGTCTGACGTTCAGTGAATACAGTCAAGTCAGCATTCACAAATATGACGTCGTACGTTTACGTCGCGTGCTGCCACACAGACGCAGGAATCATGCTAACGTCTCTATGTGTAAAAGAGACAAAACAAGGAGAGACAGACAGAAATTGATATATTTTACTGAATACTTCAAGTTCATTCAATCTCCTGATTCACAGTTTGTCACGTGACCTAAAACTGTGACATCATCGCTTTGTAAACGACACAGGAAATAGGATGTAAACAGTTGTCACCGACTGTTATCAGCTGATTTTATTTCAGTCCAAAGTCCAAAGATGAAGACGAAAAAGAACTTCCATGTGATGAATTTCCTCAGTGAAGCAGCAGCTCAGTGTAAAGGTCAGTGTAAAGGTCAGCGTAAAGGTCAGCGTAAAGGTCAATGTAAAGGTCAACAAATTTGTTTGCCGTCCATTTTGGCGATTTGCACCCTTCATAAATGAAAACAAACTAGTCTAGTCAAACTAGTCAAACTTCGACCCAGACGAGCAAAAAAGTCGACCGTAACCATGGCCTCAACTCAACAGGAAGTCGGCCATTTTAAACGTTGGCGTCCATTGTGCACCCTTCGTAAATGAGCGAACTCGTCCGATCGCGTTATTCGTACTGACGTAGAAAAAAACCACGCCAATTTAGACGAGACGCATCAAAGATGAAAATATATCGTAAGGTTTAGTGGATTAAAAACACGGCACAGCCAAGACAACCCTCTGTGTTTTAGCTAATTTAGTTCATTCACAACAAAACAGGAAGTGCCCAATGACTTCGGCGTACGTTGAGTTCCACCAAATTTCCCGAAACTTGGTGGTAAGATGTTTTAGACCAAGACGAACAAAAAAGTCGACCGTAACCATGGCCTCAACTCAACAGGAAGTCGCCAATTTTGCATTTTGGCTTCCATTTTGGCGCTCTGCATCCAACGTAAATAAAAGGTGACTTTTGCGTGCAGTCCTAGCTTTTATTCGTTTCTAATTTTTTTTTACAGTTTCTAACTAAAGATTTCTCTCCGTATATTCAAAACCAACTTTATCGTTCCACTCAGGCGCTCACACAGTCTCTGTTTCTCCGGAGATAAAAATAAAACAAAGAAACCTTCCAGTGAGCAGCTGTGGGCGAGCTCTTCATTTATTTGTCATAATGAGACGTCGTGTTTAAAAAAGAGAATTCTGAATGTGTGACTGGATGAATGAAAATGTGGACCTCCAGCTCATTCATGGAAAACGCTGGAGAAAAACACTCTTTTATCACAATGAAAACATTTGATGTCTTTATTTTCTTAATTTAATCTTAATTATTGCATAAAATAACAGTTTCAGTGTGAAAAATGTTTGATTTTAGGATTTCTTTCATTTGTTTTGATACATTTTCACATTTAAATGAATGATAAATTACTGTTGATATGTTTTTTATTTGTGTGAATGACACGTCAGATGAGTCACATGACCATGAATGACTTTAAATGAGTCAATGTTTGAACAAGGCGTCGCTTCACCGCGTCATTTATCTGACGTCACATGGTGCAGGGTAATAAACGTGCTTATTACAACATGAAGATATTATATTATCATGTCGTGATGAAATATTCCTGGTTTTAATGTCTTTATGATGTTGGAATCAACAAATTTAAGTTAAATACAGTCACTTAATGACTCTTCTTTCATTTTAAAACTCATTATTTGTGTTACAGCAGAATTTGACCATATTTATAGTCAATTACACACACACACACACACACGCACACACACACACACTTTACTGGCTTACACTGACTCTGGATTTACTTGAATCCATTACAGCTGAATTTGCATTTGCTCTACTTCTGCTTCATTGCCTCTGCTGCACACACACACACACACACACACACACACACACACCTGCAAAGGTAGAGACACTGCAGTGTGAATGACCTTGTAAATAGCCTTTATGGATTGTGTGTGTGTGCAGTTGTCCTTGCAGCAGAACACACACACTGACACACACATCATGGCTCTAATTAAGAGCTTCTGTCTCCACACACACACACATATAAATATAAAAGTGTGTGTTTTTGCAGCTCTTCGTGTTGATGTATTTCCATCGTAGTTGAGTTTCTGGCTCATGGTCAGAGCTGACTGTGCTGTGAGCGCCCCCTGCTGCTGGGAACCAGCCTGAGCCAAGTCTACGACATCTACAGAACATGTTCACGTCTTTATCTGTAAACCACTCACTCTCCCACACCAAATCCCACAGAGAAAACCAGTGATTTTAGCTCACAGGGACACAGGAGCTGCTGGTCCTCTGCTGCCTCGTGTGGTCACTTTGTGTCACTGAGGTCATTGTAAACGAAGCCGAATTTTACAAAATAAGACATTTATTTTGACATTTGAACTTGAAGTGGATCAACAACTCCTGTGAACTCCTGTGTGCTGTGATGTTAAAATCACTGATTTACTCTATGGACTTTGGTGTGGGAGAGTGAGTGGTTTACAAACTTCAGTTTCCTGTTGTAAAGTCTGTGTAACAGTGAATATAAAGACGTGAACGTGTTCTTAAAGATGTCGTAGACTTAATCTGGTGCAGATTTCATTACTTTAGTTGCTTAAATGTGTTCCTGTGTGCGTATAATCTTTTAATTTGTCGTTTGGTTACGAGGTTACTCACCAATAACCCCAGAACTCCACCCATGTGTTTGATTGCACTGGTTGCACATGTATATATAGTGGAGCTCTTTTAAGTGAGTCAGAATAAACTGTGACGAGTCTTCGAGAGGCTTTTAAAACCATGAAAGAGAAAGAAAGTGCTGCAAAGAAACAACAACAACAACAACAACCCTGCTCCTGCATTCACTGAACCACATGAGACAGAGTGTGTTACTCTGCTCAACTGTTTTTCTGCTTTAATTCCTCCTGAATGAGTCACTGCGCTGTTACTGATGCTCTGTCTGTGTTTGTGTGTGTGTGTGTGTGTGTGTGTTTGTGTTGACAGGTCTGACGGCTGAAGGCTTGTACCGCGTCAGTGGGAACAAGACGGACCAGGACAACATCCAGAAACAGTTTGATCAAGGTAAGAACACACAGGAGCGTTTCAGTGACACACAAACCTTAAGATGACCTGTTTGTAAACCACTCACTCTCCCACACCAAAGCCCATAGAAAAAATCAGTGATTTTAGCTCACAGGGACACAGGAGCTGCTGGTCCTCTGCTGCCTCGTGTGGTCACTTTGTGTCACTGAAGTTAATCAGAATGATGATTTTTAAAAGCCGAATTCACTAAAATCAGTCATTGTAAGTTAGTGATGGAGGCAGCAGTGGATCAACAACTCCTGTGAACTCCTGTGTGCTGTGATGTTAAAATCACTGGTTTACTCTATGGACTTTGGTGTGGGAGAGTGAGTGACTTTGGTGTGGGAGAGTGAGTGACTTTGGTGTGGGAGGGTGAGTGACTTTGGTGTGGGAGAGTGAGTGACTTTGGTGTGGGAGGGTGAGTGACTTTGGTGTGGGAGAGTGAGTGGTTTACAAAC
Organism: Microchirus variegatus; assembly: GCF_963457635.1. Taxonomy (NCBI): domain Eukaryota; kingdom Metazoa; phylum Chordata; class Actinopteri; order Pleuronectiformes; family Soleidae; genus Microchirus; species Microchirus variegatus. The sequence goes on from NC_139808.1 coordinate 31,799,516, forward strand.
TTCAGTTTACACAAGGAAAACTGTCTGACAGTGAAATGAAGACGTGAACGTGTTCTTAAGACGTCGTAGACTTAATCTGACATAGATTTTATCAATTACAAAATTATTAAATAACAGGAAACTGTAGTTTTTAAACCACTCACTCTCCCACACCAAAGTCCATAGAGTAAACCAGTGATTTTAACATCACAGCACACAGGAGTTCACAGGAGTTGTTGATCCACTGCTGCCTCCATCACTAACTTACAATGTCTTCTATTGCTTTTAAAATATTACATTTAAAATCAGTGACACAAAGTGACCACACGAGGCAGCAGTAGACCAGCAGCTCCTGTGTCCCTGTGAGCTAAAGTCACTGATTTTCTCTATGGACTTTGGTGTGGGAGAGTGAGTGGTTTTCTCTCCTCTGTGACTTTCTTCTTCGTCCACATGTCCTTGTATATGTCCTATCTTTCCTTCAGCATGTGTCCTTGTCTCCTCCTCTCTTTCCTCTGCTCTTATGTCCTATTTCCTGTCACCTTCCTCCTCCTCCTCCTTCCATCTTTACATTTCCCTGAGTGTTTCTGCTCGTGTTGTCAGAGCTTCAGATTCACTGTGACAGATGTCCTGTTACCTCGGGGCCTCTGTCCTCGTTTTAAACAAACACACAGACTGCTGCCCCCTGCAGGTGTGGAGTGTTACTGCACGTCACACTGCATATATTCATCCTCTTGAATGTTGCGACTGTGGTGAATGAATCCTGGAGTTTACTGAGATCACAGAGGAGCTGACAACTCAGGTCTGGATTGACATGGATCAGTGGACCTAACCCAGACTAAAGATCTGAGCTTTAACATGTTGTCGTCTTCATCTCTTCTTCTGTGGTGTTTCTCCGCAGATCACAGCATCGACTTTGTGGCCATGGACGTGGCTGTGAACGCCGCCGCCGGAGCTCTGAAGGCGTTCTTCGCCGACCTGCCTGAGCCTCTGATCCCCTACAGCTTTCATCCTGAACTGGTGGAAGCAGCAAGTGAGAAGAGACACACACACACACACACACACACACACACACACACACACACACAGAGGAAACAGTCGAGTCTTTGATCTTTTGAAACGAGAAGCTTTCACAGACGTCATTTTAACTTTTCCGTCAATTTCCATTTTTAACACCATATAGAACGCTTTCTTTGTGAGAGGTGCTGCCACCTAGTGGTTCAATTAGGGACAGATACAGTAAACACTGATGAGACAAATACAGGACTCTATATTCGTTTAAATCCTTCTCTTCTCGCTTAAATTGTTTTGTTTTTGTTTGTTGGATCGAAAACATTTGTTCTTTTTTTGTCTTTAAAACTCAAATCCTGATTTTGACATTCACTGGAAAGGCTTTTTTATCGTTTTAAATAATTTTTTAAAATCTTTTTTTCCAGTCCAACTTTATTTATAAAGCACTTTAAAAACAACAACAGCTGAAACAAAGTGTTGTACATCAGAGATAAATCAATAAAACATACAAACATGTGACCTAATGGACCTAAGAACAAACAAACAAAACAATAAAAATACTGTAGAAAATATAATCATTTATATATAATACATATACATTTCTTAATCCAGATTAAACCTGATTTATTGGTATAATCCCCTGGTTGAACCTGTGGAATTGTGGGTAGACGGCGTGCGTCGTTCCTCATAAATCAAAGGTGTCGGTGCGTAAACGTCATATTTCTCTGTGATGTTGAGACGTGGTGGCGAGCATCGCTGACCTCTGACCTCTGTAACAGACGTTAAAAACCTCTGGTTGAGACGATGATGGAGGCGAAGATGAGGATGAAGAGACAGAATAAAAGTCTAAAGTGATTCCTGCTGTTTGAGGAATGTCTGGAATATCCTGGAGAACTTTTTATTGTCTCTTTGTTGTCATTCAAAGACGGTCGCTCGTGTTCCACGAATCTAACTCTGTAAATATTTAATAAGTCAGAGAAAAGTGAGGGATTCTCCGGAGACGACGAGAAAAATGTCGAAGAACTTTATACGTTTTACTTGTCACAAAAACAGAAGCTCGTCCTGGTTCTTTTCTGTCTCTGCAACTTTAACTTTGGCAGAAAATTCACCCTTTTTTAAATGATTTTGAGTTATTTTTCACACTTGTTTTTGAAAGTATAACCAAATATATAATATATTCTAAAATCTGGACCAAGAAAAAGATTGACAAGATTCTAAATTAAAGAAACAATTGCACAACTCTTATTTTGAAAAGTCTGAGGTTGGGTTTTTAGCATGGGCGAACAGAAAGAGAACTTTACTTTGAAAAGTGGGTTGTGTTTCTGCATGGCTGAACAGAAACTGAGACTTTTATTTTGAAAAGTGGGTTGTGTTTCTGCATGGCTGAACAGAAACTGAGTCTTTTATTTTGAAAAGTGGGTTGTGTTTCTGCATGGCTGAACAGAAACTGAGTCTTTTATTTTGAAAAGTGGGTTGTGTTTCTGCATGGACGAACAGAAAGGGAGACTTATTTTGAAAAGCTGATTGTGCTTCTTCATGGACGAACAGAAACTGAGACTTTTATTTTGAAAAGTGGTTTGTGTTTTAGCATGGGCAAACAGAATCTGAGACTTTTATTTTGAAAAGTGGGTCGTGTTTCTGCATGGACGAACAGAAAGGGAGACTTTTATTTTGAAAAGTGGGTTGTGTTTCTGCATGTACGAACAGAAACTGAGACTTTTATTTTGAAAAGAGGTTTGTGTTTTAGCATGGAGGAACAGAAACTGAGACTTTTATTTTGAAAAGTGGTTTGTGTTTTAGCATGGGCAAACAGAATCTGAGACTTTTATTTTGAAAAGTGGGTCGTGTTTCTTCATGGACAAACAGAAACCGAGTCTTATTTTGAAAAGTGGGTTGTGGACGAACAGAAAGGGAGACTTTTAATTTGAAAAGTGGGCTTGTTTTACAGCGTAGATGAATAGAAAACTGGGGCTTTTATTTTGAAAAGTGGGCTTGTTTTACAGCGTGGATGAATAGAAAACTGGAGCTTTTATTTTGTGTGTGTGAAATCTAATGAAACAGTGTTTTATTTTGTTACGTTGCCTTTAACCTTGAGTTTGTGTTGCTGGTGACGGTTTTATCTGGGTCACGTGATCACGTGACGTCATGTGATCACGTGACGTCATGTGATCATGTGACACGAGCTCGTCAAAATAAACCTGATCCTGTGAAAATCAGCTGTTTATGAAAAATAAGACTCTGTTTATTTTTTATATTCACAAGAAAAAAAACCTGACCTGCAACACACACTGTGTGTGTGTGTGTGTGTGTGTGTGTGTGTGTGTGTGTGTGTGTGTGTGTGTGAGTGTGAGCGTGAGTGTGAGTGTGTGTGTGTGTGAGTGTGAGCGTGAGTGTGAGCGTGGGAGCTGCTCTTGGCAGAATCACAGCCTTTTGTTTTCCAGAGCGTATAATTTCCGTTCCCAAGAGAGTGTGGAGAATGTAAAACGCTTTTTGTCTTCTCTCCTTGTGTGTGTGTTTGCTTGCTTGCTTGTGTGTGTGTGTGTGTGTGTGTGTGTGTGTGTGTGTGTGTGTGTGTGTGTGTGTGTGTGTGTGTGTGTGTGTGTGTGTGTGTGTGTGTGTGTGTGTGTGTGTGTGTGTGTGTGTGTGTGTCACAGAAATCGTGGACTACATGGAGCGTCTGCAGGTGTTGAGAGAAATCGTGAAGAAGTTTCCCTCTGTGAACTACCAGGTCTTTAAGTACATCATCACACACCTCAACAGGTAACACACACACACACACACACACACACACATATGAACACACATAGTTTAATCAATATTTTACTCCCACACCAAAGCCCATAGAGAAAACCAGTAATTTTAGCTAACAGGGACACAGGAGCTGATGGTCCTCTGCTGCCTCGTGTGGTCACTTTGTGTCACTGAGTTAAGTCTAAATGAAATATTTTAAAAGCCGAATTCACTAAAATCAGTCATTGTAAGTTAGTGATGGAGGCAGCAGTGGATCAACAACTCCTGTGAACTCCTGTGTGCTGTGATGTTAAAATCACTGGTTTACTCTATGGACTTTGGTGTGGGAGAGTGAGTGGTTTATAAACTTCAGTTTACACAAGGAAAAGTCTGTCTAATAGTGAAGATAAAGACGTGAACGTGTTCTTAAGATATCGTAGACTTAAACTGACATAGATTTAATTTGATATATTTCCGCGAAGAGGCTGAAAACTGAAGTTTATAAACCACTCACTCTCCCACACCAAAGCCACTCACTCTCCCACACAAAAGGCCATAGAGAAAATCCGTGATTTTAGCTCACAGGGACACAGGAGTTCACAGGAGTTGTTGATCCACTGCTGCCAACATCACTAACTTTAAACGTCTTATTTTAATGAATTCGGCTTTTAAAATATTACATTTAGACTTAAATCAGTGACACAAAGTGACCACACGAGGCAGCAGTAGACCAGCAGCTCCTGTGTCCCTGTGAGCTAAAATCACTGGTTTTCTCTGTGGACTTTGGTGTGGGAGAGTGAGTGGTTTACAAACCTCAGATAAAGACGTTGAACATGTTGTTAAAGACGTCTCAGACTTCATCATTATTCCTGACCCCTCTTGTCCTCTTCAGAGTGAGTCAGCACAGTAAACTGACCCTGATGACGCCCGATAACCTCTCCATCTGCTTCTGGCCCACGCTGATGCGTCCCGACTTTGAGAACAAGGACACGCTCTCCACCACCAAGCTGAACCAGGCCGTCATCGAGTCGTTCATCGTGCAGAGCGACTACTTCTTCCACGGCGGCGAGGTCGCCGAGAGCTCCAGCAGCGAGGGCACGCCGCCGCCGCACTGCCACAACATGGTGGAGGCGCTGCTGCCTCTGCAGCTGCCGCCGCCGCTGCAGCCGCAGCAGATCCAGCACGCCGTGCCCTCTGACCCCCTCATCTGAGAGCCACAGGTGCATGATGGGAAGGGAGGAGGAGGGAGGAGGAGGGAGGAGGAGGGAGGAGGAGGAGGAGGAGCGAGGAGGAGGAGCGGCGTCTGTGTCGGATGTTCAAAATCTATAAACGTCTGCTCGGTGATTTTTCCTCCTCTGTCAGGATTGAGCCGCAGATCAGAGCTAATCTGTCACATCTGCTCGGTAATCCCCGGATTAGAGAATTACAATCACATTTTTTTGGAACAAAAATTCAGACGTAACCTCCTCTTCCTCCTCCTCCTCCTCCTCCTCCTCTTCCTCCTCCTCCTCCTCCTCCTCCTCCTCCTGGATTTGATTTGGCACATAGACGTCGACACTTGTCGTCGAGCAGGGTTGGATCTAAGACTCCGGGGATTCTGGGATACATTTTTTTTTGGGGTGGGGCGGTGGGGGGCTCAATACTAAAAGAGTATACTGCCCCCTGTCTTACCCTGATGGAATAGCACACTCCTCCTCTTCCTCCTCCTCCTCCTCTTCGTTAAAGGGAAGTTAAAGAGAAAGTCCCTGCGACTGCAACGACTGCATCGTTTTCTTTCTTCTTTTGACTGGATTAATTCCCAGGATGCTTTGCGGGAACTTCACCAAGTCTTCCTGCGGAGTTCAGCACAGGAAAACCACTCCTCCTCTTCCTCCTCCTCCTCCTCTTCCTCCTCCTCCTTCTTCTTCTTCTGTCGTCGCCGTCGGTGGATTCACGAGAAGAAATTCTGGATTATTTTTTTGTTTGTTTGTTTGTTTTCGGGGTCGGGGGAAGAGAGGAGAGGAGGCGGAGTCAGTTGTGGGAGGAGACTCGTTTTAAACACTAAAAGACAACGTTGATGTGACCCCTCCCCCCCCGACATGACCTTTGACCCTGGCGCCACTTTCACGTCTGTTTTTACTTTCTGTTTTTTATCATTTTTTTTTTTTTTTTTTAATATATATGTTTTGTAACGTCAGTGTGTGTGTGTGTGTGCGTGTGTGATGAAGACGACGATGATGATGGTGTGTGTGTGTGTGTGTGTGTAGCCAGTTTTTTTTTTTTCAACGGATTCAGGAGGGAAATTTCAAAATAAAAGCGGTGGACTTCCCTGGGAGAATCCGACCTCAGCTGAAACCTCTTCAACTCTCGATGCAATGACTGACCACGCCCACTTCCCCCTGCCCGCCCGATGACCCACAATGCAACGGCACATGAGGGGATATTAAAAAAAAGAAAGAAGACGATAAAAAACCACTATCGGCCGTTTCTCCGTCTCTCTCCTGTTTCTCGGTTCGTTTGGAAACCGATAAAAAAAAAAAACTTTGCATGTTTTTCTTTTCTTTTTTTTGCCACTTTAGCGATGATGATGATGATGATGATGATGATGATGATGAGGAGAAAAAACAAACTTTGAAGCTTAAACAACAAGAAAAAGAGAAAAACACAGTGAAAAAGACGGGTTTTCATTCTCTGCTTTTCTTTGTCTTAATATCATATTTTTGTTGGTTCTTTGTCAAATAGATTTCCCTTAAGTAGAGGAAAGAAGTATATATATATATATATATATACAAGTACAAATATAAATATATATATACATTTATATATATATATATATTATATATAAATGTATCGGCAGCAGAAGAAGGTGCTGATTTAGTGAAATACGACGGGGTACTGGACTCATCTGTGTGTGTTTTCTGATGGTTTCACTCAACCATCGCTTTGTACAAGTGTGTGTGTGTGTGTGTGTACGAGTGTGTGTGTGATTGGAAAGTTAATAAGTTTTAATTCCTCAGAGAGATGAAATCTAATCCCTCGTCGCTTTCATCGTCACGTGGCGCGTTTTTTAAAATCCCTGACGACGACAATAATCTCAGAATCTTTAGAAAAGTTCACAAATCTGCTTTTGCGACGACACATTTTTTCATTTTAAAACGATGTTTTCAGTCCGCGTCACAACACACGGGTGTGAGACTTCACTGTCACTGAGGATTTGCAGCCATTTCTGCCTTTTTTTTTGTTTTAACGCCATTTAATTCAGTTTAAATTCAGCAAAAAGTCCACAGCATATTGGCCCTTTAACATTTTCCTGCACCGTCACACTTTATTTTATTGGCTATTTGATTAATTTTGACCCCAAACCTCTTCATTTACATTTATTTAACCCAAAACCACACACACACCTGTTCAGTCTGAAGTCGTTGGCCCTGGACTCGTTTAGTGATAAATCTGTCGCATTTCCAGCGATTTATTGTGTAATTTCTGGTCCAAACAGCAGCTCGTGGAAGAGATTTTGATCATTTGAGTTTTTAAAAACATGGAAGCGGTTCATGTTTGCACAAGAAGAAGAAGAAGAAGCACAAACAGACGTTTATTCACATCTGTAGATATCAGCTGTTTCTGGTACTTTATTATTATTATTATTATTATTGTTAGTGACATGAAATGAAAACCACTGCTCTGGTCGTTTCAAACAATCTTCTAATGTCTTCAAATTGTCTTTAAAAGGCTCAAAAATACATTAAAACTGTGACGATCGATGAAAGCGACGACGGCTAAATTTAAAAAACTAAAATGTGAAGCAAAGCTCCGTCCCGTTTCAGACACAAATCCCCTCAGTGTTGTTTTTAAATTACAGATTTGTTTTATTTACCGCTGAATTCATGAATTCATCATCAGCAGAAACGCGTCGGTAACCTTTTATTTTGAAACGGCGACTCAGCAGAATTTTAAAGGTCGCTTTGAAGAAAAAAGTGCGACTCGTGTCTGGAACAGGACGAATAAGAAAGCGAGAGAGGAAGTGAATGAGGACGTTAAGTGTGTGTTCAAGGGGATGAAATACTCCGAATGGAACGTGGCCAGAAGCTCATTTTAAGGTTTTTTACGATGTTGGGACGGGAGGAGGATGAGGAGGATGAGGAGGACGATGAAGGTCGTGGGACAGAGCCAAGAGCATCCTGTAGGGGGGGTTTGGGGCGGGTAAGGGTTCAGCAGCTGCTAGATAAAAGATTTAAGCTTCTCATCTGTAGTTTCCATCAAACTTTCTCTTTTCTTTTCCTCACTCTTTCTAATTATTTTGTCGACCTGTCGTCATCCAGTCACACCGGTGTACAAACCACCCGACTCTTAACGTCTCCGCTGTGTATTATAGTAAATAAATAAAAATGATTTTCAGAAATGAAAAACTCTAAAACAAGTTGCTTTGTTTTTGTCCTCTTTTCTTCTTCTTCTTCTCGTCGTAATGTTTAAAACTATTTCTTTAAAATGATTGTTAAACTAGTCTGTCTTAATGTATTACTTTAATTACACCACCTTATCATTATAGTTTGAGATGAGCCATGAACTCAAATCTGCACCCACTGAGATGATGAGAAGGTGAAGGGCGCCACCTGCTGGTCAGCTGCCGAGTCGGCAGCCGTCAATTTTGGATTCAATGGATTTCAGGTAAACGCAATCAAACACGTTTGAGCGTCATTTAAATGTAAGTTTTATTGGTGATTTATTTACGCCGAATTTATCAGAATAGTCTGGAATATTTGGAAACTTTACGATTTCAACGTAAACTGGAAATGTATCTGTCAAAGACCCAGGTTACAGGTAAAAATGACGCGTTTCTTAATGGAGTTTGGTTTAAGACATGGCGTCGCCTGAGCTGAGGCCATTGATCAAAAGTGCCAAAAGACATTATTTTCATATGTTTATTTATTATTTATTTACGCCGAATTCACCAGAACAGTCTGGACTTTTTGAAAAGTTTAAACATTTAAACTTAATCTGTAAATTTATCTGTCAAAAACCCAGGTTACACTTAAAAAGGATGCGTTTCTTAATGGAGTTTGGTTTAGGAGTTTGGTTTAAGACCTTGCGTCGGCTGAGCTGAGGCCATTGATCAAAAGTACCAAAATACATTATTTTCATATGTTTATTGATGATCTATTTACGCCGAATTCATCATAACAGTCTGGTATTTTCGAAAACTTCAAAAAATGTCAATTTAAACCGTAAATTTGTACCAAAGATCCAGGTTACAGGTAAAAATGATGAGTTTCTTAATGGAGTTTGGTTTGAGACCGATGTGAAACCTCATTGGTCGCTTCAAATGCCTCCTGGTACGTGATTGGTTAAATCACCGGCAGAATCTGGTCGCCATTTTGACAACAGTGACGCAGCAAGAACGGAGTTTTTACAAAAGTTTACATAATGAAAACCGGAAGTATCTTTTCCGTTACTATTTTAAATGTAAAACGACAGGTGCCGCTGACGTCAGTCAGGTTTGTTTATTTTGTTATGAATTCACTTTTATTTTGTTTACACTAAACTAAAGTTAGCACCGGTTAGTACTCACTAAATGCTGGCTAACAGTGCTAGCTTCTCTACACGTTAGCTTGACAGAAGTTAGCAAACGTGGCCGTTAATTAATTAGCATTTTAATGTTTAATATCAGACTTTCTCACACTTATGTTGTCTGTAGGCTGGTTTTTATTTAAAGCGCGTGTGAAATTGTGTCCATTAAAATCATTAGTGTGTGAAAATTCAAGTTAAAATCAGTGGTTTTGAGTCAGTGGTGGTAAATTAACATGGAAACATCATCATTGATAATTTTTCGGGGAAGTCAGGGAAATTATAAATAACAACATTCACTAAATGCTCATTAAAGCTCTTATATTTATCCTCAACAATGAAAACAATAGTAACAACAATTGTAAACGTTCAGAAGAAAATCTGTGTTTTTTTTATTTTTGGAGTGACATGACTCAACAGTGCAAATATATAGTATTCATACAATTTTAATTTAATTGGGAACAATTATCCACACTTCAATTGAATAAAATGTAATATATTTCTATATGTATCTGCTGTCAAATAGCAAATGCATTTGTGTTATTTGTTATTCAGTCATTTTATTGCACTTTGCTTGGACATGGACAGACTTTTATTTGATACATAGTTTGGATTATTTTACAATTTTACCCTTTTTAAAAAGATGAAAAAGAGAAAGTTTCATTAAAATGACATGAATGCTTTCATTGTGTCAAGTTGTGAGAGATGAGTCAAGTTTACAATCGGTAAACAAACATAAAACACAACGTTGTTGTCAAATATTTTGCTTCATACTATTTTATAATCATTTCACCTGCAGTGCACAGGGGTCATTTCTCTACAAAACTGTCAGCAGATGGCGCTGCACCTCAGTTTCAGGAGATGATGTTTGTCTCTGATCAGATAAAGTTCTGTTTTTAACTTCCTGTTTTATCTAAAGCGACATATTGATCCTGTTATTGATGACAAAGTGAACAGAAATGTCAATGGCTGATATGAGCCTGTGCACTTTTTTTTTGCTATATATATATGTACATGTATATATGTATATATATATATACATACACATATATAGTATATGTGTATGTATATATATATATATATATATATGTGTATATATGTATATGTGTATATATATGTATATGTATATATGTATATGTGTATATATATGTATATGTATATATATATATATATATATATATATGTATATATGTATATGTATATGTATATATATATATATATATATATGTACATGTATATGTATATATGAAAATGTATATGTATTGTATATGTATATGTATATATGTATATGTATATGTGTTGTATATGTATGTATATGTGTATATGTATGTATATATGTATATGTATGTATATATATATATATATGTGTATATGTATGTATATATGTATGTATATATATATATAAATATGTATATGTATATATATGTTTATATATGTATATATATGTATATGTATATGTATATGTATATATATATACCTATGTATATATGTATTACTTGCACTTCCAGGACTCGACAGTCAGGGGGCGCTGATGGCGTCCTGTCGTCCGTGTGCAGCCTCTTCACCTCCAGCAGAGAGAGAGAGAGAGAGAGAGCTGCTGCCTCTGCCCTGTCATCCTCCTCCTCCTCCTCCTCCTCCTCCTCCTCCTCCTCCTCCTCCTCCTCCTCCCTCCACAGAGGGGAGCACCACGCCCTGTCAGCCAATCAGAGCTCGACTCCACCTTCTCCATCACATCATCTCAGTTTCCAGGGTAACAGCCCCCCTCTCCCTCCCTCCCTCTCTCTCCCTCCTTCTGTTTCCATACTGAAAGGTGCAGCATCATCACCGTCACCATCCGTCTGTCCCACACTGAGAGCTGCTGCTGGGCTAGCTTAGCGTTAGCGTCCTCGCTCCTTTAGCTTCATCCCTCTCTCTCTCTCTCTCTCTCTGCAGTGGGACTGCTACAGCATCACAGGCACCTCCCTCACCATCCTCCTCCTCCTCCCTCACCCTCCCTCACCCACCTCCCATCTCGCTGCAACATCCAACAGAGGAGAAGGAAATGAAAAGTGGAGGAGAGAAGAGGTACGTACTCTGTCACCTCCTTTACTCTTTAACCCTGTGTGTGTGTGTGTAATCCTTCATGGAATGCTGATTCAAAGAGCAGTCGTTTAAATCTAGAATAATGTGGAGAAGATAAAGAAAGAGAGAGGCAGGGAGGTGATGCCCAGTCTCTTGGTGCGCTTTTGTTATGGAGGCCTTCTGCAGAGCTTTATTGAAGAGCTCTGCTGAAGAGCTCTGCTGCATACAGAAACAGAAACAGAAACAGGGCCAACACCTCATTAAAGGACAGCATTTGACTGCTCTGTGCTCACCGTTTGTCCATCTGTGACAGCTTCAGCTCTGTTGTTGTTGTTGTTCTTCAAAGTTCAGACTTTAACAACGCGTGGATTAGTTTTACTAAGTAATTTAACGGTACATTCTCCACTCAAAAAGCATGTTTATACTTTATCTGTCTGTGGGGTGAAGTTGGAACAACTTACCTGATCAGATCAAAGAAAACAAACGTATTTAAAAAGCAGCTTCAAATATACACTTTAGAAAGATATGAGATCTGTGACAGTAATCATTGATGGAATAACGAGTAATGATTTATCTGAGATTGTACTCTTTAAAGGTTTTTAAATGTATGTGTGTTAAATGCGCAAATATAAGGGACCTACAAGCGTTTGCGTCCCTCCACTCCTTTTTTTTAGTGCTGTGCAATAGGTTAACGTATGTTAACACATGACACGTTTCCATGATGACTGACCGGAAAAAGACGCCCATGACGTCATGTTTACGTGCCGCGACACCGGAATCCAGGCACCGTTTACCAGTTAGCTCCGTTAGCTCCTTTTAGCGCCCATTAGCGCCGCCTACAGTGAAACTGGAGCGGTCTGTTTATTAAAGGGAAAGAGCAGCGCTACAAATAATGTTAGCACACTTGTGTACTGCGTATAGTAAAGTTTAGCGTTACTTTAGAGACTCATTTTCACAATCGTCATTTACCGTAATCTGTCAGTGTAGTGACACATTACAGAGCTAGTTTTGTGTGGCGTGATGTCGTACGTTTTCTCAGTAACGTAACTGTTTGACTCTTCAATATGTTTTAAAACAAACTGGATGTTTGCTGTTCCTATTTCTGCTATATGAGGGAATATATTTGTGACCTCAGCTTTGTTGTTGTTGTTCAAATTTCAGACCTAAGGAACGACTGAATGAGTTTTACTGAGCTAGTTTTTGTGGAGAACGATGTTTTTCTCGCGCTTTAAAGATGAGAAATGTCACTTTTTTTGACGCTTTAAAATGTTTAGGAACAACCCAGACGTGCGTTTTATTTACCGTTTACCGTAATCTGTCAGCGTTTGTTTGTTTGTTTGTTAGTGACACATTGCAGAGCTTGCTGTACGTTTTCTCGCCACACATACAATACACAGGCAGTATTTGTGTATTTGTGACCTCAGCGTTGTTGTTTCATGATGTCCGGGCATTTGCCGTAATCTCAGCTTTTTTAAGGGTGCGACTTTTATCACATCACATCTTTGTGTGTTCTTGGGTTGTGTGTTAAATCCAGTCGTAACTGCAGTATTTGTTTATTTGTGACCTCAGCTTTGTCACTGTTGTTGTTGTTGTTCAAACGTAAGAGGTGAAGACATAAATGTTTAAATGTTGTAAGATTAAACTTTTACACATTGAAACGTCTAAAAACAGCTTGACGTTTCTCTGTTTGTCGTTGATATGTTTACCTGCTCTTTATATTTTAAAGAATAACTTCTCGTGAGTTTGGTGACACGTGATGTCGAACGTTATCTTTTAATTAAGCATTAAAATGTTTTAAAAGCAACTTTAATTGCTCTCCTGTCAGTGTCATGGCCATATATCGGTCAGTGTCCTAATGTTAGCGTTATATTTGTCCTGAGATCTTTGTTGTTGTTTAGGAAGGTCACTTTTCTCACAGTAAAACATCTAAACACAGTCAGACACAGTGTGTTTTGGGTGCGTTTCATTTGCTCGCCTGTCATGTGTTGGTGTTAAAGCGTTTATTTGCTTGTCCCTTTTAACACATTGTTTTAAAACATTGTTTTATGTTAGCTTTGTTAACACCTCAGGGATTAAGTGACAAAAGTGTTAACGTGCACAATTGAACCTCTTTTTTCTTTACTTCAGAATGTCTTTAAAAGGACTCGCTGTGCGTTTCATTTGCTCACCTGTCAGCTTCAGAGTCATTTGTGCTTCCCAAAGGAGCTTGAGGACGATGCATTTTGACAGAGAGACAACTGCTGCTCACTAGATATTTTCTCTTATTGAGAATATTCTCTGTAAAAAACACCAGTGATGGATCAGCAGTTAGTGGAAATACGTACCTGTTAAAGTGGCTGTGAGTCAGTCAGTTTATATCTGTGTCGTCGAGTCTGAGTCTCGTCATTGTCCAGATTCTTCTTTTACTCAATTTGCTGAGTCACTGCTGCTACAAGAAGCCGCCACGTGGTCCTTATTTATTTATTTATTTATTTACTGTACGTTCACCGAGGTCAGTTCTT
>NC_139808.1:31813535-31841035 GCF_963457635.1 Microchirus variegatus
CAAACAGTGGGTTTTATCAATAGTTTACCACTTTATTTAACATTCCTGAAGGTGACATTTAACTAGATCTGGGCGACGTGGGTAAAAATCACAACATAGCATTTTTTACATGATTTGATATCGATATCAGGCGATAAATTGAATCAATATTCCCTGTAAGGCTGGGTGATATAAGAAAATATGTGCACATAAAGCAGAAAGTGTAAATGCACTCTAAAATGAATTATAAGCCACAGTTTATAATCTGTATGACATGATCTTAAAATATACTTATTATTATGACCGTTCATTTCAGATCAAACCTGCTTTATTTCTTTAAATGAATGATATTTACATGACAGTAACTATAAATATGGTCACAAATAATGAGGCTTACAATGAAAAATAAAAATAAAAATAAATAATTGTGTCAAATCCATGTATGTTTTTAAGCAATATTTGGTTCTGTAAATATAATACATAAATACAGCAGCGTTTAAGATCTTTTGTCTCATTTACAGCCAAATCTGTCAAAGCTAACATCGATCTGAGTCGCTAAACAAATCACAATCTCAACTTGATTTAATGCATTTTATTCAAGATATTTTTACGCACAGAACTTCACTCAAGGGTTTGTTTGGTTTGCTCTCCCATCGACCATTTGTGGTTTGGGAATCAGTGACACAGTCACACTCAAATAATAATAGAACAATTATGCAACGTAGCAAATTCGTTCATTTTCATGATTTCCCCATTTGAAAACAGTCATTTTGACATAAAAAATTCAACTTCCTGTTTACACCGACGTTGCACACATTATCTGAAAATGTCGTCGTATGGATGCAGCTGTGGAATTTAAACTCGCTGTGACGTGAAGCTTTCAATATGAGAGGCCCCACAACAATAGTGCTGTGTGTGTGTGTGTGTGTGTGTGTGTGTAACCCCCCCATCCCCCCTTTGAACAGATCACTCACACTGTGTCTGTGTGTGTGTGTGTGTGTGTGATGAGGATCAGGGTTCAGGGTCATTCTGTTCCTCTCTGGGGACCAGAGCTCAGTATCCACACACACACACACATTCTTTGTTTCTATGTCTTCTGTAATAACACAACATTTAACAGTTAAAGACCTGAAACAAATGATCACAAATTTCTTAAACAGCTTAAATATCAAATTAATCTGCTCCAAAGAACACAGTTGATCAGTGAAAGAGGTTTACAATTCATTACAAACGCTCGTATTGACAGGGGCTGAAATTAACCCTTTTAGCGCCATAATAATATACTTTCAGGGGCAGTTGGAATGATTAAAATTGCACGAAGTAGCAAGGACTTACGGTAATTTAAAACACACATGCACCGCGGTGTCACCGGTGATCCCCGTGGTTGTAAAAGTGTGTCAAAGCAGCTTCGCCTGTTTAATTCAACTTTACAGGCGAATTTAACGTAAGGGAACTAGCGTTGGCTAAGCTAGCTTCTTCCACGATTTACCGACTGATAGACGTACGACACAAACGTAGCATGTACTTGCATCTTAGTCTCATGATTAATTAATAAATGAGCATGTGATTTAAAAACATCGACGAGGTATCGACGTTATTCGCGAACCCACTTCTCTGCGGTACGCGATGCTACAGCGGCTTAAACGCGGCGTCGGCGTTTAACGTGTTCGTGAATCGCCGTAGTGCTGCCGGTTTATTTTTACTGAAATGTTCCCAAACTTTGGAAACTTTGGGTCGGAGTTTTTTCGCGACTCTTCGTCCGTTACCGCCATCATTCGTGCGTTCTTCTTCTTCTTCTCTGCTTCCTTGCGGGATGTAAACAGCGAGCAACACTGCCCCCTGCAGCACTTCCTGTTAGCTAGCTCTGGATAGCTGGAGTGTGTGCTTGTTTGCACTTGCAGTTACAGATGAGCGTGAAGCGGCCGCCGTGTGATTAATGAGTTAATGAATGATTAGTGAGTTTGATAATCTACTTCCTGTTTACCCGCACACGCCCAGTGAACCTGAATTTGTCATGTGATGGTTGAATCCGTCTCTTTTTACTCAGTTTTCCTCCAGAGTCATGTGTCCTCTCCTCTTCCTCCTCTTGCCTTCATGTCTCCTCTGGTTTTATCCTCTTTCCACTCCCTCCTCTCTCCTTGTTTCCTGACTGATGACTCTCCTCCTCCTCCTCCTCCTCCTCCTCCTCTATCGATAACATCTCCTCAGACTCCGGGGTGTGGCTGGCACTGGACGTTCGGTACTCGGCTTCTTTTCCTGAACAAAGCGTGACCGTGTTAAAGTCGCGTCAGTCCTCCTGTAATCGAACACCTGTCGTGTACTGTAATATTACCCATGATTCCCGGCACGCCGGCCACACTGATGCTTCTGTTTCCAGTGGGAATCTAAAATCATTCCTCATAACACATGGAGGTTCACAGGAATGTCAAAAAGCTGAGTTTGGAGCGTTTTATGCTCACATTCGTCTTCTGCTTCGTTATTGTTGTGTTTTTGGATCCACATGCACATAAATGTTAATCCAAAAAGTCTGCGTTTAGAGTCGTTGACAAAGAAAGAGGTTGCGTTAGTGTGTGGATAAGCTCTGCAGACTTCAGTGAACTCTCTGAGAAAAACCACTTAAGGTTTAGTGTGACATCAGAGCAGCACTGATTGTGTTTCAATTGAATTATCAGGTTCGTCTTCTCTCACTTATCTTTGACTCAGACCTGCTTCCTATTGGTTTAGGTGGTTCGAGTCTTTTGTTTCTGCTGACACAGCAGCGTGTTTTGTTTTTTAAACATCTTTTCCTACGTCTGCATCTGCAGAACTATGACCTGGATGAAGAGCAGACACCTCCTCGTCTTCTTCTTCTTCTTCTTCTTCTGCTCCTGTTACATTATTCATACTGAGGCTGGGCTGGAGGACTCGTGGGACGCACACACACACACACACACACGCCCTGTTGTGCGACTGCAGTCTGTCTCGTGCTTTTACTTCACGTCTCTTCAGTCTCTCTCTCTTTTACTGTAACGTTCAGGATGAGGTGGTTTGTGCGTGTGTGTGAGTGAGTGATTTAAAACACGTTCAGTAATATTCCGCCTCACTCCCGTGTCTGTGGGCGTGGCCTGCTGCAGTGGTCAGAGGAGGATGTGATGTCATCACAGTTGTATTTAATTGAGGAAGACATGAAAATGGGCCTGTTGTGAATTCAGGATTCATCTTTTGTGTTGATCTTGTGAGACAAAAGTGTGTATTTGTCTTAATGTTGTACATGACTACAGTGTGTGAGTGTGAGTGTGAGTGTGTGTGTGTGTGTGTGTGTGTGTGTGTGTGTGTGTGTGTGTGTGTGTAGAGCTTCTCTCCCTGTTGGCATCTCTGCAGGAAAATGACCTCTTTACTGTTGTTCTGTCTAATTAAGTCATTAACACATGACTTACCTGTGTCAATATGATGTGTGTGTGTGTGTGTGTGTGTGTGTGTGTGTGTGTGATGACATCGTCATGATTTCTCAACTTCTCTTGTTCAAGTGTGTTTTATTGACATTAATCCATATTATTCAGTTTTCTTTCCTTCAACATTGGCTGAATAATACTATTATTATAATTATTGTAATACTATTATTATTATGTGAGTCAATAATTGTTCCTAGTATTTTGATGACCTATTTCATGTATTTAGTACTCAGTTTATACATGTCTTTTTATTGTAAATTGCACTGCAGTGCAGATATATAATGTAGATCGGAGAGACAGACCATTATTAGTGTTGTTGGCTTTTTGGCTAATTGGCTTTTATTATATTTTAATAACTTGACTGACAAACGGATCAGAATAAATAATCCTGACGTAAATTTCTTCTTCTTCTTCTTCTTTTTTGGAGTTGACAGACTGGACGCAGCTTTCAAGTTATTCTGCCCCCTACAGTCTGAAGACGTATCTGCATTTAAGGGGTGTCCCATTTCTAAGTGACAAAATAACCCTCAACACTTGGTTTTGAGGCCAGTTAAGATTAAGTGTTGAGCTTGAGGGTTAAGATTGAGGGTTAAGATAGGAATTGGAATTGGCCCTTTTACACAAACCAACTATGTCCTGTATAAAGTGGGACGCATTTAACTCAGGTGTGACCTCAATCCTGGTCCCAGATTATGACTTTTGCCTTCATAATCACTAGAACACTGGATTTATCAAATGATGTCTGAATCATAGTGACGCGAAATGACACAGACGTACATCGTCATAAGCAGTTGATTGTCTGTGGTTATAATAAGCAGAAAAACATGGATCATGACATTCAGTCACCGTCAGTGTCGTCACTGATCGGAAGGATAATTAGTCAGAGTCATGTGATCATCACGGCTCCTCCCTCTCTCCGTGGTCACATGACAGATGAGGTCTTTCCCTGTGGTCCTCATCTAATTCCCACCCGATGACCTCATCACACACACACAGAGAAAGTGATTTTCTCATGTTGTTTTTGAGAAGAAGGAGGAGGAGGGAAATTTGGAGCTTCAGGGAGAAGAGAAAAGCAGCATTTAAAGGAATTTTACATCAGAGAGAGTTTTAGGGAAACTTTCCACGACAATCCACCAACATACTGACCGACTGCCAAATAATGTGCTGTTCTATACATCCACCAACATACTGACTGACTGCCAAATAATGTGCTGTTCTATACATCCACCAACATACTGACTGACTGCCAAATAATGTGCTGTAAAGATGTTTTCATGAATCAAGTTCATTGAACGTCATAAAACAAGTTCACTTTAACCAAATGAAGACTGTGTGTGTGTGTGTGTGTGTGTGTGTGTGTGTGTGTGTGTGTGTGTGTGTGTGTGTGTGTGTGTGTGTGTGTGTGTGTGTGTGTGTGTGTGTGTGTGTGTGTGTGTGTGTGTGTGTGTGTGTGTGTGTGTGTGTGTGTGTGTGTGGGGGTTGGTGTGGGTGGGTTTGTGCGTGTGTGGTACCATGCTGTGACCGGGTGTGAAACAACAGTGGAGTGGAAGAAAAAACACAGGAAGTGTTTGTTTTCGTCTGCTTTTCCGCCTCCGCACATGGAACAGTCTGGACCGGTCCATCTGGTTTTAAAATATGGTGAATGAATGAATGTCAGCTGCTGCTGCATTATTTATTTATGAATTTTAGTGTTTTCATCTTCTTTATTTTGTAGGAAACAGAATGTTTGATTTGGTATTCAGTGTCAGAAAACTCCTTATAAAGAAATACAACTATATTGAGGGGGAAAAATGCTCTAATTTGGGTGAAAATGTCAATTTATGTCAAGTTTTAATTTAGTTAAATACTGCAAAAATACCTTAAAAAATTCTACTGTATTTAGACGTAAAGATATTCAGTGCACAGAAACTCAATTATTTTGATAAATGCAATTATTTTGAATAAATGATGCACGTAAACATGTAAACTCTCCTTCACTGTGATCTGTCCTTTCTTATTTCCCTGCTTCCTCCCTTCCTTTCCTTCTTTTATTTCCTTATCTCCTCTGTCCGTGAATAATTTTTCATGTTTACTGACCTCGACACGTCTCTCTCTCTCTCTCTCCCTCAGTTCACTCCAATGACGCTCGCCCGCCCATATTAGGACTTCCGCACGCCCCGCCTCTCGTCGCCTCTCTCACCATGAGCGTCGTAGCTCTCTCACCCGTCGCGGCCCCCGAGCCGCCGTCGTCGCCCATGCTCACCTCCGTCACGCCTGTCACGCCCACCCTGGAGTTGACCGGCGCCTCCGTGAGCCCCGCCCCTCACAGCCAGGACCCGGACCATCGTCAGTCCCAGGACGGAGCCTCTTCGCCGGGCTCCAGCGGAGGCTTCATCCCTGGAGCCGGAGACTCCACCAGGAGGTAAACATGACGTCACGTGATGATAACAGTGAATTAAAACCATTAAAAAATAAAGTCTAAGATATCTTGAGAACATGTTCACGTCTTTATCTTCACTGTTAGACAGACTTTAACAACAGGAAACCCACTCACTCTCCCACACCAAAGTCCATAGAGAAAACCAGTGATTTAAGCTCACATGGACACAGGAGCTGCTGGTCTACTGCTGCCTCGTGTAGTCACTTTGTGTCACAACTCCTGTGTGCTGTGATGTTAAAATCACTGGTTTTCGCTATGGACTTTGGTGTGGGAGAGTGAGTGGTTAATAAACTTCAGTTTACACAAGGAAAAGTCTGTCTGACAGTGAAATAAAGATGTGAACATGTGATGTAGATATAGTAGACTTAAACTGATGTAGATTTTAATAGTTTTCTACATTTGTTACTTAGTTTTTTCAGTTTGTAAACCACTTACTCTCCCACACTAAAGCCCATAGAGAAAAACAATGATTTTAACATCACAGCACACAGGAGTTCACAGGAGTTGTTGATCCAATGCTGCCTCCATCACCAACTTCAAACATCTTATTTTATGAGTTCGGCTTTTGAAAATCTTCATTTGGATCTAATTCAGTGTCACAAAGTGACCACACGAGGCAGCAGTAGACCAGCAGCTCCTGTGTCCCTGTGAGCTAAAATCACTGATTATCTCTGTGGGCTTTGGTGTGGAAGAGTGAGTGGTTTACAAACTTCAGTTTCGCGTTGTTAAAGTCTGTCTAACAGTTAAAGATAAAGACGTGAATGTGTTCTTAAGACGTCGTAGATTTAAAAAGGTCGTTTTAAGTGCCTAACGTCTCGTTTGTCCCTGCAGGTCAAAGAAACCTCCGCCCCTCCACACGGGCGCCGACTGGAAGGTCGTCCTCCACCTGCCCGAGATAGAGACGTGGCTGAGGGCGACCAGCGACCGGGTCACTCAGCTCACACACTCTGTGGGACAAGACGGCGACAACAGACACGTGGACGTCCACCTGGTGCAGCTCAAGGTAAACATGTTGACACTGCTGCTCCTTCACTGCACTGTCCACTTTGTTCAGAGGAGACCAGCGTCACTGTAATGACCCTTTATCTCTTCGTTAGCCAGAGTCCTGTGTGTGAGTTCTGCTACGGCTGCATCATTCGTTGCACTGTGTGTGTGTGTGTGTGTGTCTGTGTCTGTGTCTGTGTGTGTGTGTGTGTGTGTGTGTGTGTCTGTGTGTGTGTGTCAGTGTGTGTCTCTGTGTGTGTGTGTGTGTGTGTGTGTGTGTGTGTCAAAATAACAACGACAGCATTGTGAGTGTGTGAGTGATGTCATTCTGACTCAGTCTGTGTCCGTTTGTTTTATCAGCTGATGCTTTTTGTTGTGCACACACACACACACACACTGGTTTCCATGACTTCAGAGGACATTACATTGACTTTTATGGGTTAGGGTTAATTAGGGTTGACCTCTGACCTCAGCCTAACTTTAAAACACCTTAAAATGTAGTCATTTATGTTATGTTATGGGGACTTGATTTTGTTTGTCCCCATAATAATGTGATGTATGTCTCCACAACATAAGGAAAACCAGGTCTTCTTTTTCTTCTTTCTTTTCAACCAAAAACCTTAGAAAGAACAAAATAATAAATAATAACACTGCACTGGTTTTCATGTTAAGTCACTTTGAAAGTAGTGCAGCGATTGTTGTCGCCCTCTAGTGGTGAGAAAACAATCAGAGGAAAGTCACAGACAGTAAGAAATTCTAAAAAATAATACATTTCTCCTTCATATTCAATCTTTACCACCTGTCTCTTTTATATAAAAATGGAAAAAGACAATAAATAATCAACTTATTTGTGCCGAGGATCTACTTTAGACTCATCTACTGCCGTCTTTATGACCACAGAATAAATCCATTTATACCTGGAACAAGAGGGAAACTTGAAGAAAAGGTTAAAGTAACTGATTTAATTCAGTACAAAACAGCTTAAATAAATAAATAAATCAAATACAATCAGGGGAAAATCATCTCATAACTTAAGAAATATAAATAAATACAGATGAGTCAGCGCAGAGCAGATTCTCAATCCCTGGTTGACAGCACCATCTTGTGGTGATAGTGTGATATTACAACACTGAGGATTATTAGTATCAGTCAGCATGAATATGAAAAGTCAAATAATAACCAAATAATAACAATAAAAGCTAATAATTGCAGTTAAATGAATGATTTTAAAGATAAAAAGTATGTTTACTGTTATTTTCTAGATGAATTCATTCGTTGTTTGGTCCATAAAATGTCAAACTATGTCAGGATTTATTGATCCGCGTTTGTTAAATCTGGATAAGATGATGATCTGAAGTGTCTTGTTTTGTCCACGCAGTAAAAATAATAAAGTTTTAGTTTGGATTTTCTGCTTTCTTTGCTCTGTATAACAACAAAGAAATCATTCAAACAGATTCATCGATTATCGAAATTATCGCCGTATGTGAAGAAATGAATAATCCTGACTAAAAATCGTGTTTATGGTGATTTAGTTAAATAAAGTATGAGCAGGTGGAGCCATCTGTGCGTCCATCTGCTCCAGACTCCACCATCCTGAGCTTTTATGACCTAATAGCAGACGTGGTGTTGGGCAGCTGGGAGCAGACGGATCACCAGACTGCCGTTTGAAATCATATTCACGCCCGCGGTGATCCGTCTCCATCGTCTCCGCCTCGGTCTCTTTGTCTTCTTCTTCTTCATCGTCCTGTCCTCGCTGCTCTTTCCCTGCTTTTGTTTCTGTCTCTTTATCCCCGTCCTCTTCCTCACTCTGTCATATTTATAATGCATTTGCCTGCAGGGCTTTTTCTCTATACCTGACCTTGGCTCAGAGACACTGTAGGACACGATTATAGTGATGCAACCACTGTTACTGTGTACATTAGTGTGTGTGTGTGTGTGTGTGTGTGTGTGTGTGTGTGTGTGTGTGTGTGTGTGTGTGTGTGTGTGTGTGTGAGCCAGCCTCTCAGTCATTTTTAACATTGGGCTGCAGGCGGTGTGTGTGTGTGTAACAGCTGCATGGAAAATGTACTGAGCTTGTTCTGAGTGGGAGAGGCTACACACACACACACACACACACACACACACACACACAGACACACATAAACATACATAGACACACACTGACACACAGACACACATAAACACACACAGACACACACAGACACACACTGACACAGTTGCTGTCGAGCTTGCGACAGCAAGGTAGCCGGTTCGATCCCCGACCAGCCCGCGGCTGAAGTGCCCCTGAGCAAGGCACCTAACCCCCCCACTGCTCCCCGAGCACCGCTGAATGCAGGCAGCTCACTGCTCCGGGTTAGTTTGTACTCACTGTGTGAGTACAAACTAACCCGTACACTGTGTTACTTCACCTCACTGTGTGCTGTGTGTGTTCACTAATTCACGGGTGCAGTAATTGGAATTTCCCAATTGCGGGACTAATAAGGGAATCTTAATCTTAATCTTAAACACACATAGACACACACTGACACACATAAACACACACAGACACACACTGACACACACACAGAGAAATACTGGCACACGCAGACACACACACTGACACACACATACAGACACACACACACTGACACTGACACACACACACACACACACACATACAGACACAGATACACACATACAGACACAGACACACACACATTGACACTGACACACACACACGCACACTTACACACACATACAGACACACACACACTGACACACACATACAGACACAGATACACACATACAGACACACACACACACACTGACACTGACACACACTGATACACACACTGACACACTGACACTGACACACACACACACACACACACACACACACTGACACACACACACACTGACACACACACACTGATACTGACACACACACACTGACACACGCAGATACACACACACTGATACTGACACTGACACACACACTGACACACGCAGACACACACACACACACTGACACACGCAGACACACACACACTGATACAGACACACACACACACACACACACACTGACACACACACACTGATACTGACACACACACACACTGACACACGCAGATACACACACACTGATACTGACACTGACACACGCAGACACACACACACACACACACACTGACACACACTGACACACGCAGATACACACACACTGATACTGACACTGACACACACACACACTGACACACGCAGACACACACACACACACACGCAGACACACACACACACTGATACAGACACACACACACAGATGCAGAAGGATTTTACTCTATATATTAACATAAACACAACAAAAGTGTTATATTTTTTCTGTACACATTTCAGTAAATAACCATCAAAACCCTTTATAATGATGTCAGTCAAACATCGTGGGCGAGTCTGTTACACTTCTGAGTCGTAGAATTTGAAAATCCCAGTTTTCAGTTTCACAATTCTCTCCCCCAGGGATGAGTAAAGTATTCTGATTAAAACGACTACAATAGGTTTCCTGACAGTCGTGCTCGAACCCTAATAAGCCTTCTAGCGCCCTCTACTGCTGTCACTGAGAAACTCACTCTCTTAACACAGGACTTTTGTCATAAAATCTTTGTCAGTTAAAGTCTACAGCGTCTTAAGAACACGTTCACGTCTTTATTTCACTGTTAGACAGACTTTAACAACAGGAAACTGAAGTTTGTAAACCACTCACTCTCCCACACCAAAGCCCATAGAGAAAACCAGTGATTTTAGCTCACAGGGACACAGGAGCTGCTGGTCCTCTGCTGCCTCGTGTGGTCACTTTGTGTCACTGATTTAAGTCTAAATTAAATATTTTAAAAGCTGAATTCACTAAAATCAGTCATTGTAAGTTAGTGATGGAGGCAGCAGTGGATCAACAACTCCTGTGAACTCCTGTGTGCTGTGATGTTAAAATCACGGGTTTACTCTATGGACTTTGGTGTGGGAAAACTTCAAGTTCCTGTTTTTGCGTTTTTTATGCCCTAATGTTGCGTCTTTTTGTCGACGCACACCTTCAGTAACAGTTACAGTAAGCGTGATGGGCGTGTCCCACTAATCTTTATTTAAACAGAGTGGAGGAGCTGCAGCGTCCGTCTGTCGTGGTGTATTTCCGTCCGCTGATGTCATCGCTGCAGCTGCGTCTGCAGGAATCCAGGGAGCTGCTGCTCTCTATGTCACACACACACAGATATGAAAGTGGTAAAACTAAATTCAGGGAAAGAGTTTGTCAGGTTTCACTTCATGACTTTATTTTATTATTATTTTCCTGATGTAACAGGTTTACTTTTCCAGGAAATGGTCTCAACCTTTGTCTTCCTGTGTCCTTTGACCTTAACACAGCTGACAGTGTGCAGCTGCTGCACTGTTGACGTGTGTGTGTGTGTGGGGAGGGTGTGTGTGTGTGTGGGGGGGGGGTGTGTGTGTGTGTGTGTGTGTGTGTGAGTGTGTGTTAGAGAGAGAGAGACAACTTTGTCCTTGCATTTTTAAAGGATTTTTTTGAGGTTTAGAATTAGGTCGATTAATAGTTTCTAATATATTCACGTTTCTGTCATTTTTCAGCTTCTTAAATGTGAATATTTTCATGTTTCTGTCATTTTTCAGCTTAAAAAAGTGGCAAAATTGTTATTTGGAGTTTAAGGTCACAGAGTTATTATTATTATTATTATAATTATTATTATTAATAATAATAATAATAATAATAATTATTATTATTAATCATATTTGATGACATGAAGCCTGTCTTAAACATGTGTCAGCAAACATGGCACACAATCCAGTGGTGATGCAACATGGGGTCTCACACACACACACACACACACACACACACACACACACACACACAGTGTCAGTTGAGTCCACAGTGACCGGGATCAGGGGTTGTATTATATTTATTATAATAATGATGATGATAATAATAATAATACACTGAATATTATGTACAGTATATGTCAGATTTGGCTTAAAATGTATATATAAAACACAATAATCTGATATATCTTTTTATTGAGATATATAATATATATACATATAGAAAATGTACAAAACACGTGTTGCTATTTTATTATTTTCAGAGTTGATTCATTGATTTGTTATCTGGTCCAAAATATGTTTAATTATTTAAAGAAACGACACTGAAATAATGATTGAGCTTTCAAAGCAGTTGATGACTAATGGTGTGAAAGTAATGTGTGTGTGTGTGTAAGAGAGAGTGTGTGTGTGGCTAAGTGAGAGGGGAGTGAGTGGGTGAGGTTGGTCCTAAAATAGCCTCCCCAACTGTTGTCACCCCTCCTCTCCCCAACACCCCCTTCAAGAAGCAGGTCAACACACAGACACACACACACACACACACACACACACACACACACACACACACACACACACACACACACACACACACACACACAGGGTCACATTTCCCACATGGAGAGAGACAGTAACAGCGTGTGTGTGTGTTCTGCTGAGACTCATTCGCTGATTTAACTTCAGACAAACTTTAACTCTCTGACCTTTTCTTTTTGGACTTTTAATTCCTGTTTTTTTTGTGTGTGTGAGGATCTTTTGTAACTGCTTATCCCGAGCGGCAGATTCACATCTTGTCATTTTTTGGAAAAGTCATAAACATAAATTGATGTGAAAGAGGAGAAAGAGGACAGACTGTGTGAAAGGTAAGAGACTTGTTTCTAAAGCACAGATAAATAACGTCCTGTCGTCAAATCACCTCTTTGTTCATAAAGTTGAACGTCAGAGTCTGATGTTTGAAATGTGTCAGAGGTGTTTGAGCTTCACAATGTTCTGATTTAAAAGGAGGAACGTTTGATTTGTCTGTGAAAGTTTGCTTCTGCAGTTTGATTTGGACCACGCTTTATATTCACTCTCAGTGAATATTGAGGTGTTTAGGAATTTCTTTATCAAAGGAAATTGTTTTACTTTCATAAAAAACTGAACAAAAGTGTCAAATAATGAGCAGCTTAAACAAATGTCTGTAGTCGTCACACACCGGCTGCTGCTTCATCTTCTTCTTCTTCTTCTTCCTGCTCAGTGTTTCCCTCCACTTTCCCAGGATTTGAACTTGTGTTTGTGTTCACATCAGTTTCCCTGTTCTGTTTTCACCGTCTATTCATCCGTCATGTTCTCAAATGATTCTGTTTTAATGAAGAAAGTGGAAAATGTTCACATTTTAGAATCTGAACAATAGTTTTGATGACTAAAAAACACTCAAACCTCTTCATTAATTATCAACGCAACCTGAAATAAATAAGTCAGTTTGGAGTCAAAAGCTGTTTCTGTGTGGGAGAGAAAACAAGAAAAGTCTTTGTATCACAGCAGAAACAGCAGCAGCAGCAGCAGCAGCAGTAACAGCAGCAGTAACAGAAGCAGCAGCAGTAACAGCAGCAGCAACAGCAGCAGTAACAGCAGCAGCAGTAACAGCAGCAGCAGCAGCAGCAGTAACAGCAGCAGCAACAGCAGCAGTAACAGTGTCAGCAGCAGTAACAGTGTCAGCAGCAGCAGCAGTAACAGTGTCAGCAGCAGCAGTAACAGTGTCAGCAGCAGCAGCAATAACAGTGTCAGCAGCAGCAGTAACAGTGTCAGCAGCAGTAACGGTAACAGCAGCAGCAGCAGCAGTAACAGTGTCAGCAGCAGCAGCAGCAGTAACAGCAGCAGCAGCAGCAGCAGCAGTAGCAGCAGCAGCAGCAGTAACAGCAGCAGCAGCAGCAGCAGCAGCAGTAGCAGCAGTAGCAGCAGCAGTAACAGCAGCAGCAGTAACAGCAGCAGCAGCAGTAACAGCAGCAGCAGCAGCAGTAGCAGCAGCAGTAACAGCAGCAGCAGTAACAGCAGCAGTAACAGCAGCAGCAGTAACAGCAGCAGTAACAGCAGCAGTAACAGCAGCAGCAGTAGCAGCAGCAGCAGTAACAGCAGCAGCAGGAATAGCAGCAGCAGTAACAGCAGCAGCAGCAGCAGCAGCAGTAGCAGCAGCAGTAACAGCAGCAGCAGTAACAGCAGCAGCAGTAGCAGCAGCAGACCTGCACTCTTCTTTGAAGCTGTACATTTGAATAGTCCAGTGGGAGCAGGAACACAGGAGTATTTGATCTCTAAGGTAAAAACACTGTGGTGCTGATGGTTGTGAGGTGATGAAGGAGGTGATGAAGGAGGTGAAGGTTATTAGAGCGAATGGCTGCGGTCGAGGCCAAGCTGTCGCCGGCGGTTTGAAGGCGTTGGCTCTGAAGAGCTTGATGTTCGCTGTGATGAGGGTGAGACGCGATTGGACCTGAAGCCTCAGTTCATGTGTTTCACATGGACTTAAAGCAATTAAAGAGCTCTGCTGGACGTATGCACTCTGTGATTGACAGCTGGTGTCTTCAGTGTACGTGAGCGCACTGTGAACACCTGTATGTGTGTGTGTGTGTGTGTGTGTGTGTGTGTGTGTGTGTGTGTGTGTGTGTGTTATTTACAAGTAAATTAACTATTTAATATTTAATTGATTCAGTGAAATCTCTACTAACATGCAGCATAATCAGGTCAGAAAAGACGGTAATTCAGGAAAAGATTCACACACACACACACACGCACACACACAAACACACGCACACACACACACACATACACACACAGCGGGGGTCTCATTAGCTCCCCAACACTCCGACTGGACCGAAGATCTTCTAACAAATGACTTCAGATAGAAACGACACACTTGGTGTTAATTTAATCTGATGGGGTCTCTGTAAAAGTGTGTGTGTGTGTGTGTGTGTGTGTGTGTGTGTGTGTGTGTGTGTGTGTGTGTGTGTGTGTGTGTGTGTGTGTGTGTGTGTGTGTGTGTGTGTGTGTGTGTGTGTGTGTGTGTGTGTGTGTGTGTGTGTGTGTGTGTGTGTGTGTGTGTGTGCGCGCGCGTATTAGCATTTGAAAGCTGTGTGTGAATTATTGAAGCGCCTGAAAGACACGGTGACATTTTCACCACTGTTTTAGAATCACATGACACATGGCTTTGATGATGAAACTGTGTGTGTGTGTGTGTGTGTGAGAGAGTTAACTATGAGTTCAAGTTCACTTTGTGTAAATTTTATCTCAACATGAGACGGACTTTTCCCACAGGAAACTTTGTGTCAAACCACTCACTCTCCCACACCAAAGTCCATAGAGTAAACCAGTGATTTTAACATCACAGCACACAGGAGTTCACAGGAGTTGTTGATCCACTGCTGCCTCCATCACTAACTTACAATGACTGATTTTGTCAATTCGGCTTTTGAAAATCCTTCTTTAGATTTACTACAGCGACACAAAGTGACCACACGAGGCAGCAGTAGACCAGCAGCTCCTGTGTCCCTGTGAGCTAAAATCACTGATTTTCTCTATGGACTTTGGCGTGGGAGAGTGAGTGGTTTACAAACTTCAGTTTCCTGTTGGAAAAGTCAGTCTAGCTACTGTATATCTTCCATATCTCAGCAGCAGGGGGCGCTCACAGCACACAGTCATGTCTGAGTATGTGATTGGTGGAGTTGTGAAACTGTTTCCTGTTTTGTCTGCAGGCGTCATTGTTGACACATTGTTGACACACACACAGTAACATGTGTGTCTCTGTAATGTCCACATGTTAACACCAGGTTAACACACCTCGTTCCAGCAGTTCTGGCTGCAGCCTCCTCTTACAGTAGTGATGAATTTATTTTGGATCGTTCCGCAGCAGCTCACACTGTTAGCCAAAGCCAGTGTGAGCCAAGCTGGCACTGTGTGTGTGTGTGTGTGTGTGTGTGTGTGTGTGTGTGTGTGTGTGTGTGTGTGTGTGTGTGTGTGTGTGTGTGTGTGTGTGTGTGTGTGTGTGTGTGTGTGTGTGTGTGTGTGTGTGTGTGTGTGTGTGTGTGTGTGTGACCTACATTCTCTCACGGTGGGCAGGCTGTCAGTTTGGTGGGCAGCGTTTACCTTCAGAGCGATGGGAGGTGTTGTGTTGTTCAGGCAGGTCAGTGTTTCCCAACCCTGATCCTCAGTGAACACTGCCCTGCCATGTTTTACATGGTATGCTCCAAAAACACCTGATTCAAATAAAACGTCAGCTCGTCATCATCTTTCAACTTTTCCAGAAAAATTTAATGTTTCAACTTTTGTCTTATTATTAATAATAATAATAATAATGATAATAACAATAATAATAATGAAAAAAACTATATATATATATTTAAAAAAAATTAATGTTTCAACTTTTCATATTTAAAAAAAAAAATATATATATATATGTATATTTGTTTCAACTTTTATCTTCCATCCATCCATTATCTACCACTTTTTCCTCCACCAGAGGGTCACGGGGGGAATTGTGCCTATCTCAGCAGACATTGGGCGATAGGCAGGGTACACCCTGGACAGTTCGCCAGTCCATCGCAGGGCCACATATAGAGACAAACAACCATTCACTCACACACTCACACCTACAGTCAATTTAGAGTGACCAATTCACCTAATCCCCATATCGCATGTTTTTGGACTGTGGGAGGAAGCCGGAAAACCCGGAGAAAACCCACGCACACACGGGGAGAACATGCAAACTCCTTGCAGAAAGGCCCTTGTTCCGAAGTTGTTCCAAACGTGGCTCAAACTCAGTAACCCGGGTCTTCTTGCTGCAAAGGCAAGAGTGCTAACCACTACACCAACCGTTGGCCCAAACTTTTATCTTATTAAAAATAAATAAATAGTAATAATATATATATAAACAAAATTTAATGTTTCAACTTTTGTCTTATTTAAAAAATATAATAATTATAATATATATATATTTAAAAAAATAATTATGTTTCAACTTTAGACTTATTAAAAATAAATAAATAAGTAATAATATATATTTTTTTTTAAATGTAATGTTTAAACTTTTGTCTGATTAAAAATAATATATATATAATAAAAAATGTAATGTTTCAACTTTTGTAAAAAAAAAATCTTTCAACTTTTGTCTTTAAAAAAAATAAAATGATATATATATAAATTTATGTGTGTATATTTTTTCAAAAATGTTATGTTTCAACTTTTTAAAAAAATTTTTTTTTAAAAATGTTTCATCTGAATCAGGTGTTTTTGGAGCAGGGCAACATCTAAAACATGGCATGGCCGCATTCCCTGAGGACCAGGGTTAGGAAACACTGCCACAGAGCAACATGGTGATGTAAAACATCTCATTAGAGGTGAAGACCATGTCACCCACTCTCTCATTTTTTTACTTTGAATCAGTTTTAATTTATTTTCAAAGCAAAAACACGTGTCGTTCAGTTATAACAAATTCATCAAATATATTCATTCAATTCTCATTGAAGTTCTGCTTATAATATCTTTGGCGGATAAAAAAAATCCATTTTTATTTCATTTAAAATTCTCAGCGTTCTCAGCATTTAACGTGAGCCGTGTTTTTCAGCCTACATGTTTAAAGGAATAGTTCATGTTTTCTTTAGACTGTGGTTGTGTGAGGCGCTGCCAGCGCAAACAACCCGAGACTCACACTCACTCTCCTACACCAAAGTCCATAGAGAAAAACCAGTGATTTTAACATCACAGCACACAGGAGTTCACAGGAGTTGTTGATCCACTGCTGCCTCCATCACTAACTTACAATGACTGATTTTTTTATTATTCGGCATTAAAAATCCTTTGTTCAGATTAACTTCAGTGACACAAAGTGACCACACGGGGCAGCAGTAGACCAGCAGCTCCTGTGTCCCTGTGAGCTAAAATCACTGATTTACTCTATGGACTTTGGTGTGGGAGAGTGAGTGGTTTACAAACTTCATTTTCCTGTCAAACAGTGAAGATAAAGACGTGAACATGTTCTTGAAGATATCATGGACTTACACTGATGGAGGTTTTATTGCACACTGTGGCTAAAATCTATATTTCATTTTACTTCCTGACTGTCAGCCATGTTTTCAGGGAAGACGAGAGTCTCCGCGGCTGCAGTTAATTTAGTTCAGAGTCTGTCTGTCTGTGCAGCGTCTGAATTTAGTCTAATGTGATCGGTCGCTCGTCCTGTACATGTTTTCTACGTATAAACGTGGAACTGCTCCCACATGAACCTGAGTCATGTTTCAAAGTGGAAAACTTTTCATCGTCACTTCTGCTTTGACTGTTTTTATTTATTATTCCACACACAGCTCATGAGTGTGTGTGTGTGTGTGTGTGTGTGTGTGTGTGTTATTGTAGGACATCTGTGAGGACATCTCAGACCATGTGGAGCAGATCCACGCTCTGCTGGAGACGGAGTTCTCCCTGAAACTGTTGTCCTACTCTGTCAACATCATCGTCGACATCAGGTCAGTGCACTCCTGCAGTCTTTCATGTTTTTTCTTTCTTATCTAATGAGGACATTTTAATAATAGAGAGAATAGAAAATGCTTTTATGGACTCTGTATTGTTTTCATATCTTCATCAGTTATTTTTATGATTAGGGTTCGAACAAGTCTGTGCAAGAACCCTATTGAAATGTTAATATTATTATTATTATTTTTCCACCAAAAATAGTGCAGAAGGTCAGGACGAAGAAGAAATGACATTATGATCTAAACCCAAGAAGAAAGCGTTTTTGGCGAACTTGCACCAATGCTACAAAAGCTATCTTTTTATTGCTTTCTGGGAAAAAACAAACAATAATACATACATCCATTCATGAACACATTAAAGCTCACATAGAGTGGTCCTGTTGCACATATATGTTAGTTATGGAGGTCTACTTACATACATTAACTTGGTTTATGGTCAAAAACCTCCTAGTTGTTGTAAACGAGCCGATAGAAATCTGTCTTTTCTGACCGCGATATTTCAGACTGAAATCTCACCCCCAGAAGACAGAGTGTGTTGTGATTGGCCAGCAAGCGTAGAGCCTTCCCAACTGTCTTGTGATTGGCCAATACCCGGAAGTGACCGGGTATTGTACCGGGTACATCCGGATGTCCGGATGTTCAGGAGAACCGCTGTTTACGTAAACCGGACCGGGTTTTTTCTGAGATCTCGCTGAGCCCCGAGGTTACAATACAACACAGCGTTCTCAGCAGTGGCTGTACTGTTTGTTTAGAACCTTCAGGGCTTCATAAACAAGGTAATGACGCAGATACACACTAAAAAAACAGCGTTAATTGGAACTTCCGGTCTAAGTCCGCTTTAAAAAACACAAAAACCATGCAGCGACAAAGGAAGTTTCATCTCACTGGAAACACCAGAGTTTAACACCTGCAGTTGCCGATTCCAGTTTGTGTGTTTTCTGATTGTGTGTCTGTTGTGGTTGTTGTGGTTTCAGGACGGTGCAGCTGCTGTGGCACCAGCTCAGAGTCTCCGTCCTGGTCCTGAAGGAGCGTCTGCTGCAGGGTCTGCAGGACTCCAACGGGAACTTCACCAGGCAGACGGACATCCTGCAGGCCTTCAGCCAGGACCAGCACCAGGTAACACCGCACTGATTCTCCTCATTTTATGTCACATTTAGCTTCATCGCAGCATGTAAACGTGGTGAATCGTTGTTGGCGCAGACTCGTCTGGACGCTCTGACGGAGGTGGACGACTGCGGTCAGCTGACCATCCGCTGCAGCCAGGACTACTTCTCTTTAGACTGCGGCATCACCGCCTTTGAGCTGAGCGACTACAGCCCGGGAGACGAGCCGGAGGAGCGGGGAATAGAGGCCGACGACTGCGACGCTTCCCAGGAGGAGGAGGAGGACGAAGAGGAGGAGGAGGAGGAGGAGCCAACCCAAGATTCCCGCCCTGAACCCGAAGGCCCCTCCCTCTCCAACCAGGACCTTCACAGCAGTTTACCTGAACTCACCACGGCCAGCGACGATCTCGCAAACCACAACCATTCCCCGGCGCTGCCGTTACCCACAATGCAGCGCGGCGCGAGCTACGGCGAAGGCGCCAAGCGGCGGCCGCCCTACGGCGTGAGCCACAGTACCGAGGTATCGCCCACGCAGCCGTCGCTCCCCAAGAGAGCCGCCAGGAGGGAGGAGGAGGAGTCGCGGGGAGGTTTGAGGAGAGTCGACCCGCTCCGTGGACTCCAGGTCCAGGCTGAGCTGAGCCGCAGCTCCCCCTCTCTGGTGGATCCTCCCGATCGCACCAAGTTCTGGCTAGAGCTGGAATCGGTTTATCCAGAGAACGTGTCGCAGTCCTACGAAAGTCTGCAGGTCTGTAGCTTTCTGTAAATGTTTTTACCCACCGTCATTTAACAGAAAATAAGAAGATAATTCTATTTGACCGACCACCTTTTCATGAGCGGACACTGATTCTTCTACATATTAAATTATTTCCTATTTGGTGCATTTGAGCTGCATAATTAGTCATTTTTTGAGACTATTTTAGAGCTGAAACGATTAATCGATTATTAATCGATTACTAAATTAATCGCTAACTATTTTGATAATCGGTTTGAAGCTTTTTTCATTAATAAAACAAGATTTGTTTTAGTTTGTTTTAGCTTCTTAAATGTGAATATTTTCTTGGTTTCTTTGCTTCACA
Organism: Microchirus variegatus; assembly: GCF_963457635.1. Lineage (NCBI taxonomy): Eukaryota > Metazoa > Chordata > Actinopteri > Pleuronectiformes > Soleidae > Microchirus > Microchirus variegatus. Next base: position 31,833,864 of record NC_139808.1, read on the forward strand.
TAACAAAGAAATCATTAAAACTCAATCATTTTGGTTTGTGGACAAAACAAGACATATTTTTCAGCTTTGACAAACACTGATCAACATGTTTTTTAACATTTTCTTACATTTTATGGATCAAACGATTCATCGATTAATAGAGAAAATAATCGACAGATTAATCGATTACGGAAATAATCGTTAGTTGCAGCTCTAGACTATTTTAATACAAATATAGTGTCTTACATAGATTTTTGCTTGTTTTTAAGACGCATTTCATAGAATATATGGTCGTGAAAATGTGTCTCAAAGTTGTAGAAATGTATTAGTTAATTTCCCAATAGCTTCCACAATCACGGCTGCTAATCTTCCCTCATTAAATACAAATTGAATTACATTTTCAAGTGAATATTTACAACTTATTGCCTTCCTATCTTCTTTTAAACTGTATTAAACTAAAGTCAGCAAACAGATCTTCATATTACAGAATATAAACTTGTAACATGTAAATGAAAGCTGGTTTCCTGTTTCCTGCGATGATTGATCTCCACAGCAGCAGATCCTGTTTGGATCTTTATTTTGTTTTTCTCGCCGTGTTTGTTTCTGAGTCCGTGTTCGTTTTGAACTCGACAGGTCATGAACGGGCGAAACCTGCAGAGGAACCACGTGACCACCTCCAGACCCTCTGCCATACGCTCAGAGGGGCGTGTGCAGCGAGCGCCAACCGACCAGAGGGGCTCGTGTGAAGCCACGTCATCCACCGCCTTCGCAACCGCCGCCGCTCAGGATGGAACATCGCAACAAATGGAGAGGACGCAGGAGGAGACACACGCTCACAGCGAGGGGGAGTCCGACTCCTCGTTGCCCTCCCCCATGAAGGAGCAGCTCTTCTCCTCAGACCTGGAGGCGTCCGGAGAGGAGTCGGACCCCCGACCAGCGCCCGGCATGGCGGCGGTTTGGATCGTGAAGCGTCAGGAGCAGAAGGTGAGGGTTGTTTTTCAGAAAGAGACGGACTGATTCTGAGGATATGATATAAAAGGACAGAAGAAAACAAAGAAAATAAATCAATTTAAACTCCACTAATTGTTCCTTTTTAATCTGAAGTTTTGAGTTTGTTCAAGTCTTAACTTTTATAAAAGTCAGTAAGAATATTTAAAAGACCCTACTCATTAAGTTCAAATGAATACAATTAATATTTGGAACATGGCAAAAGAAACAGAAGGAAAGATTTGCTGCATTTGAATCGATAAAAGAGTCAAAACCCACGAAAAAGAGATGTGGAAATGTGATATCAACCGTTTCAAAGTGTGTTTTATTCCGTAAAGGGCTTTTGGAATTAAAGTTAAATATTCTACAAACTAAATCCAAAACAACCTACCTACAAATCTTATCAATGAGTTCAATTGTGTGTGTTGTCTCCTCTCCTCCAGCAGGGGGCCTCACAGCTCTCACAGAAAACCAGTCCAGACCGTGAACACTGGTACGGGTCAGAGGAGTTCCTGGCTCTGCCCGCTCAGCTGAGGAAGACGGAGATGCTCGCCATGAAGCTGGAGAGTCTGGCTCACTCTCTGCCGCTGGTTTGTGCACACGTTTAAATCTTTATTAAAAGATCGAAGGAAGGGATTATTATTCTTTAAACGTGAGTTTGTGAAGATTTAAAAAATGTTCTCCTGCAGAGACCCGGAGACTCTGAGCCGGACGCTCTGCAGGACGTGGACGACTGGGATTTGACGGACTGGGACGTCGGAGACAGCGTGAGCTGCGTCGCAGAGAGTGGAGACGAGAATTCTTCTCCTCTGCCTCCGCTGGTACGTTTTATACATCAGTGTTTACACTGTCCTGGTCCTCAGGGAACGCTGCCCTGCCATGTTTTACATGTCGCCCTGCTCCAAAAAAAACACCTGACTCAAATCAGCATCAAGCTTCCTGAATTTCAAAAATTCATCAATGGTTCCTTGTTCAGGGTGATATCGACTATTACTGTGTAAAATTTCAAGTCATTCCGAGATACTTGTTGTCTTTTTTGAAAAAAGTCAGCTCACTGTCAAAGTGTATCAGGGCAAATGGATCAATTACTGATTTTCAAAAATTCCTTAAAATTATTCCTTAAGAGATATGCAAATATTTTCAACAGATCCTTGTTCAGGGCGATACCGACTATTACTGTGTAAGATTTCAAGTAATTCCGAGATACTTTTTGTTTTTTTGAAAAAACTCAGCTCTCTGTCAAAGTGTATCAGGGCAAATGGATCAATTCCCTGATTTTCAAAAATTCATTAAGATTATTCCTTAAGAGATATGCAAACACACACACTTCCTCCCCTCACTTCCCCTCTCTCTCCTCAGCTTCCGTACAGAAGACACCTGGTCAGCAGGTTAAGCCCCACCTCCTCCAGCGACATCGCGCCCTCGGTCGGCGAAAGCATCGAGTCCGGCCCGCTCAGTGACCTGCAGTCTGAAGAGGACGAGGGCTTGAGGGAGTCTGCGGCGCGCCACCTGCAGGTGACTGTGGCGTCTGCGGTGGACGGATGTGGACGTGGACGTGGACCTGGTGTGTCCCTGGTTCAGGAGCTGCTGCATGACATTCAGAGTCAGGACAAAGACCCGGACATCTGGAGGAAGATTGAGGTGAGGACTGCGCTAAAGTTATTTAACACACATTTAAATCCCAAAAAACAACAACTTTGACTTTTTTTTATATGAAAGAGCCTCAAAAATACACTAAAGAAGACTTAAAAATCTACTTAAAGTTCCTAAATCTACTTATAATTCCAAAATCTACTTATAATTCCAAAATCTACTTAAAACAAAAACCTGAATCTGTTTTCTTGAATATTCTCTGCTGTTTACTTTCAACCTGCGTGTAAACAACTTAAAATTTTCTTGATTTTAATGCATTTATTTAATAGAAATGACAGTAAGACTTATGCACCAATATCAATGTCTACCTTTTGCTTTAAAAATTGAATTTAAAGGGTTACAACACTAAATATGAATACTTTATTGTAAATAATCAACAAACAAAACAAATTGAAATTGAAATTGAAATATTTTTTATTTATATATTTTAAGGAGGGGAAAAAACAACATATTTAGTGTTTAGCAGTTTTAGCCATGTTTCATTTTTTGTCCTTAAGGTGCTGAGAGTCTTTCTTTTTTTTAAACTACTAGCTTCTCTGATTTTTTTATTGTAACTTTGTTTATCTGTAGCTAGCATTAGCATTAGCATATATCTGCGTGGAACCAGAGCAAACTTGAGCTCTGAGGTAGAAAAAAAGTGAAAATGACTTTATTTGCGTACTTTGGCCCTCGCCTCCGTGTCTCCAGCCGCGGTGATGGATTAGAGGTCTGGTATCGGATCGTCCCGTTGGCCTCCGTTAATTCATCATCCCACTTCTAAAGGTCACGTTTGATTGGCAGGCGGATTATTGATGAGGCCGCCCCCGTTGAACTAATCAGTCATATCTGTCGTATTGAATATGGTGAAATGTCAATAGCTCTGGGGATTTATTCTCCTCACCCTGCTGCTGGTTTAATTATCGCAGTAAAGAACCTCTGCTGCCTCTAATAGAGGGTTTTTATGATAGTTTCACTCTTTTCAGATGATACCATTCCGTCTCTCTCTCTCTTTACTGTGTCATTACGCTTTACTTTAACAGTCAACTCTGAGTCTTATCTGGTGTCCGGAGCCCGAGGACGGAATTAGACCAGCCGTAATAAGATTATCAGCCGCTATGGTCGGAATATTTTAGGATAATTAGGAGTATTTAAAGAGGGGGAACTCTGGGTCAGTGACCCCGGTCTGTCCCGCCTCATCGAACCACCGCGTCCTTCATATTCCTAAAGTCAAATGAGATTCCCCCGCATTAATATTCAGTATGATGATGATGATTTGACGGATGAAATGTCGAAGCTGTCCCTCGCTCTGCGGTTGATTTTGGGAGCAGTTTGACAAGCAGGAAGTCCGTGTCCGGAATCGGAGCTCCGTGTTTTTCTGAGCGAGGAGAAATGATTCTCCGTTTCTCCCGAGGTTAATTTACTCAAGTTGATCAAATCATGAGCTCGTTTAAAAGATATTTCTTTAATGATGCATAGATAATGAAAGTGGAGGACAACAGTGATGTCAGAGTCTCCACCGCTGCTTCATTATTATATTCAAGAGAGGACAAAGAAACAACAAAAAATACCACTCACTCTCCCACACCAAAGCCCATAGAGAAAATCAGTGATTTTAGCTCACAGGGACACAGGAGCTGCTGGTCCTCTGCTGCCTCGTGTGGTCACTTTATGTCACTGATGTAAGTCTGAATGAAGATTTTTAAATGCCGAATTATACAAAATATTTATTTGAACTTAGTGATGGAGGCAGCAGTGGATCAACAACTCCTGTGAACTCCTGTGTGCTGTAATGTTAAAATCAGTGGTTTTCTCTATGGGGTTTGGTGTGGGAGAGTGAGTGACTTTGGTGTGGGAGAGTGAGTGGTTTATAAACAGATTTTAGGCATGTTAAAAAAGTAGTAAATTAACAAAGTCTATGTCAGTCTAAGTCTACAACATCTTAAGAACACGTTCACGCCTTTATTTCACTGTTAGACAGACTTTTCCTTGTGTAAACTGATGTTTGTAAACCACTCACTCTCCCACACCAAAGCCCATAGAGAAAACCAGTGATTTTAGCTCACGGGGACACAGGAGTTCACAGGAGTTGTTGATCCACTGCTGCCTCAATCACTAACTTTAAACGTCTTATTTTGTAAAATTCGGCTTCTAAGCTAAAATCACTGGTTTTCTCTATGTCCCTTGTTGTGGGAGAGTGAGTGGTTTACAAACGTCAGTCTCACAGTGAAGATAAAGACGTGATCATGTTCTTAAAGTCATCATCGACTTAATTTGAACTTAATGTTTGTTTTTATCTCCGGCTGCTTCTTCAGTCACCGTGAGCGAGCGTTCTTAAATCTAAGAAAAGTGACGCATTTTAGGAAAAAGCTTCAGCCCAAAATGAGACAAACACACATTAGGAGTCACGCTCTGCTTTCTTATACACACACACACACACACACACACACACACACACACACACACACACACACACACACACACACAGCTCCTCTCTGCTCCTGGGTAATTAGCTGATTAGCTGCTTAATTAGCAGCATGTAATCATGGCGATGGATGAGCTGCCTAATTGAGGAAGTGAAGAGAGGAGTGGAAGGAGTTGTCTCGGTGTGGAGGATGACATTCTGAGGGTCTCCGCTGAACACACACACACACACACACACACACACACACACCCCACACCCCACACACACGCACAGAAATCATCCGTCCAGGGACGAGCGATCACTGCTGGAGCAGAAATGAATCAAATCCAGGAGCAGAACAGAAAATATAATCTGTCTACCAAGAGGGAGGAGGAGGAGGAGGAGGAGGAGGAGGAGGAGGAGGAGGAGGAGGAGGAGGAGGAGGAGGAGGAGGAGGAGGAGGAGGAGAAGGTGGAGGAGATGGAGGGTAGTGTTTGTTGTCAGAGTTGAGTAGATTTGATTTGCGCTGAGATGAACAGAGTAGAAAGAAAGAGAACCTCACGTCTGAACTCGTCTCTTTTACAGCAGATGAGATCAGTCGCGTTTTTCGCCGTCACTGTGATATTTAATTTTCCTCCAGAAGAAGCTAAAGTAGATTCAGCCGCTGTGATGGAGCTGTGAGGTCCATCACAAAGAGTCAAGTCATTGTTTTATTTTCTTCTTCAGATTTATTTCCACGTATCTGTTCAATGTAAAAGTGTGTCAACACTTCCTGAACTTCACTGGAGTTTGAGTCATCAAGCGTTTTTGGATAATATTCTATATCAGTACAATTAATAATAATATAACAACCAAACACTTCCTTTATTTTGCTGAAGAAAAACTTTTTGAATTCACGTATATTGTCATTATTTGTGATTATGATTCATACTTTTCACTGATAGTTGTTATTAATTTGACCTTTATTTAACCAGGAAAATCCCATTGAGATTAAGAAACCTCATTTTCAAGGCAGTCCTGGCTGAGATTTACAAGCAGATTATGTCAAACAAGTGTTTCTTTGATATAAATGTTAACCTCTGCCTCATTTCGAAGCTAAAAACACGTCTTTTTGGCTGCTTTTCTACATTTTCTTCATCGTTTCATCACTGACAGTTTGGTTTTGTGGCTCAGATTAACCGTTTCTACAAAGACGAGGATGAATTTATCGAAATTAACTGTGAGATTTGCAGAAATCTTTAAACAAAGCTTACATTTACTGGAATATTCCTTGTTTCTTTCACACACACACATACATATATATTATACACAGCTGCTTTGTCTTTCTGTTGCCGTCCTCCTGCTGTCTTTTACAGTGGGACATGAATATTTTACTCCAGACTTTGTTGTGTTTTTTCATCTTATTTTTTTCCATCCTCGCTCTTTGACCCTCACAGACGCTGTTGTCTTGACCTTCACCGTCCTCATTCATATATATATATATACTATATACACATACATATGTATATAACGCAGCGGCCGTCGTTCGCGTCCACGTCACGTAAAAATGTGCGACTCCTTCCGTGAAAGTTTATTAGCAAATATACACACATATATATATGTGTGTGTATATATACAAATAAATATTTGAAACAAACAAACAAAAAATATATACATACATATACATATATATTTAAAAAAATATATAAAAATATATATATACATACATATACATATATTATAAAATATATATATGAAAAAGAAAATTATATATATTTAGAAACATATAAACATGCATATATGTATGTATGTTTTTATACATATATATTTAAAAATATTTATATATATATTAAAAATATATATATATGTATATACATATATATTTAAAACAAACAAAAATATATAGATACAGATACATATATATGTACATATAGATATATATATTTAAAAAATATATAAAATATATACATACATATACATATATATGTATGTATATGCACGTATATATTATAAAAAAATATATATGAAAAATAAAATTATATATATTTAGATACATATAAACATACATATATGTATGTTTTTATACATATATATTTAAAAAATACATATAAATTTCAAAAAGCATATATAGATACATATACAGATACATATATTAAAAAAATATAAAATATTTATATACACGTACATATACATA
>NC_139808.1:31846035-31883535 GCF_963457635.1 Microchirus variegatus
GAAATATTACAAATATTTAAAATATTTAAAAATAATTCTATTTATTTAATATGTTTTTAATCCAGTTTCATGTTTTAATTCTTCAATGTCTTCATGAGTCCTGATGTTGACCAGTAGATGGCAGTAACTCTCCACCTTCTCCTTCTCCTGTTGTTTTCCCTCTCTTCATCAGTCCACCTGTGTGTGTGTGTGTTATCTCTTTCATTCTCACTTCATTCTCCTCCTCCTCTTTTTCTCCTCCTCCTCTTCTTTTTTCCTCCCTGTTGATTTCTCTTGTTTTCCTCCATCACTGTGTTTTTATTTCTTTTCTTCTCTCTCTAAATTGTTTGTTTGGAGCGTCCTCGCCTCATGGTTTTTCCGTGTTGTAACTACCTCTCATTTTCATTTCACCCACTTCTCACTCTCTTCTCCTTCACTCTCTTCTCCTTCACTCTCTCACTCCAACCTCCCTCTTTTCTTCATTTCACCATTTTCACTCCCTCTGTCTGTGCTTTTAATCCTAATCTGTGTTTACCTCTGACATCCTACAGCTCTTTCTTCTCTTTCTCTAATTCACTTTATCTCCTCTCCTACCTTCTCCTCTTGTTTCCTCTCCTACCTTCTCCTCTTGTTTCCTCTCCTACCTTCTCCTCTTGTTTCCTCTCCTACCTTCTCCTGTCCTCTCGTTTCCTCTGCTACCTTCTCCTGTCCTCTTGTTTCCTCTGCTACCTTCTCCTGTCCTCTTGTTTCCTTTCCTATCTTCTCCTGTCCTCTTGTTTCCTTTCCTACCTTCTCCTGTCCTCTTGTTTCCTCTCCTACCTTCTCCTGTCCTCTCGTTTCCTCTCCTACCTTCTCCTCTTGTTTCCTCTCCTACCTTCTCCTCTCGTTTCCTCTCCTAACTCCTCCTCTCGTTTCCTCTCCTACCTTCTCCTGTCCTCCTGTTTCTTCTCCATCCTCTCCTCTTGTTTCCTCTCCTCTCCTCTTGTTTCCTCTCCTCTCCTCTTGTTTCCTCACCTCTTCTCTTGTTTCCTCTCAACCCCTCTTGTGTCCTCTCCTCTTGCTTCCTCTCCTCTCGTTTCCTCTCCTCTTCTCTTGTTTCCTCTCCTCTCCTCTTGTTTCCTCTCCTCTCCTCTTGTTTCCTCTCAACCCCTCTTGTGTCCTCTCCTCTTGTTTCCTCCCCATCATCTCTTCTTGTTTCCTCTCATCCCCGCTTGTTTCCTCCCCTCTTCCCTTGTTTCCTCTCCTCTTCTTGTCTCCCTCGCTTCTCGTTTCCTCCCCTCTTCTCTTCTCTCCAATGGTCTCCTCTTGTTAACTCTCCTCTCTCTTCTTGTTTCCTCTCCTCTTGTTTCCTCTCTTCTCTCTTCTTGTTTCCTCTCCTCTCTCTTCTTGTTTCCTCTCCTCTTGTTTCCTCTCCTCTCTCTTCTTGTTTCCTCTCCTCTCTCTTCTTCTTCCCTCTCTTCTTCTTTCCTCTCCTCTTGTTTCCTCTCCTCTCTCTTCTTGTTTCGTCTCCTCTTGTTTCCTCTCCTCTCTCTTCTTGTTTCCTCTCCTCTTGTTTCCTCTCCTCTCTCTTCTTGTTTCCTCTCCTCTCTCTTCTTCTTCCCTCTCTTCTTGTTTCCTCTCCTCTTGTTTCCTCTCCTCTCTCTTCTTCCCTCTCCTCTTGTTTCCTCTCCTCTCTCTTCTTGTTTCCTCTCCTCTTGTTTCCTCTCCTCTCTCTTCTTCTTCCCTCTCTTCTTGTTTCCTCTCCTCTCTCTTCTTGTTTCCTCTCCTCTCTCTTCTTGTTTCGTCTCCTCTTGTTTCCTCTCCTCTCTCTTCTTGTTTCCTCTCCTCTTGTTTCCTCTCCTCTCTCTTCTTGTTTCCTCTCCTCTTGTTTCCTCTCCTCTCTCTTCTTCTTCCCTCTCTTCTTGTTTCCTCTCCTCTTGTTTCCTCTCCTCTCTCTTCTTGTTTCCTCTCCTCTCTCTTCTTCTTCCCTCTCCTCTTGTTTCCTCTCCTCTCTCTTCTTGTTTCCTCTCCTCTTGTTTCCTCTCCTCTCTCTTCTTCTTCCCTCTCCTCTTGTTTCCTCTCCTCTCTCTTCTTGTTTCCTCTCCTCTTGTTTCCTCTCCTCTCTCTTCTTGTTTCCTCTCCTCTTGTTTCCTCTCCTCTCTCTTCTTCTTCCCTCTCTTCTTGTTTCCTCTCCTCTCGTTTCCTCTCCTCTCTCTTCTTGTTTCCTCTCCTCTTGTTTCCTCTCTTCTCTCTTCTTGTTTCCTCTCCTCTCTCTTCTTGTTTCCTCTCCTCTTGTTTCCTCTCCTCTCTCTTCTTGTTTCCTCTCCTCTCTCTTCTTCTTCCCTCTCTTCTTCTTTCCTCTCCTCTTGTTTCCTCTCCTCTCTCTTCTTGTTTCGTCTCCTCTTGTTTCCTCTCCTCTCTCTTCTTGTTTCCTCTCCTCTTGTTTCCTCTCCTCTCTCTTCTTGTTTCCTCTCCTCTCTCTTCTTCTTCCCTCTCTTCTTGTTTCCTCTCCTCTTGTTTCCTCTCCTCTCTCTTCTTCCCTCTCCTCTTGTTTCCTCTCCTCTCTCTTCTTGTTTCCTCTCCTCTTGTTTCCTCTCTTCTCTCTTCTACTTCCCTCTCTTCTTGTTTCCTCTCCTCTCTCTTCTTGTTTCCTCTCCTCTCTCTTCTTGTTTCGTCTCCTCTTGTTTCCTCTCCTCTCTCTTCTTGTTTCCTCTCCTCTTGTTTCCTCTCCTCTCTCTTCTTGTTTCCTCTCCTCTTGTTTCCTCTCCTCTCTCTTCTTCTTCCCTCTCTTCTTGTTTCCTCTCCTCTTGTTTCCTCTCCTCTCTCTTCTTGTTTCCTCTCCTCTCTCTTCTTCTTCCCTCTCCTCTTGTTTCCTCTCCTCTCTCTTCTTGTTTCCTCTCCTCTTGTTTCCTCTCCTCTCTCTTCTTCTTCCCTCTCCTCTTGTTTCCTCTCCTCTCTCTTCTTGTTTCCTCTCCTCTTGTTTCCTCTCCTCTCTCTTCTTGTTTCCTCTCCTCTTGTTTCCTCTCCTCTCTCTTCTTCTTCCCTCTCTTCTTGTTTCCTCTCCTCTCGTTTCCTCTCCTCTCTCTTCTTGTTTCCTCTCCTCTTATTTCCTCTCCTCTCGTTTCCTCTCCTCTCGTCCTCTCCTCCCTCTCTCCTGCAGTGATGTTGTTATAACAGTTCTCTCTCTCTCTCTGTCTCTCAGTGTTTCGTTCATCAGTTGGACGGCTTCATCTTGTGGCTGCAGGAGTCTCTGGACAGCACAGAGAACTGGACTCAGCCCAGACAGGAGCTGGACAGCCTGAGGGTTTACCTGGACACACACCTGGTCAGAGCACTCACACACACACACACACACACACACACACTCACACACACACATACACAGCATGGTGCCACTCTGTGTGAATGAAGTGTCAGAGAAGGAGTCGGTGCTTTGAGACGAGCTGAAAACACAAACCTGAGAACGTCTCAGTCACAAGAGAAACAACAACAACAACCTGCTGCTCTGTCTATACACTCACCTGACCACCTGATCAGCTGATCAAATAGTGATAAAAATAGTGATAGCGTCTATGGATCACGGCCAAATTTAGTCACTTCCTGGTCCCATTGCGGACATTTACTTATAATTTCATCCAAATCCGTCCGCAGACCGACAGAAAACATATATCTCCTTTGCGGAGGTTAATGACACACAATGTGCACACAAATGCACAACTTGAGTACCCTAACCTCACACACACACACACACACATGGGTTTATGATCCTACATTTGCATGTTTGCATTTACATACATGCATATCAATGTGTCCATGAGACACACACACACACTGGTTTCCATGACTTCAGAGGACATCACATTGACTTACGTTCATTTACTTCCTGTAGTCTAACCTAATCCTAATCCTGACCTCACCCTCACTTTAAAATGACTCGCCCGTTTCCCCCCGTTTCTCAGAAATGATTCTGTGCCTCATTAGGACCAGGTTTTGGTCTCCATGACGACGACTGGTCGTGACAAGGTCAGAGTTTATGACAGAAAATCAAGAACAAACAACCGCCCGTCGTAGACGTTCAGACCTTTCTAAATATGACAGTCGGCCTGAAAAAGAGTGTAAAATAATATAATAATAATAATGAAAAAGGATCAGTGCATCTCTATTTCCAGCGTTTGACACGAGGCAGGGATCTGCTGGAGGTCAAAGGTCAAAAGTCAGGGGTTTGGCGCCGACGACGTGAGCGACGGCAAAATAAATAACACGCCAACAGACTCTCATTTCATCTTCGCTGCCTTTATCCTCTCGCTCCTCTCTTTTTGTTCCAATTTGTTTTCACCTGCAGCTCTTTGTTTTCTTACACACACACACACACACACACACACACACACACACACACACACACACACCATCTGCCCTTTCCTTTCTCCCTTTTCCTGCCTCTTTGTCTCTTTTTATGTCTCCTTCAATCTCACTGTGTTCGTTTTGTTGTTTTTACCAAACAGATTAAAAAAAAGCCAATGTGTTTGTCTAATTTACACACAGACGCACACACACACACGCAGACACACACACACAGACGCAGACGCACACACACACAGACGGAGAGAGGGAGAAACAAACTGAAGTATTTGCATATAAGCGTGCAATGTAAATGCATACACACAACAGTAGACATGTCTTTTAGCTGCACACACACACACACACACACACACACACACACAGGTGCTATTTGCATACATTTGCATGTTCCTAGACAGATTTCTAAATCAACATATCTGTCCCTGCAGAACAGCTACTCCCACACACACACACACACACACACACACACACACACACTAACTTGTCTTATCTCGTTATTTATTTCAGCTGTGTGTGTATGTGTGTGTGTGTGTTTGTGTGTGTGTGCGTGTTTGTTTTTGGGGTTTGTTTACACGTGTCGTGCGTCGACTTTGTTGTGGGCGCCAGCAGCGCTAACGTTAGCGGCGGTTAGCTTCAATTAGAATTGCCGGCTCTTAATTGGCGCGTCTCGTTAAATAAAGCAGGGAGAGGATGAAAAAGCATCGCTAATAGGACTTTGAACTGCTGCACTGTTGATAGCGCGCTCGCTAACCGGCGCTGTGTGTGTGTGTGTGTGTGTGGCTGCGTCGATAGTCACACTCTCACTTTGTAGTTATTAGTGAGTGTTTGTGCGGATGTTTGTTTGATGACTGCAGCAGAGCCAGGTTTCTGTGAATCAGACGGTGATGCAGTGAAAACAGAGAGAGGACAGAGGGACGAGGACACAGGGACGGACGTGTCCTGCGTCTCGTGTTGTGAGGTCGCGAAGCTTGACTTTGACTGAGAGTCGGAGCAGATAAGAAACAGGAAGTGACTTAACCTGACCCCCTTTGTGTCTGTCTGAGTTTTCAAAGTAAGACTTGCCTCCGTACGACTGTGTGCAGACGATAATCTGACAGATTATTTTCTCTGTCGCTCTTTGTTTGTTTGTTTGTTTGAAGGAAACATCAGAGTTATGAGACGTAAGACTGAAGTAACCTCTGGACTCCATTGACTACGTCTTCTTCGTCGCTGCTACGTCACTTACGTAGAGAATAGGCGAGAGTTTGACAGACGACAACGCTGCAATTCAGCAGAAGTTAGCACGAGTGGAGCGTTAAAGCGTCCGGTGTTGACACCATATCGTATTTAGCTTAACTTTACTCTGCACATCCAGGGTTTCTATTCTCGCTCTCCCATCAGTCGGTGAAACGTCAGCTTCTTTTTGTTTACAGTACATACGTCGTTTTTTGAATTACCACCAGAATTCCATCCCGTTTCGCTCCAGCTTTCCTGCCGTGCCGCAGACGAGATGCAAAGGCGACACAAACGAGACGCAAAGGAGATGCAGACACGATACAAATGAGACGCATACGTGATGCAGACGTGACGCAAAATCGACACAAATGAGACGCAGATGCACGCGATGCGATGCAAACGAGACCCATCGAGACCCAGACTAGACGAGATGTAAACGCAACACAAACGTCATGCAGACGAGACCCAGACGAGAAGCAGACGCGATGTAGATGAGACGAGATGTAAACGCGACACAGACGAGACGCAGACGAGACGAGACGTAAACGCGACGCAGACTGGGCGCAGTGGAGATTCAGACGTGACGCAGACGAGATGTAAATGCGACACAAACGAGACCCAGACGAGATGCAGATGAGACGAGATGTAAACACGACACAGACGAGGCGCAGACGAGATGAGACCGAGACGAGACGTAAACGCGACGCAGACGAGATTCAGACGTGGCGCAGACGAGATGTAAATGCGACACTAACGAGACCCAGACGAGACGCAGACGCGATGCAGATGAGACGAGATGTAAATGCGACACAGACGAGACGAGATGAGACGCAGACGAGACGAGACGTAAACGCGACGCAGACGAGGCGCAGACGAGGCGTAAACGCAACACAAACGTGATGCAGACCAGATTCAGACGTGACGCAGACAAAACGTGACACAAACGAGACGAAGACGAGGCGCAGACGAGATTCTGACGTGACGAGACGTAAACGTGACACAAACGAGACGCAGACGAGGCGCAGACGAGATTCAGACGTGACGCAGACCAAACGTAAACGTGACAGAAACGAGACGCAGATGAGGCGCAGACGAGATTCAGACGTGACGAGACGTAAACATGACACAAACGAGATGCAGACGAGATTCAGACGTGACGCAGACGAGACGAGACATAAACGTGACACAAACGAGACGCAGACGAGATTCAGACGAGACGTAAACGTGACACAAACGAGACGCAGACGAGGCGCAGACGAGATTCAGACGTGACGCAGACAAAACGTGACACAAACGAGACGAAGACGAGGCGCAGACGAGATTCTGACGTGACGAGACGTAAACGTGACACAAACGAGACGCAGACGAGGCGCAGACGAGATTCAGACGTGACGCAGACCAAACGTAAACGTGACAGAAACGAGACGCAGATGAGGCGCAGACGAGATTCAGACGTGACGAGACGTAAACGTAACACAAACGAGACGCAGACGAGGCGCAGACGAGATTCAGACGTGACGCAGACAAAACGTAAACATGACACAAACGAGATGCAGACGAGGCGCAGACGAGATTCAGACGTGACGCAGACGAGACGAGACATAAACGTGACACAAACGAGACGCAGACGAGATTCAGACGAGACGTAAACGTGACACAAACGAGACGCAGACGAGGCGCAGACGGGATTCAGACGTGACGCAGACAAAACGTAAACATGACACAAACGAGACGCAGACGAGATTCAGACGTGACGCAGACGAGACGAGACATAAACGTGACACAAACGAGACGCAGACGAGATTCAGACGAGACGTAAACGCGACGCAGACGAGATTCAGACGAGACGTAAACGTGACACAAACGAGACGAAGACGAGGCGCAGACGAGATTCTGACGTGACGAGACGTAAACGTGACACAAACGAGACGCAGACGAGGCGCAGACGAGATTCAGACGTGACGCAGACCAAACGTAAACGTGACAGAAACGAGACGCAGATGAGGCGCAGACGAGATTCAGACATGACGAGACGTAAACATGACACAAACGAGATGCAGACGAGGCGCAGACGAGATTCAGACGTGACGCAGACGAGACGAGACATAAACGTGACACAAACGAGACGCAGACGAGATTCAGACGAGACGTAAACGTGACACAAACGAGACGCAGACGAGGCGCAGACGAGATTCAGACGTGACGCAGACAAAACGTGACACAAACGAGACGAGGCGCAGACGAGATTCTGACGTGACGAGACGTAAACGTGACACAAACGAGACGCAGACGAGGCGCAGACGAGATTCAGACGTGACGCAGACCAAACGTAAACGTGACAGAAACGAGACGCAGATGAGGCGCAGACGAGATTCAGACGTGACGAGACGTAAACGTAACACAAACGAGACGCAGACGAGGCGCAGACGAGATTCAGACGTGACGCAGACAAAACGTAAACATGACACAAACGAGATGCAGACGAGGCGCAGACGAGATTCAGACGTGACGCAGACGAGACGAGACATAAACGTGACACAAACGAGACGCAGACGAGATTCAGACGAGACGTAAACGTGACACAAACGAGACGCAGACGAGGCGCAGACGAGATTCAGACGTGACGCAGACAAAACGTAAACATGACACAAACGAGACGCAGACGAGGCGCAGACGAGATTCAGACGTGATGCAGACGAGACGAGACATAAACGTGACACAAACGAGACGCAGACGAGATTCAGACGAGACGTAAACGCGACGCAGACGAGATTCAGACGAGACGTAAACGTGACACGAACGAGGCGAAGACGAGGTGCAGACGAAGCGCGATCCACACAGAAACTGAAATCTCTCCTTGCACGAAGTTTTCTGTAAACACGACAGTCTCTTGACGCTGTAGTACACATGCCAGCCCTGTGTGTGGCGCTGTGACTCTGCCAAAGAAATACACATATTGGTTTTATGTGGAGTTCTGTGATATTTTTCACACTTGGAACTGAAAGTACTGAAACTATTACCAAACTTTTTGCGCCTTCTCCTGAACGTTAGCTGCAGAGTTCTTCGACTTTTCAGATCCTTGATTCAGACGCAGAATTTTAGCACAATTTAACTCATGAGTCGCGTCTTCACGTCCTCGTCCATATCCCTGATCGTTTACTTCGGTCTTAATCCTTCTGGTGAAGTCGTGGAAATTTTAAATGTCACAAATATATCTTAGTTTTTTAAGGCGAGACATTGTCAGTGACATTTTTATCAATGAGGAGGAAGTGGTGAGTTTTCAGGGGACTATTTTCATCTGTGTGTGTTTGTGTGTGAGAGATTGTCATTATTTGGATCGATACATTGATACATTGATGTTTCCTCTCTTTCTCTCGACGATAGGAAACACAAATATATAACGTTGCCTCCTTTAGTCTCGCTGCAGTGATTTAAATGAACATTGTGTTCAGGGAACTCACTTTGTCCAGGTTTAATTTTCTCACTCTCTATGTTTGTGATTTTCTATTTCTTTCATTCCCTCTGCTACTTTCTCTCTCTCTCTCTCTATATATATATATATATATATATATATTTATATTTATATTTATATATATATATTGCTTTTTGTCACACACACACAAACACGTAAACACAAACACACACACAAGCAAAAACCCACAGCTCCAGGGCAGCAGTGGGCGGAGTGGATGTGCTCTCCCAGCTGAATATTTGGTCCAGCTGGTGTGTGAGTGTGTGTGTGTGTGTGTGTGTGTGTGTGTGTGTGTGTGTAGTGTGTGTGTTTTAGGACGCGTGGAGCGAATAAGCACAGGTCTTTCCGGAACCCCGGGGAGATCAGTGAGGCAAGAGGACGCTTACACTCTATCACACACACACACACACACACACACACAAATTGGTTCATCTGTCCTTGTCAGGACTTTGCATAGACTCCCATTCATTGTGTATGGAGTGGAGTGTGTGTGGGGGGGGGGGAGGAGGAGGAGGAGGTAATAACCCTTGTGCCATAACCATAACCAAACCTAATCCTAACCTGACGTGGAAGCCTTGACCTTTGACCTCAACCTGGAGCTTTAAAACATGACAGTTTACCTCATTAGGATCAGACTTTGGACCCAACAAGGTCAGTGTTTACTGTAGAGACACACACACACACACACACACACACAGGCTGCTCTTTGTAAGGCACTGAGAGATGGCGGCCAATGAAAGGCCTATTGATTTGGTCTGATGGGTGATCCAGGCCTTTGAATCCCATTACCAGCAGCAGCAGCAAAACACTACTGGTGGCAACATGAGAGGAGGAGGGAGGAGGGAGGAGGGAGGAGGAGGTGGAGGGAGGGAGAGGAGGGAGGGAGTAAAGAGGTGTAGAGGTGTGAGGGGGAGGTGGAGAGGTCCAACTCCAGCTTCACAGCAAAATCTCAGAACATTGATTATGTGGAGATACGAAGCTATATGAAGCAAAATGTGACAATCACCGCTGACGTCACACTGTGTGTGTGTGTGTGTGTCTCTGTGTGTGTTGTCTGGGTGTCGTCCAAGAAATTAATACAGTCGCAAATGACTTTCCTCCGATGAGTAATTGCAAAATAAATGTAATATCTCTCTCGTTTAGCGACCGAAGAATGGAGTCGTTTTTAATTTTGTTTTTTTTGGAAACAGGACGACGACGACGACGGCGACGGGGTTCTAATTAGGCCTCGACAATTCATCATTTTTGAAACGCATGCGAGAAAAATCGCAATTTAAAAGCGACGCAATTAGCGAGAGTTTGCAGTTTGATCGAAACATCTTTGCTTCTCTGCCAATTCAAAGGAAAGTTATCCCACTTATTAGAGGTGAGGGGAGGAAATCGACTCACACAGGAATCGCGATTCTAATCATCCAAAATCGACAACAAAAACATAATATATTTTTTTATTAATAAAATCTACCTCTTATGACTGGATTTATGTTGATTTTATGGCGGTAGAATTTAATAACTTTTACTGCTAAGAACATGTGGTGAATCACTGTTTTATAACAATAAGGCTCACAAAAAACGCGATAATTACGCCCAAATTACACCAAACTTTTGCAAATTCCTCAAAGTTAAAGGTGCATTATGTAATAAATCATAAAATCCTCCTAATATGTCACAGAGACTCAGGAATAATGTTCATATAACAAACTGAACTCACCAACAACAACAGTACAGACTAAATATTTGAATTAAAAAATATATATTTTGCAGACTGCAAATCATGTTTATGTTTTGGCGTCATGTGGCGCCACCTACCGCCGTCTACCAATCACTGCAGTCAGTAGAGTCTCAGCTGCCGAGCAACCACAGGTTGCCAGTTACGTCAGAAAACCAAACCTAAAAGACCTCAGTGTTTTGAAATTTTAATGTAGTAACTGTTTTTGGCCACATTCTTACATACGGCACTGACGTTTTAGGATTGCAGTTATTATTTCGATCTGCGTCTCGTGCCGTAACTCTTGTTTTTAAGTGTCAACACAGTAAATATCGTGCTCTTGTTCATAAACAATGTGTTTTGTCGTCAATTTCCTGCTCTGCAGCGCCCTCTAGGCTCCAAAAAATACAACTGACACTCGTTTTACAGCTTTTTACAGCGACTATTGTTCCTTTCTTTGGAACAGTGTGGTCGTAACTACACTTATGTCACAGTGAGCGTGATATAACCACGATCTTCTCATTCATTCATTCATTCATTCATTCATTCATTCATTCATTCATTGACACACAGGCGTCTGCGACTGCACGAGTTTGTCTGGAGCTTCGTTTTCCCCGAGACAAGGTTGAGTTTGTTTCGTACGGTATATTTTTAGATTTCTGCTGGTTTTTTATTGTAGCCTATAAAGATGGAATCGTGTAGATGAAAGAGGAGGAATGGAAGACAGGAGGAGGAGGAGGAGGAGGAGGAGGAGAGGATGGAGTGATGCCAGAGAAAGAGTGAGGCAGACGGATGAGAGAAGGATGAAGTGAAAAGATGAAGGAGAGACTCAAAAATTGCTCCACGCTTTTATTAGTTAATATAAAAAAAGAAAAAACAGGAAAATAGAGAGGACACACGCACACACACACACACACACACACACACACACACACACACACACACACACACACGCACACACACACACACACACACACCCTGAGGGAATACCAGTGTACTGCAGTAGCTTCTCTGTGAATGGAGACAGAATTTGATCATCATTATTACAAAGACTCTTTGATCAGATCATGTCTCATCAACCTGAGCCTGTCTGCTCTGTGTGTGTGTGTGTGTGTGTGTGTGTGTGTGTGCGTGTGTGCGTGTGTGTGTGTGTGTGTGTGTGATCTCAATGTCAAACCCTCAATGTCATCTGTGCATCAGCGCCGCTGAACCTCTTAGCGTTGCCGCTAATGTCCCAGTGCTAAAACATTAGGTTAGGCTTCTGATGCCACCCTACCCCGCTGCTCCGGGCTAATATGCTAATGCTAACAGGTAATCTGATTCACTGGCTTTGAAGCCGCTTGTCTCGCAGCCCACTCTGTGTGTGTGTGTGTGTGTGTATGCTAATTAGAGCAGGGAGCTGTGCCTCTTTAGGGCAGAACTGACTGTCCTCAAATCCACCTGCTGCCTTCAACATTCAACAGTTTCACCTGATAAATGAGACGATGCTCACCTGTCACTATAGTGTGTTTGTGAGGCTCACTCTCCCACACCAAAGTCCACAGAGAAAATCAGTGCAATTTTAGCTCACAGGGACACAGGAGCTGCTGGTCTACTGCTGCCTCGTGTGGTCACTTTGTGTCACTGAGTTTAATCTGAATGAAGATTTTTAAAAGCCGAATTTTACCAAATCAGTCATTGTAAGTTAGTGATGGAGGCAGCAGTGGATCAACAACTCCTGTGAACTCCTGTGTGCTGTGATGTTAAAATCACTGGTTTACTCTATGGACTTTGGTGTGGGAGAGTGAGTGACTTTGGTGTGGCAGAGTGAGTGGTTTACAAACTTCAGTTTTCAGCCTCTTAGCGGAAATATATCAATGAAAGCTACGTCAGTTTAAGTCTACGTCTTTCCTTCCGTGTCCCTTCCTCCCATCTTTCCTTCCTTCCATCTTCCCTTCTATCCTTCCATCTTTCCTTCCTTCTATCTTCCTCCTTTACTTCCTTCCTTCTTCCCTTCTATCCTTCCATCTTTCCTACCTTCCATCTTCCCTTCTTTCCGTCCTTCCATCTTACTTCCTTCTTTCCTGCCTTCCTTCCTTCCTTCCTCCCTTTCCGCCTTCCTTTTTTCCTTCCTTCCGTCTTCCCTTTTTCCTTCCATCCTTCTTTCTGCGGCCTCCATCACTAACTTTAAATTATTCATTTATATTATTTGGCGTTTAAAATCCTTTGCTCAGATTGACCTCAGTGACACGAAGTGACCACACGAGGCAGCAGTAGTCCAGCAGCTCCTGTGTCCCTGTGAGCTAAACTCACTGGTTTTCTCTATGGGCTTTGGTGTGGGAGAGTGAGTGGTTTACAAACTTCAGTTCCCTGTTTGTTAAAGTCTGTCTCACAAAAGACTCGGATCATAAAATCTACATCAGTTTAAGTCTAATATCAATAAAAAAAGATCAATAATTGTGTCTTTTCAGCCGCTGCATTAAACAACAACAAAACAAACAGATCATCCATTCAAAATGACTTTAGCTCTCACACATTCATAATATGAATATTATTCTCTTTACTGTAAAAGGTTTTAGGAAACACTGACTTTATAAAGATGCAGTGTAAAAAGGACCATCCGTCATTTTAATAACGATAACAATAATATCTTTTATTTATGTGCCGCCTTTAACTTATGCAGAAAGACACTTTACGCTAATGCGAAACAGATATTAAAAGCAGAAAAACACACACAGTCGCAGTAATGGAGTAATCTGTCATAACCTGTAATCTCAGTCACTGAGTTAATCTGGCTGATTGAAGTGCTTGAAATGTCCTCAGAAACATCCATAACAATGAGTTTCCTTTAAAGGAGACGCTCGTTTTCTACTCTGCATGATTGTCTCTGTTTCCCCTCACACACACACACACACACACACACACACCTCACACACACATAAATACATAAACACAGCCGCTGTTGTCTGACGCTCATAAAAGCAGATCTGCTCTGCATGCCTTATCGCACACGCCGTGATTGATGTCTGGCTGTTCTCCTCTTATCGATTCTCCGCTCTTCATATATTAAACGGAGGAAACGGGCGGCAGCGGCGAAATCGCCCGGTCGGGAAAACGAGGCGCTGAAATACGATCGCTCGCCGCGATAGCCCCGGCTAATCTGCGCCACCTAATTCATTCCTAACACGGGCCTCCTCCTCCTCCTCCTCCTCCTCCTCCTCCTCCTCCGCCCGCTGATAGATGTACTTTATGTTTATTAGCTGTGAGGTTTTTCACCAGCTTATCTGGGAATAACGGCGGCCTCCGAGTCTGTAAAATTACTCAATCAGCCGCCCAGATTTGGAGTAATTTAGGAGGTTTGGCGCGCGGCGGGGTAATGATGTCACAACGCACACAGTCATGTTTTATTTGGAGAACGTTGATGTATGGATGTTTTCTGAAGAGGTGGAGCTGCTGCTGCTCTGGGGGTTTTTTTCAGAGCGACGCTTTATTGTTTATCGGTGAAATATAAGTCCTGTGTGTGTGTGTCGCTGCTATCTGCTCACTTCTCAACAACACACTCCTTCTAATCCAACACGTAATCTGTGTTACATATTTTACCACGTGATGCACGACCTGCGATAAAGATGCGATCGCTGCACCGTCGTTCTGTCATATTCACTATATTCACAAGACGGCGTAGAATCAATACATCTGTGGAGCTAAAGAATAGAATAATGCAGCTGAAATGCTGAATTGTCCTGCTGTCAACTTTGCCACACCAAAGTCCATAGAGAAAACCAGGGATTTTAGCTCACAGGGACACAGGAGCTGCTGGTCTACTGCTGCCTCGTGTGGTCACTGTGTGTCACTGAAGTTAATCTGAATGAAGATTATTAAAAGCTGAATTGACAAAATAAGACATTTGAAGTTAGCGATGGAGGCAGCAGTGGATCAACAACTCACTGTGTGCTGTCATGTTAATGTAATGTAAAAATCACTGGTTTTCTCTATGGGCTTTGGTGTGGGAGAGTGAGTGGTTTACTAACTTCAGTTTTCAGCCCCTGAGCGGAAATATATTAAATGAAATCTACGTCAGTTTAAGTCCACAACGTCTTAAAAACACGTTCACATCTTTATTTTCACTGTTAGACAGACTTTTCCTTGTGTAAACTGAAGTTTGTAAACCACTCACTCTCCCACACCAAAGTCCATAGAGTAAACCAGTGATTTTAACATCACAGCACACAGGAGTTCACAGGAGTTGTTGATCCACTACTGCCTCCATCACTAACTTACAATGACTGATTTTGTAAAATTCGGCTTTTAAAATATTTAATTTAAACATATTTTAGTGACACAAAGTGACCACACGAGGCAGCAGTAGACCAGCAGCTCCTGTGTCTCTGTGAAGTAAAAATCACTGGTTTTCTCTATGGGCTTTGGTGTGGGAGAGTGAGTGGTTTACAAACTTCTGTTTCCTGTTGTTAAAGTCTGTCTAACAGTGAGATAAAGACGTGAACAATTTAGACATTGTAGACTTCAACTGGCGTAGATTTTAATAGTTTTCTACATTTGTTACTTCTATTTTTTCAGTTTGTAAACCACTCACTCTCCCACACCAAAGTCCATAGAGTTAACCAGTGATTTTAACATCACAGCACACAGGAGTTCACAGGAGTTGTTGATCCACTGCTGCCTCCATCACTAACTTACAATGACTGATTTTGTCAATTCGGCTTTTGAAAATCTTAATTCAGATCAACCTCAATGACACAAAGTGACCACACGAGGCAGCAGTAGACCAGCAGCTCCTGTGTCCCTGTGAGCTAAAATCACTGATTTTCTCTATGGACTTTGGTGTGGGAGAGTGATAATTAACACTTTACTGTTACTCTGGCGTCACTTTATTCATCATTTCTTTGTCTTATCTTGGTCCTGATGACCTTTTTTTTTTTTTTTTTGCTGTATCCATATGATCTACAGCATAACTTCTGACTCATTACATTTGATTTTTTTCCCTCTACTTTTAAGTATTTTCTTATATTTAAGAGTAAAAAAAATCAATAATGACATTAATCATTGCTTACAGACGGTATTTTTATCCCCTGATCGCTGCCATGGCTGCAGACTCTGTGTGTGTGTGTGTGTGTGTGTGTGTGTGTGTGTGTGTGTGTGTGTGTGTGTGTGTGTGTGTGTGTGTGTGTGTGTGTGTGTGTGTGTGTGTGTGTGTGTGTGTGTGTGTGTGTGTGTGTGTGTGTGTGTGTGTGTGAGGGATTAAAATGCGTGCTCCCATCCGTCTCCACAGTGTGTGTATCCTGCTCCATAAATATTGGTATATTGGTGTTGTGGAGGTCTGACCTTGTCATGTGTTGACTGATGCTCATGTGACCCTCAGCTCAGACGAGCGTCTGAGAGACGAGTCTCGACCTGGAGACGAATCTCTGAGGGAAACATGTCGGACACAAAGTATCTCCATCACATCATCATCATCATCATCATCACAGAGCACAACTTTGAGTTTGTGTGAGACAAACATACAAAACTACCATGAAAATATTCACATTTAAGAAGCTGAAAAATGACAGAAACGCGAAAATATTCACATTTAAGAAGCTGAAAAATGACAGAAACGCGAAAATATTCACATTTAAGAAGCTGAAAAATGACAGAAACGCGAAAATATTCACATTTAAGAAGCTGAAAAATGACAGAAACGCGAAAATATTCACATTTAAGAAGCTGAAAAATGACAGAAACGCGAAAATATTCACATTTAAGAAGCTGAAAAATGACAGAAACGCGAAAATATTCACATTTAAGAAGCTGAAAAATGACAGAAACGCGAAAATATTCACATTTAAGAAGCTGAAAAATGACAGAAACGCGAAAATATTCACATTTAAGAAGCTGAAAAATGACAGAAACGCGAAAATATTCACATTTAAGAAGCTGAAAAATGACAGAAACGTGAAAATATTCACATTTAAGAAGCTGAAAAATGACAGAAACGCGAAAATATTCACATTTAAGAAGCTGAAAAATGACAGAAACATGAAAATATTCACATTTAAGAAGGTGAAAAATGACAGAAACGTGAAAATATTCACATTTATGAAGCTGAAAAATGACACAGATCAGTTTATTTAAAAAAAAAAAAAAGATTAGTAATTGATTAATAATTGATAGATTTTAGAGTAGAAACATGAAAGCAACCTTCCTCGGATCAGGAAATAATCAATAACATGTTGATTTTATTGAAATAAACTGTCTTTGAAGCTTCTGAATATGTAAAATTTTCCACCTAAGAATGTCACGTCAGATATTTGTATGAATCATTGTACGACAGCGACGTGGAGATAGAGGAGTCACACACACACACACACACACACACACACACACGCGCGTCTCTTGATAGAATTATGTCTGTGTGTGCGTGTGCAGTGTGTCCCACAGCAGCACAGCAGGATGTCAGAAGTGGTTAAGTCTCGAGGTTTGAGCACCTTGAGGCTTATACACACACACACACACACACACACACACACACACACACACAGACACAGACACAGACACAGACACACACACACACACACAGATCAGAAAGAGCTGTAATGGTGTTCAGAGATCTGACTGCAGTGTTTCCCAACATCGCCTCAGGGTCATTCATCCATTCATCCACACACACACACACACACTCCAATGTTGCCTAGTATACATCCAATAATATCCTGTACGTCATATATCACATCATATGTTTAAAATGTTTGTGCTTTTATTTTGAAAGATCGTTGATGTTTGATGTTTCAGAGTTTCAAACTGGACGTGGACGCTCACGGCGCTCTGAAGGAGAACATCGTGGACGAGGGACGAGCGCTGCTCGCCGTCATCACCTGTCGACAGTCAGGTAACACACACACACACACACACGTGAACACACACACACACATAACCCAGGCTCAAGTGTGTTCCATTCATTATTAATTGTGGGATTAACAGAGTGACCTTCAGTGAGGAGAACTCACCTGAGGAAAAGCCAGTGGGCAAAAACATTCAGTCAAACTTTAGATTTTCTCAAATGTTTGAACGAAGAAGAGAGAGATTTATATTCTTTGAATATTAGGATTGATTTGAAGCTTTTCTTGTTGTTTTTTAAATCTCTCTGAACTCCTTCTCTATCCCGACCTCTGAGCTCTAATAACTGACTTCTTTAAGATTAGAACTTTTCTGTCACTGACCTTAAACTTTAGAAGGAAATGAAATCCCCTTTAAAGACTCCCCTCTTGTCCTTGGCCTTCACTTCATGATAAAAACACTTCTGTTTAGATTTGACCTCTTTACTCTTTTATTATGTCACTGTTTTACTGCTTTTTTCACTGACATTTGAGAAAAATAAAGGTATTTCAAGAGAATCTTTAGGTATTTTCAAGCTTCAACAGCACCTTTTATTCAAGAAAAGCAAATAATCAATTATTTATTCATGACTATATTTTACACTTCTAAAATGTTCTGGTTTCTTTGCTCCATAAAAACAAAGAAATCATTTGTGTTTGTGGACAAAAACAAGACGTTTGAGAACAAATTAACTCATCACTGACTCATCGTGTGTGTGCGATAGTTTCCCAACCCTGATCCTCAGGGAACCCAGCCATGCCATGTTTTAGACATTGCCCTGCTCTAAATAACATCTGATTCAGATGAAACATTCATTTTTTTTTTCATTTTTTTTTTTACAAAAGTTGAAACATTACATTTTTGAAAAAAAAAAATTAATTTAATATAAAAATAAAAAATTAAATAACTTAATAAGACAAAAATTTAAATACAAAAGTTGAAACATTACAATTTTGAAAATATATATATATATATATATATATAGTTAAAATTTTAATAAGACAAAAATTGAAACATTATAATTGTTTTATCTTTTTTACAAAAGTTGAAACATTACAATTCAATATATATATATATATATTTATATATATTTTTTTTTTCAATTTTAATAAGACCAAAGTTGAAACAATTTCTTATTTTTTTTACAAAAGGTGAAACATTACATTTTTTAAAACATTTGTTTTTTATTTGATATCGATTTATTTGAATCAGGTGTTTTTTGTGAATGTGAATAATAACAATGAGGCGTGTGTGTGTGTGTGTGTGTGTGTGTGGATCCTCAGGTCTGAAGGAAATCCTCCACATGGTTTCCAGTCAGTGGGATCAGCTTCAGCGTCAGATCCGGCGTCAACACGGCTGGATGCTCCGCGCCCTGCGCTGCATTCAGTCCCGCCTCCTCTACACCGGCCAATCACAGGAGCTCTTCACGGCGTCCGCCGAGCCTCCTCCTCCTCCTCCTCCTCCTCCTCCTGCGTGCACCGTGGACGACCTCAAGGTAAGACTTCATCTGGTTTTTATCTTTTATTCTTTACGTTGTGATCCAATCATTTCCTGAAAGATGATCCAGGTTATCTCACACACACACACACACACACACACACACACACACACACACACACACACACACACACACACACACAGCCTTGTTTCTATTGGCTCTCAGTTAACTTCCTGATTGGATTTCCATTTCTTATTGGCTGCTGGTTAATTAGCTTGACTTTGCTAAATGAGATGTCATCTCTCTCTCTCTCTCTCTCTCTGTTGATTTCTTCACTGATTTGAATTCACTCGTCATTGTTGTTTTCTAAAATCATGGACTGTAACCTCTCAGTTTGGGTTGATGAGCTTCAGCTCTCGTCCTGATGAAGTCACTGATCCTCTTCCCCTTAAAATCTCATCGCAGAATAATCAGCTGGTTTTGAAAGTGTGACTCCACCTCCCTCATCTAAACACAGACAGTGGTTTATTTTACATTTTATACGAGCATAATGTTTACTGTCGCTTGTTGTTGTTGGTATTTACCGTTATCTGTTGTGTGTGTGTGTGTGTGTGTGTGTTCTTGTACTTGCGGCATACTGAGGACCAGTGAGGGGTTTTTCACCAACAAAGGGAGGTCATTTTTACAAAGTGAGGACATTTTGTCCGGTCCTCACTTTGTCTTCATTTAAATCACTTCCTCAGGTTGTAAACATGCTCAGGTCCTCAATTTGGTACAAAAACCCTGTTTTCCAGCTCTGGTGGATTCACACACTTTTTGCTCTCGGGCTCCACCTGCAGACATCTTATGGTACTGCACCCAGTAGTTCTGTATAGACGTCATTCATGAAGTAGATGATTTTGTGTTGATTTATAAAGTGGAACAAACACATAAGACTGCACTTGTTTTAATACAAATATAAACTGTAGCACAAAGTGCTTTTCACAATAAAATAACAAGCCCCGCCCCCTCACAGACGTCATGATACAGCAATCAAGATGTTTGTGATGATGTTTCACCTCATTTCAAAATAAAAGTGTTGGTTTTGACACAGAACGACACGTACTTCACAATAAAATACTTATTTATGACGCAAAATTAATTCTAAACTAATCAGACTCTTGGAGACGTCTGTGGTCACAGTGACTTTGAGGATTTCCTCACCTCCTTCACCTCCTCTTCAATCCTTCCTCACATCCATCCTTGTCTCCTTTTTATGTTTCCTTACCCTTCAATCTACCTCCCTTTTCAATGTTGTCTCTTTTGAAACCCTCTCTTAACCTGGTTTCCTCCTCTTCCCCTTCCTCCTTCTTCCTCTTCTCCTTCCCTATGTTCTTCCTCTCCATCTTCTACTTTCTTCACTTCCTCTTTGACTTCCATCTCTTCCCATTCTCCTCCTCTCCCTCTTCTCCTCCGTCTTCCTCTCCTTTCTTCTTCTTCCTCTTCTCCTTCTTGCTCTTAACCTTCTTCTTCCTTTTCTTCATCCTCCCCTTCTTCCTCTTCTCCCTCCTCTTGCTCAT
This sequence comes from Microchirus variegatus, assembly GCF_963457635.1. Classification (NCBI taxonomy): domain Eukaryota; kingdom Metazoa; phylum Chordata; class Actinopteri; order Pleuronectiformes; family Soleidae; genus Microchirus; species Microchirus variegatus. The sequence continues at coordinate 31,866,591 of NC_139808.1, forward strand.
TTCCTCCTTCTTCCTCCCTATCTTCCTCCTCTCCATCTTCCTTTTGTCCTTCTTTCTCTTCTTCCTTTTCTTCCTCCTCTCCTTCCCACTCTTGCTCATTTCCTTCTTTCCATCTTCTCCTTTCTTCTACTTCATCTTCTCCTCTATTCTCTTCCTCCTTCCTTCCTCCTCTCCTCCTCTTCTTCCTCCTCTGTCTTCCTCTTCCCCTTCTTGCTCTTAATCTTCTTCTTCCTTTTCTTCCTCCTCTCCTTCCTTCTTTGCTCATTTCCCCTTCCTCCTTCTTCCTCCTCTCCTTCTTTGTCTTCCTCTTCTTCATCCTCTCCATCTTCTCCTTCCTCCTCTCCATCTTCTCCTCCTCTTCCTCCTCTTCCTCCTCCTCCACAGGACTTGACTCTGGTAGTTTTCACATTGTTTAGTTGCAATTAGAGCTGCAGCATCTTGATCACTGTGATCACTCAACAGTGACAGCCATTAACCAGCTAATACCTGTGTGTGTGTGTGTGTGTGTGTGTGTGTGTGTGTGTGTGTGTGTGTGTGTGTGTGTGTGTGTGTGTGTGTGTGTGTGTTTGTGTGTGTGTGTGTGTCCATTAGCTGCCTGGCCACAGCACATTAACAGTCCATTCATTATCTGTGTGAATCTCCCTCTGCACTTAAAGCTTTGATCCGTAAAACCTGCAAACAACAACCTGAGGTGTGAAGCTGAATTATTACACACACACACTTGTGTGTGATGGTGTGAATTATTTACTTCATGTTCTCAACAACAGAAGAACGTTAAATCCAAACTAGAAGAACAGAAACTCAACACCTTCCTCTGGTTACCTGACATGTTTTTAAAGGTACAGGAAGTCATTATCTACCACCAGGGGGCGCTCACTTCTACTCCAGTGTACTTCAGCATACGGCAGCAGATTTACAGGTGTATAGTGAAGTCATTTATATCTTCTTTAATCATGTAAAACACACAGATTCATTTCACTTAAATATTCAGGTTCAAATTGTAAAATTGTCAAAGTTATCTTTAGAATCTGAGAGAAAGTTGGGATTAAACTTCAAGTCAAAAGTCAAGTCAGGATTAACATTTTGTTGAATTAATCCAGAGTTTAAAGCAGGTTTTTACAGTAATCTGAATATTATTGTGACACAGTTGTTTTGGTCTGGATTATCATGACAGGAAGTGTTTATATTGTTCCTGACATTAAAATAAACAACAACAAGAGAGAGTTCTCCTCTCTTCTCTCCTTTTGTCTCTCCTCTATTCTTTCCTCTCTCCTCTCTCCTTTATCATCTCTTCTTTCCTCATTCCTCTCTTCTCTCTCCTCTCTTCTTTTCCTCTCTTCTCTCCCCTCTCCTCCTCTCCTCATCCTCCTCTCCTCTCTTCTCTCCTCTCTCCTCTCTATTTTCCTCTCTTCTCTCCTCTCTTTTTTCCTCTCTTCTCTCCTATTTTTTTCCCTCTTCTCTCCTCTCTTTTTTCCTCTCTTCTCCCCTCTCTCCTCTTTTTTTCATCTCTTCTCTCCTCTTTTTTTCCTCTCTTCTCTCCTCTCTTTTTTCCCTCTCTTCTCCCCTCTCTCCTCTTTTTTTCATCTCTTCTCTCCTCTCTTTTTTCCTCTCTCCTCTTTTTTCTCCTCTCGTCTCTCCTCTCTCCTTTATCCTCTCTTCTTTCCTCTCTCCCCTCCCCCTTCTCTCCTTTCATCTCTTCTCTTCTTTCCTCTCTTCTCTCCCCTCTCCTCCACTTCTCCTCCCCTCCTCCTCTCCTCTCTTCTCTCCTATCTCCTCCTCTCTATCCTCTCCTCCTCTCTTCTCTCCTCCCCTACTCCTCTCCTCTCTTCTCTCCTATCTCCTCCTCTCTATCCTCTCTCCTCTCTTCTCTCCTCCTCTCCTCCCCTCCTCCTCCCTTCTCCTCTGACCGTTCGCTTTCTCCAGTCAAAGCTTTAACTTTTTAAGTTATTTCGCCTCCTCTCTCCTTTCCTACCTTCTATCCTCTCTCCTCCCCTCCTCCTCTTCTCTCCTCCTCTCCTCCTCTCCTCTCCTCCTCTCCTCTCTTCTCCTCTCCTCCTCCTCCCCTCCTCCTCTCTCTCCAGGCCTCAGTTGTGGACGATGAAGTCAGAGACGCTCTGATGATTTTATGAAGGAAATAAACAATAAGTTCAGCCGTAAACGAGAAGAAAAAAAGTCTCTTTACTGTGATCGTGATCTGCTGCTGCTCTTTAATGACAATCACACTAATTACTGTGTGTGTGTGCGACTGCAAGGTCAACCAAGGTCATCATGTTTATGTGTGTGTTTATGGAGCTGTGTTTAAAAAAAGGAGATGAAATTACAGATATACACTCTGTGTGTGTGTGTGTGTGTGTTACAATGAGCGTAACCTTGACTAAAGGGCAAAATAAAGGGCAAATTGGAATAAATTTATCAAATTATAAAGCCTCGTGCAATATTTATCACCAGCGGATCCACCATTCATTAGAAAAGATTAAATACCAACTTGTATCAATAATTCATCCTCTTAATCTTCATTTTTACTGCAATTAAGAGCACAGGCAAATGACATATTTCACAGCCGACTCGGAGGCGCTCAGTAATTATTCCTCTGGATGAGTTCGCTGCGACTCTGCCGCCAAACGTCGAAGCCTTAACGTGTTTGGACACATTTATCTGACTCCATTATCGCTCTGCGCTTAATGACGGCGACGCTGATACAATTACTTCACTTTATATCACACAGCGGGAGCTCAGATGAACGGATTACTGTTCCACAGCGTTCAACTGTGATTGAGAGGAAATATCACAGTCACAATGGGCTTCTATAAATTCACATTAAAAAACAACACATCAGACACTATCATATATATATATATATATATATATATATATATATATATATATATATATATATATATATATATATATATATATATATATATATATATATAATGTAATGCAAGGATAAACATTTAAAATGTATGAATTGTTTTCCACTCCAAAGTAAAACAATTAAACGTTGTCATTTGCGTTGCTGCAAATTGAGATTTCATAGATAATTCATCTCTGTCCAACTGTCGTCAACCGTTTTGAACTCACCTCATCAAATCTACGTCAGTTCACGTCTACGACGTCTTTAAGAACACGTTCACGTCTTTATCTTCACTGTGAGACAGACTTTAACAACAGGAAACTGAAGTTTGCAAACCACTCACTCTCCCACACCAAAGCCCATAGAGAAAATCAGTGATTTTAGCTCTTAGTACTTAAGTTCTACTAAAACTACTACTAGTTTTTTAAACAGGAAACTGAAGTTTGTAAACCACTCACTTTCCCACACTAAACCTGACTGAAACTAGTACTTAACTACTACTAAAAGTACTGCTTAAGTACTACTAAAACTACTACTGAACTATAACGGAAAGTACTAATTAAGTACTACTAAAAGTACTACTGAACTACGACTAAAAGTACTACTAAAATACTAAAGTCACTCACTCTCTCACACCAAAGTCACTCACTCTCCCACACCAAAGTCACTCACTCTCCCACACCAAAGTCCATAGAGTAAACCAGTGATTTTAACATCACAGCACACAGGAGTTCACAGGAGTTGTTGATTCACTGCTGCCTCCATCACTAACTTACAATGTGTTATTTTGTAAAATTCGGCTTTTGAAATAATTAATTTAGACTTAACTCAGTGACACAAAGTGACCACACGAGGCAGCAGAGGACCAGCAGCTCCTGTGTCCCCGTGAGCTAAAATCACTGGTTTTCTCTATGGACTTTGGTGTGGGAGAGTGAGTGGTTTGTTAAAGTCTGTCTCACAGTGAAGATAAAGACGCGTTCTTTATCTTTTTAAGTGTCTAAAATCCGTCTGCAGATGTGAATAAAAACCCTGAACTTTTCCTTTAAAAAGTGAACTCTCGTTAATTGAAGCTCATTCTGACCTTGTTTTTAACATCATTTTAAATTCATGTCATTGTTTCTAGAACAATGTTCGTCTCTTACCTTCTATTAATTAATAGCCGACGTGGTCGTCGTAGCAACAACAGGTGTGTGTGTGTGTGTGTGTGTGTGTGTGAGGTCATCGTTTTAACGAGTCTCTGCAGGGTAATACTGTGTGTGTGTGTGTGTGTGTGTGTGTGTGTGTGTGTGTGTGTGTCTCCTGGTGCCAATAAGAGCTTGTTGTTATTGGTGTGAACATATGTCACTGTGACGAGGTCCAACACTCGTCCCTCTCTCTCCTCTTTCTCTCCTCTCCCTCTCTCTCCTCCCTCTCTCTCTCCTCTCTCTCCTCCCTCTCTCTCCTCCCTCTCTCTCCTCCGTCCTGTGACATTCACTCGTCCTTCTCCTCCCTCTCTCTCTCTCTCTCTCTCTCTCTCTCTCTCTCTCTCTCTCTCTCTCAGTGAACGGTGAGTGAGAGAAAAAAAGAAAAGTATAAATGAACGAGGTTAAAAGACAAGTGTAGAGACATGGACGTATCCATCAGCCTCCTCTCATCCTGCATCCATCTATCTGACTGCTCTCATCTCTCCTTCTCTACACTCATCCATCACTCTCTCTTTCTCTCTTTCTTTCTTTTCTATCTTTTTCTTTATATCCATCTTTCTTTCACTCCTTCCTTTCTCTTTTCTTTCTGTTTTTTCTTTCTTTCTTTTTCTTTCTGTCCATCTTTCTTTCACTTCTTTCTTTCTTTCTTTCACCCCTTTCTTTCTCTCTTTTCTTTCTCTATTTTCTTTCTGTCTTTTCTTTCTTTCACTCCTTTCTTTTTTATTGTCTTTCATTTTAGTATTTCTCTTTATTTTTTTTCCTTTCTTTTAATCTCTGTCTGTCTTTCTCTCTTCCTTTTGTTTTCTGTCTTTCTTTCTCTTTCTTTCCTTTTATTTCTCCCTGTCTTTCTATCTTTCTTTTCACCTCTCTATCTTTATTCTTTCTTTTTTGCTTTATGTTGATCTTTCTGTCTTTCTTCTTTCTTTCTTTCCATCTTTCTTTCACTCCTTTCTTTTTTATTGCCTGTCTTTCTTTTTAGTATTTCTCTTCATCTTTCTATCTTTCTTTTTCTTTCTCTCTTTCTTATTCACCCATATCCTTATTCTATCTTTTTTGCTTCATGTTCGTCTTTCTTCTTTCTTTCTTTCCATCTGTCTATCTTCCAGTTTCTCTCTCTCATCCCCCTCCATTCATTCATCCCTCCTTCTAAGTTCCATTCATTCCTTTCCCACAGTCGTCTTAAACTCATCCCTCTCTTCCCGAGGTGTCCCTCACACTCTTCTTCTTCTTCATCCTTTCATCCACTCATCCCTCCACGTCTCCTTCCTCCTCCTCCTTCACTCGTTCTCTTCAGTCTAAATCCTCGCAGACCTTTACATCCCATCTCTTCATTCATCCCCCATTTCTCTCTCTCTCTCTCCACCTCCCTCCTTCCTTCCTTCCTTCCCTCCCTCCTTTCCTCCTCTCCTTCCCTCCTTCCCTCTCTGGAGCGGCGATTCATGTAAATGTCAGGAAATATCAGAGGAGAGGTTCTGGGATTAGGCGGCGAAGAGGAGATACAGTGATAGCAGCAAATATATAACACTCTGACAAGACGGGGGATTAGGACACGCACACACACACACACACACACACACACACACACACACACACACACTGAGGGTAGATTATTGTGTGTCGCTGCATTTTAAAGATTTGTTGTGCATGTGTGAAGATTTTCAAGTGACATCTGTCGTGTTTTGTTGCATATTAAAGATGAAGGAAAGGTTGAGAGTGTGCGTGCGTGCGTGTGTGCGTGCATGTGTGCGTGTGTGTGTGTGTGTGTGCGCTCAGGGCGAGCGAGCACAGACTGAGAGAGAGGGAGTGAGGAGGAGCGGAGGTGGAAAGGTGTTTAATACGAGTGTGAAAGCAGTGTAATATTTAACAGCTTAGTGGGATTTGTCTGTCACATTACAGGGGATTGGACTGGTCTGCACACACACACACACACACACACACACACACACACCACACACACACACACAGTGACGGCTCCTGAATCTGAATGTTTCCGTGCAGTTTCATCATCACTCAGATGTTATAAAAGTGTCATCATGTTTGGACAGACGATATATTACAACCACGTGAAGACACAAACGTCTCTCGCAGCAAAAATGAAATTTCAAACGTTTCAAATGAACTTTCTTTTCCCAGAGAGAGAGAGAGAGAGAGAGAGAGAATTGGTATTTTACTCCAAACAAATCAATCTGACACAAAACTGATTCACAACAACAAGTTTCTCTCTCTGTGGAAAGACACAAACCTTTGTGTCTGAAACATGGACTTTAATGCAGATTAAACCCAGATTAATGACACAACTGAACACACTGAAGTCATCATAAAATAATCTGCTATAAATAAATGAAAATATTCACATTTAAGAAGCTGAAAAATGACAGAAACGTGAAAATATTCACATTTAAGAAGCTGAAAAATGACAGAAACGTGAAAATATTCACATTTAAGAAGCTGAAAAATGACAGAAACGTGAAAATATTCACATTTAAGAAGCTGAAAAATGACAGAAACGTGAAAATATTCACATTTAAGAAGCTGAAAAATGACAGAAACGTGAAAATATTCACATTTAAGAAGGTGAAAAATGACAGAAACGTGAAAATATTCACATTTAAGAAGGTGAAAAATGACAGAAACATGAAATATTCACATTTAAGAAGCTGAAAAATGACAGAAACGTGAAAATATTCACATTTAAGAAGCTGAAAAATGACAGAAACATGAAATATTCACATTTAAGAAGCTGAAAAATGACAGAAACGTGAAAATATTCACATTTAAGAAGCTGAAAAATGACAGAAACGTGAAAATATTCACATTTAAGAAGCTGAAAAATGACAGAAACGTGAAAATATTCACATTTAAGAAGCTGAAAAATGACAGAAACGTGAAAATATTCACATTTAAAAAGCTGAAAAATGACAGAAAATATTCACATTTAAAAACCTTGTCATCTTTTGTCTGTGTGTCTGAAACATGGACTTTAATGCAGATTAAACCCAGATTAATGACACAAACAACTAAACACACACAAGTCATTATAAAATAATATGTTGTATTTGTCTAAAATGTGATAATACGTATAATAATGCTTTAAAAAATAGCATTATTTCCCCAAGTAAACACTTCAAATGTACTCTCACAGTTAGATATTTGATTTCCTCACGGCTTTATCTGCTGCAGGTGACTTTGATTCACTCTAACACAAACACACACACACACACACACACACACACACACACACACACACACACACACACACACACACACACATACATACACATACACACACACACACACATACACACATACACACTTACTGTACATTTCTTATTTTTCTTTTCAAGAATCGGAGAAGACTGGAGCGTACCACTTTCCCTCAGGGGGTGGGAGAAGGGAGGAGGAAAAGGTGACGGGTCGAGATTAGAACGTGTTCTTTTGGACACGGGGGACATAAATCCTGTTAGAGAGCTCACACACACACACACACACACACACACACACACACACACACAGGTGTATATATAGTGAATACACACTTAAAGGCACATACAGCAAAATTACTGACACACCCAGAGTGCATATAGAGTGTGTGTGTGTGTGTCAGGTAGGAAGTGATAAGTGACCTCAGATGTGGCTCTGCTCACAGTGTGAGTTGAGTTAAATAATGTTGTGTGTGTGTGTGTGTGTGTCTTATCAGTGTAGCTGGTGTAGACAGCTTGTTGGCCTCAGGCTTCTATTTCACCTCATGGACCACACAGACAAGGAACAGGGAGGGGGGGGGTGAGGTGAGACGAGGATTGTGGGTAAAAAAGAAAGAACAGAGGAGGAGGAGGAGGAGGAGAGTAAAGATGGAGGAGCATCAACATGATGATGCGTTCACTGACACTGACGGAATCTGCAGAAACTTTTCCTCTGCACAGTCACAGCTAAGTTTGATTCTTTTACATGACTGTAGCTCCTCCTCCTCCTCTGTGTGGGCGAAGTCATCATAGTAACAACTGAGTCAACCTGTGGTGATACACACATTGGAATTATAAGTAGATTTAGTAAATTTAAGTAGAATTTGTAAATTTAAGTAGAATTTGTAAATTTAAGTAGAATTTGTAAATGTAAGTAGAATTTGGAATTATAAGTAGAATTTGTAAATTTAAGTAGATTTTGGAATTATCAGTAGATTTAGGAAATTTAAGTAGATTTAGGAAATTTAAGTAGATTTAGGAAATGTAAGTATAATTTGGGATTATAAGTAGGATGTTGGGATTCTTAGGAGATTTAGGAATTGAAAGTAGAATTTGGAATTCGAAGTAGAATTTGTAAGTTTAAGTAGAATGTGGAATTATAAGTAGAATTTGTAAATTTAAGTAGAATGTGGAATTATAAGTAGAATTTGTAAATTTAAGTAGAATTTGGAATTATAAGTAGAATTTTGGAATTATATGTAGATTTAGGAAATGAAAGTAGAATTTGGAATTCGTAGTAGAATTTGGAATTTGTAGTAGAATTTGGAATTCGTAGTAGAATTTGGAATTCGTAGTAGAATTTGGAATTTGTAGTAGAATTTTCCAGTCTTTTTAAGTGTATTTTTGAGGCCCTTTCATATAAGAATGTATGAATTCAGTTGTTCTATTGACATTATTGGAGTCTAAGGTGAAACAAACAGACTCTGATTTCAGTGAACGATGAGTGAGTAGAATTCTGAGTGTCAAAAACATGGAAATGAGGGATAAAGAGAGGTGAGGATAAGAAAAAGAAAGGGATGCAGAGGAGGAGGAGGAGGTTTGATGGAGATGCAGGTTTGTGGAGATTGAAGCATGGTGAACATTCAGAGCGACTCGTCTCTCCCCCTCTGAGTGATTTAAATATTGACCTCAGGTTATTACCGGGTTTTTAAAATCAAATTACCGAGTGTTGGACTCCTGCCTGATTCCTGATAGAGCCAATCAGACGCCGCGGCACACCGCACTTTACATAAATTAAGATTAAAGTTGTTGGAAGTTTGAGTTTAAACCGTCACTTTATCAAGATGGTTTTAAGAAAAAGGAGAAAATCTATCTGAGAGTCGGTGTTAATCCTGGTTTAAGATCCACCCAGCTGCATTTTCAGGTCAGTCTGTGTGTGTGTGTGTGTGTGTGTGTGTGTGTGTGTGTGTGACATAAAAGCCCTGCGGCCTCACACACACACACACACACACAGCAACAACACTGTCGGCAGCCGAGTATTTAAAGATGAAAGTTTGCAGCATCAGTGATTCATTTATGCACAATATTTACATATTTCAACATATTCAACATGTCTATACGCTCTAAAAATATGTCTAATTTTTACATTTACAAACACAGGAGAGTCTGATTCAGTCACAACACGCGACCTATGGACTCTACATACGTGACAATAGGTTTTAAATCCAGATTTAAACATTTACTTTCTCATATGATGACGACTGAGCTCTATTCATAACCAGGTTTAGTTCAAGTTGTAGATTATTAATGAATTATTTTTGTAAATATTCTCTCAATTAATCAGCTTGAATTATTTCTTTGTTTTGTGAAGCAAAGAAACATGAAAATATTCACATTTAAGAAGCTGAAAAATGACAAAAACGTGAAAATATTCACATTTAAGAAGCTGAAAAATGACAGAAACGTGAAAATATTCACATTTAAGAAGCTGAAAAATGACAGAAACATGAAAATATTCACATTTAAGAAGCTGAAAATGACAGAAACATGAAAATATTCACATTTAAGAAGCTGAAAAATGACAGAAAGTAGAAAATATTCACGTTTAAGAAGCTGAAAAATGACAGAAACATGAAAATATTCACATTTATGAACCTATTTTTTTTTTTAAAACACAGGAAGGCTACAGAATGAGCAGAAAAACAGAGCTGCTGGAACGTCCTCCTGTTGTCTGTTTTCTAGATATCACAAACGGTTTCGGAGTTACCATAATGAGACGTACGCATAGTTACAGAAGGGTTCAACGTAGTCTTGTTATTAAGATAACAAACTCAAAATCTCACTTCATAAACTACATCAAATGTCCACAGTGTGTCTTATAATGGTGACGCTTGTTTGTCGTCGATGAAAGTCTTTGTGTTTAAAAAGTGTGAAACACTCAGTTTCCTCACAGAGTCAAACTAATGCAGTTAATTATGTGGAAATGAGTGGAATCAGGAGAAATGAACGCTCGTGTGGACGCACACGGCAACACTCGGTGAACACACATTATTTCATGTGAAAGTTGTCCAGAGTGAAAAGTGTGTGTGTGTGTGTGTGTGTGTGTGTGTGTGTGTGTGTGTGTGTGTGTGTGTGTGTGTGTGTGTGTGTGTGTGTGTGTGTGTGTGTGTGTGTGTGTGTGTGTGTGTGTGTGTGTGTGTGTGTGTGTGCGCGTCTCCTCCCTCCCACCTGCAACATCTATAACGGCTAAATGAAATATGCAAATACGCGGCGCCGTCGATCCCAATAAGAAATAATTAACGGTGTGTGCTCTCCGTGGCGGCAGGTATTAGCATGCCAATGCACTCCAAAAGGTAATTTATAAAGTCAGTTAAAAAACATCAAGCTCTTTCTGTGTCTTTGCCCACGGCGATCTGACGTTTGTAATACACCGACACAGAGAGGGAGGGGGGGGGGGGGAGTGATAGAGCTTCTTCTTCTTTTAATTTTCTCTTCCTGATATTTTTCAAATATTTAATTACGTGGTTGGTTTTGAAGCCACAGATGGTTTGTGCTGTATTTCCTTGTTAAACACGGCAGCAGCAGCAGCAGCAGCAGCAGCAGCAGCAGCAGCAGCATCAGCTCCTGATTACAGCAGCCACTGTTTGAGTTTGATCAAAGTTTCACTGTCGTCGTCGTCTGTTAACGAGAAAAAAAAACGCCTCCAGAGACAGGAAATGAATTTGTTTCCTTCACTTCCACATTTACACATTTACACTTTTACACATTTACGCTCTTAATGTGGGAGAGGACAAGTTTGAGCCTCAAAGTTTTTCAACAAAGTGTTTGGAATAATGAAGGCGGAGTGACAGCAGAGGGGCGGGGCCTGTGTTTGATTGACAGTGTGTCGGATTCAGTGATGAAGTTACTTACTCTGTAGTAGTACTATCATTGTTTTAGGAGTTTTAGTGGTAGTTCTAGTAGTAGTTTCAGTAGTTTTAGCGGCAGTTTTAGTAGTAGTGGTAGTTTTAGTAGTTTTAGCGGTAGTTTTCGTAGAAGATTTATTAGTTTTAGCAGTACTTTTATTGGTCGTTTTAGTAGTTTTAATGGTAGTATAGTAGTTTAAGCAGTAATTTTAGCTGTATTTTAGTGGTAGTTATATTCGTAGTTTTAGCAGTAGTTGTAGTTTTAGTCGTAGTTTTAGTCGTAGTATAGTAGTTTTAGTGGTAGTTTTAGCTGTAATTTTAGTGGTAGTTTTAGTTGTAGTTTTAGTCGTAGTTGAGTAGTTTTGGTAGTTTTATCAGTAGTTTTAACAGTAATTTGAGTGGTAGTTTTAGGGGTTTAAGTGATAGTTTTAATCGTAGTATAGTAGTTTTATCATTAGTTTTATCATTAGTTTTATCATTAGTTTTATCAGTAATTTTAGTGGTAGTTTTAGTGATAGTTTTAGTAGTAGTATAGTCATTTTAGTGGTTCTAGCTGTAATTTTAGTGGTAGTTTTAGTAGTAGTTTAAGCGGTAGTTTTAGTAGTAGTTTTGGTGGTAGTTTTAGTAGTAGCTGTTTGTTATCTTAGCAGTAGCTTCTGGGAGTTAATGGAGGAGTGGGCGGGGCGTGAACACTGGGCTTCTGCGTGATGATGATTGGAGGAAGTGTCTGAAAGGCGGAGTCAGTTTTTGATTGACAGCTGCTTGTGTGTTATTTCCTCACTGATGTAGAACATGTGTACGTTATGTTTCTGTCACTCAACTTTGAGTTCATTTCATATCGCCTTGTTTTTTTTTTACCGCACAAATTAGTCTGAGGGATATCGGGGGGAAACATTTTTTTAAAATGCAAATGAGCTGCAGGAAGAGCGATGGTGAGGCTTTATTTCAAAATAAAAGCCTTGTCGCCGCTGATGGAAGAGCTGTTCTGAAACAGTGGAGACTATTTATTTTTCATTAAGGGAGAGTGGTGAAGGAATTCAGCTCTGACACACACACACACACACACACACACACACACACACACACATGCACATCCCATACATCCAGACATATGGACTGACACATGAATATAAATGAATGCATCTATGCAAGGACAAAGAATAAACACTGACAACACACACACACACACACACACACACTCTGTCCCCCCGGTGACTTAATTACACCCCCCCTCTCCTCCATCTCAGCGCTCTCACTCAAAGCCACACAATCAAAACCACATTTTGATATAATTTCACTCATTTGCATTTATACATTATAACACACACAGTCTGACACACACACACACACACACACACACACACACACACACACACACACACACACACACACACACACACACACACGCAAACACACACGCAAACACACACACACGGGCTCTGATCAGAGATTCTCCATCTTGTACTTAAATAAAAGGCAACAAGGACCACTGTAGGCTGTAATTACCAGCAGAGAGGCTGTTGTGTGTGTGTGTGTGTGTCTGTGTGTGTGTGTGTGTGTGTGTGTGATACTCTTGCTGTCAGTTTGTGTGTCTTTGTCATTGTCCTGTTTCTTTCCTTGTGATGATATTTTTTTGTCAAGAGAAATAATGAATGAGAACAACAAGAAAGTGTGTGTGTGCGAGTGTGTGCGTGTGCTTGTGCGTGTGCGTGTGCGTGCGTGTGTGTGTGTGATGTACACTAACACCGAAGTGTTTATCCGCGTTTGTCGCCGTTCGTTCGTCTCGCGTCTTTAAAAACCACCGTCACATCCTCGCTGTCGTGTTTACGCAGACGACGACGCGGGAGACGAAGTAATAACTGAAGGATGGAACAGAAGGAAGGAGAGGAGGAGAGGAGGAGGGGAGGAGGGGAGGAGAGGAAAAGAAGTGAGTGAGGAATGTGAGAATGCGCGGGTGAAAAATGAAAAGCATGGACAAATGGAAGGAAGGAAAGGCGAGGACAGAGTGGATAGATGGAGGAAAGATGGAACAAGGAGATGACGAGGACAAATGAAGGGAGGAAGGAAGGAAGGAGGGAGGAGGAGGGATGGAGAGATAGAAGTCCAGAGATGACGAGGAAAGAAACAGAAGAGTGTAGAGGATTAGAAAGAGATAAAGGTGAAGAGGGAGGGTGTGAAGGAAAGATGGAAAATAAAAAAGAGAAAGAAAGAAAAGACGGAGGGATTGTTTTCATTATCCATGATTAACATATTAACCTGACGACTGTTGCCTCACTTCATCACTTTGGTTCAGAAACATGGAAATTAATGACTTTTAAATGAGAATATTCTTATTTAAGAAGGTGAGAAAACTCACACAAATAACATGTTGATTTTCTTTCATAAAAGTCTCTTAAATTAGCCGTTTATATTCACTATTTACTACATTCACTGATTAATCATCACTTTTAAAGCATTCATTTATCATGTGGAGCAACATTAATATTAATATTAATTAAGAAGCTAAAAAAATCACACACACTCGTTCTAATTGTTTTAAAATTTAGTATTTTATTAATTATTATTTTATTTGTTGGAAATAATCAATACATTTTTCTTTCAAAAAAAGTGTCTTAAAAACGGTTTCTATCCACTATCCACTTCTACATTCATTGATTTATTGTCACTATTAAAGCATTTAATTATCATGTGGAGCAACATTTATGTAAACATTCACATTTCAGAAACATGAAAATATTCACATTTAAGAAGCTGAAAAATGACAGAAACACGAAAATATTCACATTTAAGAAGCTGAAAAATGACAAAAACATGAAAATATTCACATTTAAGAAGCTGAAAAATAACAGAAATTAGAAAATATTCACATTTAAGAAGCTGAAAAATGACAAAAACATGAAAATATTCACATTTAAGAAGCTGAAAAATGACAGAAACATGAAAATATTCACATTTAAGAAGCTGAAAAATGACAGAAACATGAAAATATTCACATTTAAGAAGCTGAAAAATGACAGAAACATGAAAATATTCACATTTAAGAAGCTGAAAAATGACAGAAACATGAAAATATTCACATTTAAGAAGCTGAAAAATGACAGAAACATGAAAATATTCACATTTAAGAAGCTGAAAAACCCTTTAATTGATGATTTAAATGTGATTGAGTGAGTTGATGAGAGGCAGATGACGATGGAGGGAGGACACTGAAGTCATTGAAGAGATGGACAGAATAAAGTTGAGGATAAAAAGATGAATGAAGATGTGGAGAGACAAAAAGAACAAAAGATGAGCAGAAAGGAGGGGGGAGGAGGAGGAGCATGTGTGTGTGTGTGTGTGTGAGGGGGATGGAGGGATGGATGGATGATGTGATGGAGGTGTGGAGGCTGTTTTTGTCTCTCTCTACCTGTGAGGCACAGTAAATCAGAAGCAGATAAGGTAATTCTGTGAGTCGTCCATCATGGAGCTGCAGACACTTTTATGAGCAGCAGATTGGCTGTAAGGGCTGCTGATTACAATGAGACACAGAGAGAAGAGAGAGAATCTCTGTACGACTGACAGATGTGAGTGAGGTCAACCCTCTCACGCTAAAAATCCTACATTTCACCTCGTGATCCACGCGTTCTCCGTCTTCTGTTCTCTCTGAAAATCTAAGAAATAAGAAATAGAAACAAGCAGTTTGTGCAGATCTCGTCCTGATCAATGGACAAACAGCTGCTGTTGTTTTGCTGGTGTTCTTCATAAATGTTCTAGGGGGCGCTCAGACGCTAGTTAGCCCGACGAGCACACAGCGTTCACAGGATGTTAGCTCACGTTTCTCCTCAGGTTAGTTCTAGACAAACCAAAAACTAAGCTTCTACAGGAGCTTAACGTTCTCTTCACACAATGTTACCGTTTGGTTGTATTTTGGTTATGTATTTTTTTCCGTTCTGAGAACAAACGTCCTTTAGACCATCAGAACCAAACAGCGTTTCACACAACATGGTGATTTTTCAGCACACAGCATCAACAATGTGTTTTTAGTGATTTTTAGCCAATTTTGAGCTGGATACGATAATCCCTGTGAAAATATGCTATTTCCTGTTGCCACTGAGTTGCCCCAAAATGGCCGCCTCTGTGGTGGGTTTGGGTCATGGATCTGTGTTACTTTATAGTCTGTGTTTCAGAAACTGTGTCAGAAACTGTCTGTGTTTCTGTGTGTTTCCCTTGTTCTGATGTGTTAGTGTGTTGTCAGTGTGTGTTGTCAGTGTGTTGTCAGTGTGTGTTGTCAGTGTGTTGTTAGTGTGTTGTTAGTGTGTTGTTAGTGTGTTGTCAGTGTGTTGTCAGTGTGTTGTCAGTGTGTTGTTAGTGTGTTGTCAGTGTGTTGTCAGTGTGTTGTTAGTGTGTTGTGTGTGTTGTCAGTGTGTTGTCAGTGTGTTGTCAGTGTGTTGTTAGTGTGTGTTGTCAGTGTGTGTGTGTTATCAGTGTGTGTGTTTCTGCTGACAGCCTGAGGGCCTGTGTTCCTCTGAAGCTGACGTCAGGTCAGATGTTCAGCGTCTCTCGTCTCCATCGTTCTCTGAATATTTAAAACTTTTCTACACTCTGGTGAAAAACTGCACCGCTTTTAAAATTACAAACGCCGCCGGTGTTTAATTACAATTTCATGACGTTCTACAGTAAAGACCAGGAGTGAGTGGGGGGGGGGGCTGTGTTGGGGGGGGGGAGAGGGAAACAAAATGGCTGCCGTGGACTTACTGTATATATGAAGCTGAAGCTGAAGCTGTTTATTTACTATTTATTCTGCACTTCATCATCTCCTCCTCCTCTAATCCAGAGGCTGAGGCCACGCACCACTGACCACGCTGTATCACTGACACACACACACACACACACACACACACACACACACACACACACACACACACACACACACACACACACACACACACACACACACAGGGAGGATGATGTCTATCCCTCCATCTGAAACCTTGTTAAATATTCATTGACAATTATTCCGCTTTGACCGAGGAGTTAGAAGATGCTACTGCAGAGTGTGTGTGTGTGTGTGTGTGTGTGTGTGTGTGTGTGTGTGTGTGTGTGTGTGTGTGTGTGTGTGTGTGTGTGTGTGTGTGAGATGAAGGAGAAGAATAATAGAAGATGGTCTTGGTATCATGATACATCACTTGTGTGTAAAAATCAGTAAATGACCTGCGGACAAACACACACACACACACACACACACACACACACACACAGTCAGAGGTGTGTGAGCATGATTAGGTGAATGTATTAAATATTAAATATCACATTGTGCCGTTGGTGGATTCATCTGACAGTGAATCACAGTGAATGAATGAGTGAATGATCCTCAGTCACAGCTTCTTTATTCTATTTCTTTTTTTCAAAACAAGTCTAAAAATGTGAGAAAACTGTCAAATATTTGAATGTTTTTATGATAATTCCATGAAAACAGGATGATTTCATTGGACTTTAATAAACTGTAAATCTCACGTCCTTCTTTCTATCTTTCCTCCCTGTTATCCTTTTACATCCTTCTCACCTTTCTTACTTCCTCAAATTCCTTCCTTCCTTCCTCACCTTTCTTTCTTTTTTCTTTCTTCACTGAAGTTTCCTTCCTTCCTTCTTTATTTTCTCCACTATCCTCCCTTCCTTCCTTCCTTCTCAGAACCCTTTCTTTCTTGATTTTTTCTTTCCTCCTTCCTTCCTTCCTCCCTTTCTTCTTCCCTTCCATCCTTCCTCCCTTCCTCCCTTCTTCCCTTCCTTCCTTCTTCCCTTCCATCCTTCCTTCCTCCCTTTCTTCTTTCCTTCCACCCTTCCTCC
>NC_139808.1:31888535-31901035 GCF_963457635.1 Microchirus variegatus
CACACACACACACACACACACACAGACACCGTGTTTGTTTTCAAACAAACGTGTGTGTGTTTTTCTTCAAATCATATTTGATTTCATGCATAATTAGCTCGACCGTCGGCAGCCGCACGCTGGGTGTTTACACACACACACACACACACACACACACACACACACACTGCTCAGAGAATTCACAACATTTCTACCTTATTAACAGCTTTGAAGATACACTACTTACCTGTGTGTGTGTGTGTGTGTGTGTGTGTGTGTGTGTGTGTGTGTAGCCTGCAGGCAACATCCAATTTGCTGATAGAGTGAGGTGAGTTAGAGAGAGGGTGTGTGTGTGTGGGGGGGGGGTGTGTGTGTGTGTGTGTGTGTGTGTTGTAGACTCACTGGCAGTGGGATTAAAAACTTAATTATGTTTTAAAATGATATTTTAATTAAATATGGAGGGAGCAGAAATGGACTGGCACCAAAATAATTATTCAAACATCAAACTGTGTCTTTCTGCTTCGACCAGCAGAAAATAAAGTCAGCAGCTCTTTATTCTGTTTAATCCTCTGTTTTCTCTCACACACACACACACACACACACACACACGGCCCCACAATGCAACAGTGACTCACACAGGTGATTTATTATTAATGATTTCATTTCTAATTATTGATCTTCAGTCAGGACCTGAGCTGCTGATGTTTCTGCTCAAACTTCATTTAGTTTCCTCTTCAACGAAGTCGCTTCATTTATTTGTTCACTGATTGGAAAGATTTGAATAATAATAATAATGATCATTTTAATGTTTCCTCTCACAACAAATTAATTATTCCAAAAAATAATCAGCGTTAAAAACTCAAAGTTGCAGACTTTGAGTTTGCAACTTTGAGTTCTCACTTTCCTTAAATATCTTCACTTTCTTTAACTTTCCTCACTTTCCTTAAATGTCCTCTATTTGTCCTCCTTTTTATAATGTCATCACTTTATGGAAATCTCCACACATTCCTTTAATGTCCCTCTTTTCCCGTTAATATCCTCACTTTCCTTAAATGTCCTCACTTTCCTTAAATATATTCTCTTTCCTTAATTATCCTCATTTTTTTTCACTTTCCTGACATTTATTCTCTTATCTTAAATTCCCTTTTGTATTATTATTATTTATAATAAATGTCCTCCAGTCGACCTTGTCAGGTGACCTTTGCTGTGACTCGACTGCAGTACAGCGTTTCAGGCTGTAGGTGGCAGCACATTTGTGACGTCCATGTCTTTAAAGGACTTTTGTTATTGTGACGTTCATTTAAAAATACACTGAATGAAACTCTGTAATAACTCTTTTTAGACTTTTTATAAAGTTTGTTTTTCTCTTCTCTCTATGAGATGATGGAGGGATGAGTGGATGAATGCAGAGAGATGATGATGATGATGATGATGGAGGTAATCAATATTTCTCGCATTCTAATTAAAGCCTCTCAGTGGAATAAATCCATGTAATTATCAGTAAATGAAATACAAGGTCACTTTACCTGATGGAGGGATGGACAGAGGAGGAGGAGGATGGAGGGATGGACTGAGGAGGATGGAGGGATGGATAGGAGGAGGACGGAGGGATGGACAGAGAATGAGGAGGGATGGAGGAGGAGGAAACAACAGGAGGACAGGTTGTGAACAGTGTGTTTAGTTTGTGCTGACACAGGATTTCTTTCTTTCTTTTATTCTTTGATGAGTTCAGTGGACGAAAGTCGTATTTGAAGACAACTTTAAAAATGTCCTCACTTTCCATGAATGTCCTCAGTTTTCTTAAATGTCCTCTTTCTTTGTAAACGTCCTCACTTTCTATTAACGTCCTCACTTTCCTGATACAAATGTATCACGTTTTGCAAATGTCTTTATCTTCTACAAACGTCCTCTCTGTAGATTTACTCTTTTTTCATCACCTTGTAAAACAACTCCTTACTTTTTTAAGAATTATGTGTGTGTGTGTGTGTGTGTGTGTGTGTGTGTGTGTGTGTGTGTGTGTGTGTGTGTGTGTGTGTGTGTGTGTGTGTGTGTGTGTGTGTGTGTGTGTGTGTGTGTGTGTGTGTGCGTGCGTGCGTGCGCGCGCGTGTGTGCGTGTGTGTATGATGAACAGATAAATAGACACACACACATAATGACCTTGTGTGTCATTCAGTGTCTCTGAGCCAATGAGAGACGCTTCTGTCTTCATGCTGCTGTGTCTTTAACCAATAAACCGCAGTCTGGTGTGTGTGTGTGTGTGTGTGTGTAGATGTGTGTGTGTGTCTGTAGATGTGTGTGTGTGTCTAAGCAGGGACTGTAGAAGTGTTATTGATTTTTCAGGTGATCATCATTTTCTCTCTCTTCTCTCTCTCTCTGGGCTGCTTGACTTTTTTAATGGTGTTTTAGGTCTGCATCACTAGAGCATGCTGGGAAATCAGCTCATTTGGCTCAGAGACGTGTGTGTGTGTGTGTCTAATACGACTTGTTTGCAGTGAAAATCAACATTTGTAGAAGCAGAGAGTGTGAAGTGTGTTTCTCTGCCTTTGATCAGAGACACTCTGACTGATGATCAATATCAATATAGATGATCAATACTCTTATTAATGACCTCTGTGTTTGAATGACACACTATCAAGTCATCACATTCATGAAACTGCTGAGTCAGTGGAGATGAAGACATGAGTGGTTCAGGGGGTTCAGGTTCATATGGTTCAGGTGGTTCAGGTACTGATGGTTCAGGTGGTTCCGATGGTTCTGATCGTTCAGATGGTTCAGGTGGTTCAGATGGTTCAGGTGGTTCAGATGGTTCTGATCATTCAGGTGGTTCAGGTGGTTCAGATGGTTGAGATGGTTCAGGTGGTTCAGATGGTTCTGATCATTCAGATGGTTCAGGTGGTTCAGGTGGTTGAGATGGATCAGGTGGTTCAGATGGTTCAGATGGTTCAGATGGTTCAGATGGTTGAGATGGTTCAGATGGTTCAGGTGGTTCAGATGGTTCAGGTGGTTCAGATGGTTGAGATGGTTCAGATGGTTCAGATGGTTCAGGTGGTTCAGATGGTTCAGATGGTTCAGGTGGTTCAGATGGTTCAGGTGGTTCAGATGGTTCAGGTGGTTCAGATGGTTCAGGTGGTTGAGATGGTTGAGATGGTTCAGATGGTTCAGGTGGTTCAGGTGGTTCAGATGGTTCAGGTGGTTCAGATGGTTCAGGTGGTTCAGGTGGTTCAGATGGTTCAGATGGTTCAGGTGGTTCAGGTGGTTCAGGTGGTTCAGGTGGTTCAGGTGGTTCAGATGGTTCAGATGGTTCAGATGGTTCAGATGGTTCAGGTGGTTCAGGTGGTTCAGGTGGTTCAGATGGTTCAGGTGGTTCAGATGGTTCAGGTGGTTCAGGTGGTTCAGATGGTTCAGGTTCAGATTCAGGTTCAGTTTCAGGTCCAGGTTCAGGTGGTTGAGCTCAGCACTAGGCTCAGGTGTGAATGCAGCAGCTCTCATTAACCCAGCTAATTAACATGTTCTCTGTGCTGATTAACATGTAAACTAATGAGGAAATAATTAACCAGCATGAAAAAGACATGTGATCTTAATGAGGAGACAAGGAGACGAGGAGATGAGGAGATGAGGAGACGAGGAGACAAGGAGACAAGGAGACGAGGAGACAAGGGGACAAGGAGACGAGGAGACATGTTCATGTCTTTATCTTCACTGTGAGACAGACTTTAATTTACCACTCACTCTCCCACACCAAAGCCCATAGAGAAAACCAGTGATTTTAGCTCACAGGGACACAGGAGCTGCTGGTCCTCTGCTGCCTCGTGTGGTCACTTTGTGTCACTGAATTAAGTGTGAATTAAATATTTTAAAAGCTGAATTCACTAAAATCAGTCATTGTAAGTTAGTGATGGAGGCAGCAGTGGATCAACAACTCCTGTGAACTCTAATTCTTCTTCAACTTCTCTATGGACTTTGGTGTGGGAGAGTGAGTGACTTTGGTGTGGGAGAGTGTGTTTACAAACTTCAGTTTTCAGCCTCTTAATGGAAATATATCAAATTCAATCTACGTCAGTTTAAGTCTACGACATCTACGTCACATGTTCACGTCTTTATTTCACTGTTAGACAGACTTTTCTAACAAGAAACTAAAGTTTGTAAACCACTCACTCTCCCACACCAAAGCCCATAGAGAAAACTAGTGATTTTATCATCACAGCACACAGGAGTTGTTGATCCAATGCTGCCTCCATCAGTAAATTAAAATGTCTTATTTTGTGAAATTCGGCATTAAAAAACTTCTGTTTGCGTTTATGTCAGTGACACAAAGTGACCACACGAGGCAGCAGAGGACCAGCAGCTCCTGTGTCCCTGTGAGCTAAAATCACTGGTTTTCTCTATGAGGTTTGGTCCATAGAGAAAATCACAGGTCGCTCAAGAGGAGAGAGAGACTCATAGAGCCATAACTTATTTTTGTGTCTTTCTCTTTGCAGAGAAATAACAATAATTTTAATGACTCTGTGTGTGTGTGTGTGTGTGTGTGTGTGTGTGTGTGTGTGTGTGTGTGTGTGTGTGTGTGTGTGTGTGTGTGTGTGTGTGTGTGTGTGTGTGTGTGTGTGTTTTCTTGTATCGCCGGCAATTATTTATTCTCCTCTCAAAGATGAAAGCTGAGGATTCATTCAGCCGCTTCACACAAATCAAACTGTATTACTGTATCGACATGCACAGGTGTGTGTGTGTGTGTGTGTGTGTGTGTGTGTGTGTGTCTCACTGAATGCAGCCATCTCATATCCATTATTGATCCTGTATCATTACCCACTGCTCCGCTCTATCAAGACAAAAACACCCTGTTATTGGAATATCTCACCTCCAGTATCGACCCGTGCACACACACACACACACACACACACACACACACACACACACACACTAAGATGCTGCTGCAAATTAACATCCAAACACAAACAGCAAAGACTCACTTATTAAAAGAAACAATAGTCCTTTTTTATTTTATCGCCTCATTAACGTTGTTTTTCTGTCTTAAAGCAAAAACAGCTCATAATCAATGATTAAGTGATTACTGAATCAGTGTGTGTGTGTGTGTGTGTGTGTGTGTGTGCGTGTGTGTGTGTGTTTTCCGTGATTCTCCAGCTTCTTAAATACGTCTTATATTCAATACGAGACTAAAGAAGTGACACCACAGTGCGTGTGTGCCCAATGCCTTGTGACCTCTGACCTCTGTAAGATGGCTCCTCCCACTCCACAGGCGACACACACTCTGTGTGCGTCTGTGCTTCTCAAGTGCTAATAAAGTTACTGATGAGTTGATCGAGTCGCGTATCGATCGATCGGCTCGAGTTTTAGTGTTTGGAATGAAGTGAGTTTGTACATCTCACTGCTGCTGATGCTAATGCTGCTGCTGATGCTGATGCTGATGCTAATGCTGCTGCTACAGTCTCTGCTGCTGCTGATGCTGAAGCTGCTGCTGTTTGATTGGCAGCTATAGCCTCGGGAAAACCCTGGGAAACACACACACACACACGCGCGATCAGACACACTAATATGAGCACACGCGTTATTGAAGTAAACGCAAATGCACACAAGCAGTACAAAACAAACTGTGTGTGTGTGTGTGTGTGTGTGTGTGTGTGTGTGTGTAGAATGTGCTGAATCAAGTCATTCCGGGGCTTGTTGCTCACATGTCAGGGCCAATTTACCCAGAATCCCTGGAAACCCTCACAAGAACATCTCCCTTGAGGTGTGTGTGTGTGTGTTTGTGTGTGTGTGTGTGTTCATGTTTACACCATGTATGTGTTTGTTTAACAAGCACACGCAGGTTTTTTTTTCCACAGTGTGTGTGTGTGTGTGTGTGTGTCTTCATATTCATCAAATGAGTCAGATTCTTATTGATTCTTGTTTATATTAGCAACTATGACAAGCAGACTGGAAACACTGCATTCATGCTGCACACACACACACACACACACACACACACACACACAGACATTATTTATAAAGCACTTTAAAACACCCACAGTTCTGCACACAAGAAAACACAAAAGACACAATAAATTAATAAATGCTATAGGAGCTTTTATTTTGAAAGGTGCAGCTAGGAAATATATGTGAATCAGTGAATCTTCTCCTTTCAAAGTAAAACCTTTTTCTTTTCTCTTTCACTTCCAAGACAAAGGCTTTTATTGTGAAATATTTCACACACACACACACAGCATTTAGTGATGGTGAGTTTGACCTCCAACTTCTACCAGAGTAATTTCCTGCTCACATACTTGTACTTGAAAGGTACTTTATACACAGATTGACAGGTTTTTAATCCACACATATATGGGATTAACAAATTATCAGATTAACACACACACACACACACACACACACACGTTACCTTTGAATTAATCTGGAGAGATTATGGCTAAAACAGACTTTATTCTGAGAGAAGACGCACAACACTGTCACCAAGTGATGAACAACTTTGACTGATTCACTGACTCACAACACACACACACACACACACACACACACACACACACACACACACACACACACACACAACCAGATGAATCAAAGTGGAGAGAGATTACGACAAAGTGAGAAACATTTTCTCTGAGAGCTTCTGCTGCGTCGTCTCTGTGACACACACACACACACACACACACACAGTGACGCAGGCGGAGCAGTTGATTGTGTATTGCCGGTTTGTTTATTAGTCGTCTGATTGTGCGACTCTGCCGTTCACAGATTGGATGACCTTTCTAGATCTTTCCGCCGAGTCCGCTAAGTAGCTGGGACGGCCAACGCCACGCCGCCGCCGCTTTATTCAGATTGTTACGGAACGTGTGTGTGTGTGTGTGTGTGTGTGTGTGTGTGTTAGTGTTTGTACACACACTCACTCTCACTGCCTTCATTGGTTCAATTGAAGCCTCATCTCCATATGGTTTGTATGCAATTACATGTGAGCGGTGCTGAGTGCCTCTGTGTGATTGTGTGTGTGTGTGTGTGTGTCATAGGTGTGTGTGTCTGTGTGTGTGTGTGTGTGTGTGTGATCATTTGAGGAAAGCTAAATGTGTACGTGTGTGTGGTTTTGTGGCTAATTTATGGTAGCGTGATGTGTGTGAACATGCATTTATATGCACTTACATGTACATGTGCATATGCAGGTGTGTGCGTGTGTGTGTGTGTGCGTGTGTGTGTGAGTGCGTGTGTGTGTGTGTGTGTGCAGAGTGTGTTTCTAGTGTCTCGTTGGTGGCTGCAGGGCTTTAAAGGGCACGTCCGTCAGAACGCAGACTCGGCCGAATCTCATTCAGAGAGCGATAAACAGCTAATGACACTCACACAACCATGATCTCTCTCTATATCACTCTATATATCACTCTCTCACTCACTCACACACAGAGGTTTGTGCAGCTATTCTTCTCAGGACTCTGCACTCTGACTTCTATTCATGTGAACTCAGCCTCATCACTGACCTTAACCTTAACCAGTTAATGGTTAATGGTAACTCATTTAAAATGTAAGGACATTTTAGGAAAGTCCAGACATTTTTGAAGATTTGAGACGTTTTAGAAAACTAGAGACATTTTTGAAAATTTGCAACATTTTAGAAAATTTTAGATGTTTTTAAAGATTTAAGACATTTTGGAAAATGTGAGACATTTTGGAAAATGTGAGACATTTTAGGAAATTTGAGAAGTTTTAGGAAATTTGGGATGTTTTAGAAAACTAGAGACATTTTGAAAATTTTAGACATTTTGAACATTTTAGACATTTTGAACATTTTAGACATTTTCAAACATTAGAGTATTTGAGATATTTTAGAAAATTTGAGACATTTTTGAAAATTTGAGACATTTTTGAAAATTGATGACATTTTAGAAAATTTGAGAGGTTTCAGAAAATTTGAGAGATTTTAGAAAATTTTAGATGTTTTAGAAAATTTGGGACATTTTAAATATTTTTAGATGTTTTTGAAAATTTTAGACGTTTAAGAAAATGTTTGACGTTTAAGAAAATTTTAGACATTTTAAAAAAGTTGTCTAACAGCCAATCCACTTTCTATCCATTCATCTCTAACCCCATAACTAGTTAATGACTAACCCTCATCTTAACCATAGCCACAATTTACTGAACCAGTTCCTCAGAAATTCTGTTCTGCCTGCTGAGGAGTTTCAGAGCCAGGAATCGAACCCTCAACCCTCAGATTGAAAGACAGTCTGAGCCACCTTCTCCAGGTCATGTGATGAAATCCCCTGTCTTTTTATTCAAATTCCAGGCCGAGTTGAAGTCCAGTCAGTGCGAAGCCCAGAGAGCGGCGCTGGAGCAGATGGTCGTCAAACTCAGCAGCCTGCGATACCCGTCAGCCACCAGCAGGAGGCAGTACAGCCAGCTGCCCAGGAACAGCAACAGGTAAAACACACACCTGTGGTCTGGAGTTCAAGGAATACATCTACAACATCTACGACATCTACGTCACATGTTCATGTCTTTATCTCACGGTTAGACAGACTTTTGTAAAGCACTCACTCTCCCACACCAAAGTCCATAGAGTAAACCAGTGATTTTAACATCACAGCACACAGGAGTTCACAGGAGTTGTTGATCCACTGCTGCCTCCATCACTAACTTATAATGACTGATTTTAGTGAATTCAGCTTTTAAAATATTTAATTTAGTCTTAACGCAGTGACACAAAGTGACCACACGAGGCAACAGAGGACCAGCAGCTCCTGTGTCCCTGTGAGCTAAAATCACTGGTTTTCTCTATGGACTTTGGTGTTGGAGAGTGAGTGGTTTATTAAAGTCTGTCTCACAGTGAAGATAAAGACGTGAACACTTTCTTAAAGACGTCGTAGACTTAATCTGACTGTGATGAATATAATCCCTCACACGGATTGAAACAGCCAAAGTTTTACAGTTGTGTGATAAATGTATAATAATAATAATAGCAATAATAATAATGATAATAATCAGAAGCTAGAGTTTTAGAAAAAGTTGGTGTTTGTTTTCAGGAATATGAAGGAAAAAATAGTATGTTAATCCAACAACACAACAGCAGAAACACTGTGATTATATTGTGTGTGTGTGTGTGTGTGTGTGTGTGTGTGTGTGTGTCAGCAGCAGTAATGTGGTGTGGTCGGCGAGCAGCATCTTTGGTCACGCTGCCTTTTTGGTGTTTCATCCTCGGCTTTGAGGAGCCTCCTTCTGTGGTTATCACACACACGCAGGACACACACACACACACACACACACACACAGAAAGTCGTGTGTATGCAAATGAATGTTAAATTGGTCACTGTGAGTCTGGAGTGTGTTGTGTTTGTTCAGAGTTTATGGAAGTTGTCAGCGTGTCATCACTGTGACTTTCATGAAGGAGACACACACACACACACACACACACATTCTCATACAGCAGCCGTCGTGAGGACACTAACCCTTAACTTAAACCTAGTTCTAACCCCTTAAGCTGAGTCTTAACTCATTAACAGTCATTTTGAGGTGAGACGGAACATGAGGACGAGACAAAGTGTCTTCACTTTGTGTGATTTATGCTGTTGTGTTTGTTTGGTCCTCACAAAGACGTACGGACAAGTACAAACACACACACACGCCATGCTCTATTTGATTTGGACAAAAGAAATGGAAGTTGTTTACATTTATATAGAGAAATGTAAATGAAAGTGTGTGTGTGTGTGTGTGTGTGTGTGTGTGTGTCCGTCCTCTGTGGCTGCAGTCTTCTGTTTCTTCTGTTTCAGTAATTTGCTTCAGACGCATCGGATACTAATTGTTTATTCATATATTAGCTGTGTGTGTGTGTGTGTGTGTCTGTGTGTGTGTGTGTGTGTGGTGCAGTGGTGTGTGTGTGTGATGCAGTGGTGTGTGTGTGTGTCTGTGTGTGTAGTGCAGTGGTGTGTGTGATGACTTTGGTATGAAGTGAATCTCACTCATGTTGTAGGAAAGAAAAGAAAATGAAGGTCAGACTGATCTCACTTTTTAAAAAAAGACCTAATTTTAAATTAACATTAACAAAAAAAACTATTAGTTTAATTAATCTTTGAATATTCACTCATTCAAAAGTTTGTGTG
The DNA here is from genome assembly GCF_963457635.1 of Microchirus variegatus. NCBI lineage: Eukaryota > Metazoa > Chordata > Actinopteri > Pleuronectiformes > Soleidae > Microchirus > Microchirus variegatus. Next base: position 31,898,597 of record NC_139808.1, read on the forward strand.
AATAAAAAGTCAATGAAAGAATCTTTAAATCTTAAACTGTGACATTTACAGACATTTAAAAAACTCATTCATTCAGTCACCGTCACATGACCTCGTCTGTTTGTGATGTTAATATTCAGCTGTTTAATCCCTGCACCTCCTCTCTCACCTCCTCTCTTGCCTCTCTCGCCTCCTCTCTTGCCTCTCTTGTCTCCTCTCTCTTCTCCTCTCTCACCTCCTCTCTCGCCTCCTCTCTTGTTTCCTCTCGCCTCTCTTGTCTCCGCTCTCTCCTCCTCTCTCACCTCCTCTCTTCTCCTCTCTCACGTCCTCTCTCGCCTCCTCTCTTGCCTCTCTCGCCTCTCTCGCCTCCTCTCTCGTTTCCTCTCTTGCCTCTCTCATCTCCTCTCTTGCCTCTCTCGTCTCCTCTCTCGCCTCCTCTCTCGTTTCCTCTCTTGCCTCTCTCATCTCCTCTCTTGCCTCTCTCATCTCCTCTCTTGTCTCCTCTCCTGCCTCCTCTCTTGTCTCCTCTCGCCTCTCTCGCCTCCTCTCTCGTCTCCTCTCTTGCCTCCTCTCTCACCTCCTCTCTCATTTCCTCACTTTCCTCTCTCATCTCCTCTCTCGCCTCCTTTCTCGTCTCCTCTCTTGCCCCCTCTGTGGCCTCCTGTGTGGTCGTGATTTTATGAAAAGTCAGACGTGAATGAAAGATTGATAACTTTGGAATTTCCTGGCGTGGTTTAAAGTCACGCCGACGCTCCGTGACGCTCCGTGACGCTCCGTGACCCTCACATCTCACCGTCCCGGCCCTGCAGCGCTGCGCCACCGCGTGTCGAGAGAGAAGCGTGTTTTACAAAGTGTTGAGTTAACGTTAGTGTGAGAGTGAGATGGAAACAGGAGGAGGAGGAGGAGAACGAAGACGACAAGAGAAAACAATGTGAGCCACTGTTGTATCTCCTTCATCTGTCTGAGTCAGTAAAAGACCACGTAACGAGGAGCGACGCCTCAGGGGAGGAAGCTACGCTCTCTTCCTCCTCCTCCTCCTCCTCCTCCTCCTCCTTCTGTTTAGGTTTGATTTCATCTACAATCAGAGACAGTGAAGGAGATGGAGGTAGAGAGAGGGCGGTGACTGTGGGCGATTGTGGGCGTGAGCAGAACCTGGCGATAACCAATCAGAGCGAGTCGAGAAACTTTGTTTCTATCTGTGTAACATTGTAACGTCTAAGGGTGAAAAACTAAACATGTTCTTATGGAACTGAGGCCACTTTTCCTCCTTTTGAGACATTTTTCCATGTTCAAAAAGTGTGTAAATTTGACCAAAACGTACAATCTAACTTTATTTATAAAGCACTTTAAAAACAACAACAAAGTGCTGTACGTCACAGATGAATAAAATCAATACAATATTGAAAAATACTCCCAATAAAACCTGAAAAACAAACAATAAAACCCTAAAATACTGTAGACAATATGTACATTTAATGATAATACGTTTGGAAAGTGGTGAAAGAATTGCAAATGCAATGTTTCTGGATAATATTTGATAAAAAATCTGCAAACTTTGAAAACTGAGGCCACTTTTCCCCCCTTTTCCTCTTAAAGGTAAATATATATGTATATATGTGTATATATGTGTATATTTATGTATATATGGAGGTCAGATGAGGTCAAATAGACTTTTTAAATGAACATTTTTGTTGAATTTCATTGTGAATCAAAGTGTTTTGTTGTGTGTGTAAATTCATTCATAGTTGACTTTGTTCACCCTGACGCCTCCTTTGTTTGTGTGTGTGTGTGTGTGTGTGTGTGTGTGTGTGTGTGTGTGTGTTTAACGCAGGCGGGCATTGCATTCTGGGTAAGCGTGTTATTATCAGTAGCTGTTTGTTGTTTTGTGTTTTTTCGGGGAATGGCTTTGTTTGTGTGTGTGTGTGTGCGCGTGTGTGTGTGTATGTGTGCGTGTGCGTGCATGTGTGTAAGTGAATCGTCGTGGTAACGCGGCGGCGGCCCTGACAGAGCTGTCAAACTGTCGTCGTTGGCGACCGGAGAATTCCAAGCAATTTCAGCGCTAATGTTGAGAAACATGTTGGCGATCCTCCGCAGAGACCCCGAACCAGCGCATATATAAATAATAAACACACACACACACACACACACACACACACACCTTAACAAAACGGCTGACAGTAATGTGTGTGTTTGAGCAATCGGCCGCTTTTGCTGCTGCATAAATATTTGATGTGATCTGTGTCTACGACGAAGACGAGGAGGAGGAGGAGGAGGGGGAGGGGGAGGGAGAGAGGGAAACCAAACAGGAAGTTAAAGTTTTTTTTTTTTAAAACGGCCAAATATTAACAATAAAATTCACTTTTATTTGATTCAAGACAATTAAAGCTCCAGTCTGTAACTTCTGTCACCTAAAATCTTGTTTCAGAGAACTGGGGTTATATTCTTAACCTAAATATTTCT
>NC_139808.1:31906035-31921035 GCF_963457635.1 Microchirus variegatus
CTGCATTACCATAGCCACACACACACACGGTGCAGAGGGAGAAAGCTGCTCGCAGACAGAGCGGAGTAGAGCGGGGACAGAATCTCCTGTAACTGTGCACTCCGGCACAATTTGTTAATGTTAAAAAAATAGCGATAGCAGCTAGCTAACCACTTACGAAAGGAACGCCGGGATAGCATCGGCTACGACTAGCTAGTAATTCGGCTTGGCCCTACCCATTAACCCTTATGAGAAATGAGACAGCACTACACCTCACATGAACGGGCAAAAACAAGGGGTAGGGGGAAGGGGGAGGAATTGGGATTCAGCCTTAATCTTGATCTCATTCTTGATCTTGTCCTTCTTGATCTTGTCCTTCTTGTTCTTGTCCTTCTTGTTCTTGTCCTTCTTGTTCTTGTCCTTCTTGTTCTTGTTCTCGATCTTGATCTTCTTGATGTTGAAGTTGTTCTTGTCCTTCTTGTTGATGTTCTTCTCGATCTTGTTCTTGTCCTTTTTGTTCCTGTTCCTCTCATAGATTGTTGAACTTGTGATATCAGTGTTGTTATCGGACACCAAAAAAGCGTCTTGTTCTGAGAAGTTTGAGTAAAGATTGCTGTAAATATGATTCAGGGATTGTGGTCGAATAATGAGCTCATGTCGTCGAGATGTTGGTTGATGTTTCAGGACGACAGAGAGACAGAGCTTCACAGGAGACATGAAGATGTCTTCAATGTCCTGTGAGAAAACAGGACTTCTGAGTGTCTTTCTCTGTTATTCGGAGGCTGAAAAGTTTGGGAAATCCCTGGTTTAAATGAGGAGTGTGTGTGTGCGTGTGTGTGTGTGTGCGTGTGTGTGGGGGTGTGTGCGTGTGTGTGTGTGTGTGTGTGTGTGTGTGTGTGTGTGTGTGTGTGTGTGTCCACAGGGACACAGTGTAACAAGCCTCAGACCTTGTAGCTGCTGTCAACCAATCACACGTCAAGGCTCCTGTAGTTCAGCCAATAGATGATCAAGGTTCTGACCCCTGCAGTCCCAGAGGAGGAGGTGGTGGTGCATTCACTGACCGTGGTAATGTTGTGATTGACAGGCAGGCAGGCGGATAAACACACACACACACAAACACACACACTGGGCTAAGATAAACAGGGATGTGTTTAAGTCTGGACGTTTTATACAGAGAGTGGACTCTCATACATATTTGATTTATTTATTTTAATCATAAAGAAATAATTTGTTTTCAGTCAAACTTTAAAACACAAACAGCCTCAGGAGGAGAAATGACTGCAGAGGAAAATAAGAGAGTGTGATTATCACTCACTCACTCACTCTGTTTGTAAAGTATTGATCAGAATGAATCGTGTGACATTTAAAACTTCTGCCTCTTTAATATCATCATCTTTATTATTATCATCTTTATGTCTTCATCATAGTCTTTGTTCATTTAATCACAGTGTTGTAACGTAACAAAGTACAAATACTTTGTTACGTTACAACATTCACGTATGTGTACTTTATTTAATATAACATCTACTTTTACTCCACTACATTTCCTCTAACTCTCTCTGTTACTCGTTACCACCAAATCAGATCAGTTGCTATTATGGTCTGTATTTATATAGAGTCTTGATGAAGCTGATTTACGCAACAGTTTTCACTCATTCACACTTATTTCACTCACTCATTCACATGCTGCAACATGAGTTTAGGTATCTTTGCTCAAGGGCACATGTAGATGAGCAGTCGGGAATTGAACCCACAACCTTTTACACTCACTCACACATTCACTCAATCACACTCTCAATCACTCACTCACTCACTCACTAACACTCTCCTTACACACTCACTCACTCACTCACTTACACTCTCACTCACTCACTCTTTTACACACACTCACTCACTTAGACTCACTCACTCATTTACACTCTCACTCACTCATTTACACTCTCACTTACTTACACTCTCTCTCACTCATTTACACTCTCACTCACTCATTTACACTCACTCACTCATTTACACTCTCACTTACTCACACTCACTCACTCATTTACACTCTCTCTCACTCATTTACACTCTCACTTACTTACACTCTCTCTCACTCACTCACTTACACTCACTCATTCGCACATCAACACGTGGTCACATGACAGATCCAGATCAGCTCATTCTTATTTCAAATCAATCAAAGTTTCTTTCCAAGGTTTGATTTGAAGAATGTGAAATTTCCCTGCATTAAGTCATCACACACACACACACACACACACACACACACTGAAGCGTCTTCCTCTCTCACTCCCACTCGCTCGCTCACTCTCTCCCTGTGGCGAGTTCCAGTCGAGTCCAACTAATTACAGTGGCTATCAGGAGTGTGTGTGTGTGTGTGTGTGTGTGTGTGTGTGTGTGTGTGTGTGTGTCGCTCTCTCTGTTGCTAAATTCTCATTTCAAATAGCCCTTGGTGTTCTGATGGAATGCTGGGCTGCACACACACACACACACACACACACACACACACACCTGCTCATTAACTGTGTTCCAAAACCAATCAGTGTTGGAGCGACAGAGGAGCTCTGTCTAAAGCTACACACTGTGTGTGTGTCTGCGTGTCTGTGTGTGTGTTTGTGTGTTTGTGTGTGTGTGTGTTCAGTGGTCCTCTGGTTATCTATAGTCCAAACCAGAAGGACAGACATTGAACTGATTAACACACACACACACACACACACCCACACACACACACACACACACACACACACACACACACACACAGAGGACAACTTTATTTCATCAAATAAAGCAGTTTAACCCTGTGAACCTGATAAATGATGTTTCTATTTGACTCATTTGCAACACAAATATGTTCTGAAGGAAACATAATTACAAGCAGATTCATTTCTATTAACATAATGAGGATATGTTTATTAATTTACTGTCACAAACACACTGATATGTGTTTTACATAAAGTAAAGTGAGTCACCGGTTCACTTCAGACACACTGATTGTTTAGCTTGTTTGTTTGTGCTGTGAGCGCCCCCTGTCTGCAGCTTAAGTCCACACAATATGTTAATAAATATTATGTTCCACGTCTTTATCTTCACCGTGAGACAGACTTTGATAACCCACTCACTCTCCCACACCAAAGCCCATAGAGAAAATCAGTGATTTTAGCCCACAGGGACACAGGAGCTGCTGGTCTACTGCTGCCTCGTGTGGTCACTTTGTGTCACTGAAGTGTGTCAAAATTAAATATTTTAAAAGCCGAATTTTACAAAATCAGTCATAGTAAGTTAGTGATGGAGGCAGCAGTGGATCAACAACTCCTGTGAACTCCTGTGTGCTGTGATGTTAAAATCACTGGTTTTCTCTATGGACTTTGGTGTGGGAGAGTGAGTGGTTTATAAACTTCAGTTTAAACGAGGAAAAGTCTGTTTAACAGTGAAGATAAAGATGTGAACACGGTCTGAAGAAGTCGTAGACTTAAACTGATGTGATTTAATTTGATATATTTCCGCTAAGAGGCTGAAAACTGAAGTTTATAAACCACTCACTCTCCCACACCAAAGTCACTCACTCTCCCACACCAAAGTCCATAGAGTAAACCAGTGATTTTAACATCACAGCACACAGGACTTCACAGGAGTTGTTGATCCACTGCTGCCTCCATCACTAACTTACAATGACTGATTTTAGTGAATTCGGCTTTTAAAATAATTAATTTAGACTTAATTCAGTGACACAAAGTGACCACACGAGGCAGCAGAGGACCAGCAGCTCCTGTGTCCCTGTGAGCTTTGGTGTGGGAGAGTGGGTGGTTTATTAAGGTCTGTCTCGCGGTGAAGATAAAGACGTGGAACATAATATTCTTAACATATTGCATTGACTCAGGCTGCAGACAGGGGGCGCTCACAGCACACACTGATATAATAATATTTCAACTACGTTCACTTCACAATAAACCCTGAATTATCCCTTTAAGTTCAAATGAGTGATGTGGAGAAGATCAGCGCACAGATGGAAACAGAGAGAAATGAAAAACAACATACAGTCGAGGAGTCTCAGCCTCTGCAGCTTAAACCCTGAGGGCAGCACACACACACACACACACACACACACACACACACACACACACACACACACACACACACACACACACACACACACACACACAGACACACACACACACACACAGAGTGAGGGTTATACTCCAGCAGAGAGTCATGCCTGAGAAACACACCGACGGCTTAAGTCGTCGATCCTCTGAGCTCTGACTGAAAAACCTCTCTCCTCTTTCTCCTCGCGATGCCTTCACTGTCCTCGCGTAAAATTCCCACTTTCGTTTTCATCGCAAGCGACGTAAAAACGCAGAATAATAATTATAGAAAATGTGTTTTTTCTTTGTTATTCGCTTCAATTCAACCTTTATGTTTGTGGATTTTCAACATAAAACACAGAAACAGCTCTTAAAACACAATGATAGTTTATGTTTCTCAGCACGTGCTGCGTTCAAGTGCTGGAGCAGGAGTGGGACACGTGTAAAAACACACACGTTTGAAGCAAATCTTATGAAATCAAATAGAGTCAATAATAAAGCTGCTGTGTTTAAATCATATTTATGTAAAACAGCAGCAGCAGTCTGAGGTTTGGCCTGAGGAAAAAAGAGAAGAAGTTTGTTATTATTATTTTGATTTAAAAATAAAAGACACACAGATTTGTTTAACCTGTTAAAAGCCGTGACCTCTGCTGAACCAGGTTTTAAACCACCCCCAAAAAAGAGAGGGAGAGAGAGAGAGAGAGAGAGAGAGAGAGAGAGTCAATGAAGATGAATATTAACCCGAGAGAGAGAGAGAATCTTTAATTAGAGACAGATGACTGTGCCACGCCTCAGAAGGCTGGAATTACACTGCAGGCTATGAGGCGAGGCTAATTTCACATGTAATTGTTGCTGCAATCCTCGCTGTGCTGTTAACGCTTCCATCCTCCCTCCCTCCATCCCTTCATCCCTCCATCCTCAGAAAGAGGGAGAGAAATAAGGAAGAGGAGGAGAAAATGATTGGGAGAAAAGAAGGAAAGTAATTTGTTGCAGCAAACGCGGGTTTTTCTGGAAACAGCTGAGCAACTTTCAGTTTTTACAACCTGGAGGAGAGGAAGAAAGAAGGGATGAGAAGTGAAAGAAAAGAGGGATTTGTGGAGGAGAGGAGAATGTTGGGATGTGAGAAAATGAAGACGCAGGAATTAGAAAAGAGAAAAAGAGAAGCAGAAGTGAAATGTCCCACGTTTTTTACCCGGGCCTCAAACGCAGCGTGAAGGGATTTCTGCAGACAGATTTAGAAATGATTGACAGGTGTCATGTCATCACTTTTAAACAAGCAGTTAAAAAAAGAAACACAAGAATGTGTTTTTACACAGGCAGATTTTCAAAATAAAAGCTCCAGTAACGACAAAAACCTGCATAATCAGCTGCTTTTATCAACATTATTAATATTTTAATAATAAATATTACTGTCATGACGTTTCAGCAGATATGTGCATCTGTCACAGCGCCACCTACAGGCCTGGTGTTTGTACTGCAGCCTTTAGAGTGGTTCAGTTTTTTAGAAGGAAAACACAAAATGATGATGATGATGTGAATATCACTTATACACAGTATAGAGCCTGTATGAAATCATATATATATATATATCCTTTATAGTGAGAAAGCAGGAGATAGAGGATGTGAATCCGAGGAAGAGAGAGGTAAAAAAAATCCCTCACTAAACATAAAAAAGGAGAGAAAAAACACTTGGAAACGGTAAAAATCTGCTGGTTTTCCTTCAAAAGAAACTTCCTGCAGCTCAAGAGAATCTGATCCAGGTTTCTGAGTCTCTAGAGACTCTGAGAGCTCTGCTGAGCTCACTCTGATACTGTGTGTGTGTGTGTGTGTGAGTGTGTGTGTGTGTGAGTGTGTGTGAGTGAGAGTGTGTGTGTGTGTGTGTGTGTGTGTGTGTGTGTGTGTGTTTGTGTGTGGGTGTGTGTTGAGCAGAACATTTCCTGGGTCAGACGTCCTGATGTTGTGTTTTGTCGTTTGTCGCTGTTTGTTACTGAGAATTGAGCTCCACTGGGACTGTGTGTGTGTGTGTGTGTGTGTGTGTGTGTGTGTGTGTGTGTGTGTGTGTGTGTGTGTCGCTCAGTTGTTATGGTGACAATATTTATTTATTTATGTGTGATTTACTTCGTATGTTTCCGTGTGTGTGTGTGTTTCCATCATGCATTTCTTTTCCTCTTGTTTGTGTGTGTGTGTTAATGTGAGCACACACACACACACACACACATAACCTGCTTTCAGATTATAATTCATCAGATTTCATAACTTTATTTGAAAAGATCCACAACTGGAGAGAAACGGTCATGAAAGTATTAAAGTAGCTTCCATACTCACTCTCCCACACCAAAGTCCATAGAGAAAACCAGTGATTTTAGCTCACAGGGACACAGGAGCTGCTGGTCTACTGCTGCCTCGTGTGGTCACTTTGTGTCACTGAGGTCAGTGTAAACGAAAGCCGAATTTTACAAAATAAGACATTTATTTTGACATTTGAACTTGAAGTGGATCAACAACTCCTGTGAACTCCTGTGTGCTGTGATGTTAAAATCACTGGTTTACTCTATGGACTTTGGTGTGGGAGAGTGAGTGGTTTATAAACTTCAGTTTCCTGTTGTCTGGCGATGTTTTCCTTAAGAATTGAAGGTCACGATGATGTTGTGATGAACCTTAAAGGTGATAAATGTCAGTCATGATGAAAACAGAGATATTTACAGTGTTTTCTTCATCTTAAAGAAGAAAAATGAAGACGAAACAAACGTCTGTTCTTTATTTTCTGAGACTCCTGTTGTTTCAGTGAACTCTGTGAGACCAAGATGATGATGAATGATTTAACACGTTCACTGACCTGCTGTGTGTGTGTGTGTGTGTGTGTGTGTGTGTGTGTGTGTGTGTGTGTGTGTGTGTGTACTTGAACGCACCTCAAAACATGTTCTTTTGTTATTTTCTTAGAAAAACACGACAAAAAGTCAGAGTTTCAAACCTGATTCAAATAAAAACATCACTTCTTCTCATTTTCTCTTTTATTCTCCCCTTTCTTTTCTTTCCTTCTCTGTCTATTCTTTCATTTTCTCTATTAGTTTCCATTTTCTCTCTCTTTTCTTTTTTCAGCTTCCATTCCCTTTTTATTCTTTTCCATTTTTTAAACAATTTTTCTTAATTTCCTTCTCCTTTTCTTTCACTTTTCTCTTTTCTTTTCTTGACTTTTCTGTTGTTTTTCTCCTCCCTGGTTGGAAACTGTCACATGTCATTTTTGTTTTCTGTGTCATCACAAATGTGTGTGTGTGTGTGTGTGTGTGTGCGCGTCGTCAACCTTGTTGTGTTGACTTTCTCACCCGTGTGTGTGAGTGAGTGTATGTATCTGCGCTGGTTTTTATGTGTGTGTGTGTCTCACTGCTTCTCAGATCTGTGTGTGTGTGTGTGTGTGTGTGTGTGTGTGTGTGTGTGTGTGTGTGTGTGTGTGTGTGTGTGTGTGTGTGTGTGTGGATTATGTGTCCTGTGGGAGGCTGTTTCCTGTGCGTTTGTTCTGTCAGTCTTGATAAAGTCGGGGATATATCTGCTTTAGAACAAAGAGACACGACTCAGCGCATCTCACCAACTTTACCCTCTTCCTCTTCCTCTCTCTCTCTGTATCTCCTCGTCTCTCCTGAGACTCCCTCCTCCTCCTCCTCCTCCTCCTCCTCGTCTTCCTCGTTCGTCTTCCCAGGAACGCCGTCTGTCTGATGACTGAAACCTGACACTCGCCCGTTCGTAATAAAACGAGCGGGAATCTCAACGCAGTAACAGTGGAAGTAGTTCTTTAGTGTTTGAGCGTCGTCAAAGTAAAAGTCGCACAAGGTCGACTCACACACACACACACACACACACACACACACACACACACACACACACACACACACACACACAAAACCTAAACCCCACCCACCACGACCCTCACAGTGAGGTCAGCGTCCGTCCTAATCCTAACCCTTAATCTCACTTTAACCTGGACTTACACTTACAGAAGGTTAGGACTGGATAAAATGTCCTCACAAAGACCTATGTACAAGTACACACACACACTCTCACACACAGACACAGACACACACACACACACTGCAGTTTTTTTTGTTTTACCTGCAAACAGATTTTATTTCCTCTGACGTTTGTTTAAGTGTTTGTCATGAGAATAATGTTTAATGTCAGCTCAAGGGTGTGTGTGTGTGTGTGTGTGTCTGTGTGTCTGTGTCTGTGTGTGTTTGTGTGTGTGTCTTCCCCATTCATCACCCCACTCTCCGTTTGACCTTGGCACCCTCTTCATTAGAATAAAGATTGTCTGTCATTTAGGCGACACACACTCGCTCTGACTGGACACACACACACACACACACACACACACACACACACACACACACACACACACACACACACACACACACACACATTACATTTATGTCATAGTAGTGGAACACAAAGAAAATGAATAAGAGGAAGCGACGTATGAAAAAATCATGATGATCATCGTGACTTATCCAATTGTCTTTAGAAGTGTGTGTGCGCGTGTTTGTGTGTGTGTGTGTGTGTGTCACTCAAACCACCTGTAAATTAAATTAAATTAAATTAAATTAAATTAAATTAAAAAATCTATATATTAAAAGGAGCTAACATTAGCCACGTGAGGGTAATGGGGTTTATAATTTAGAGGAGCAGCTTCCAGATGCATTCAAGGAACCTCGTAAATTCAGCCATGCAAAAACAAACACGAAGGTCCCACCTGACCACACACACACACACACACACACTGTTGCTGATGCATTCATTGAACCCTGTAAATGTCATTGTTTATGTGGGGGATCAATGATAGCTATGAGATGCATTCAAGGAACCTTGTACATTTTAAATCATCTGCAAAAACACACCACCATCATTTTCTAAAATGATAATATATATATATTATATTAATATATACATATATATATATATATATATAAATATATACTGTATATATATAAATATACACTGTATATATATAAATATATACTGTATATATAATTACAATTTATATCATATAAGAAATGCATGATTTTTCATGACCTTTAAATTCACTGATAATCATGAGAATGGAAGTGAAAGACACACACGCACACACACACACACACACACACACACACACACACACACACACACACACACACATCCATACATTCTCTCTCTCTCTGTATAAAGACCGTCTTTGTTCACACAGTGAATAGTGTGTGAGTCAGTCCAGCTTCCTATGGACTCAGTAACACACACACACACACACACACACACACACACACACACACACACACACACACACACACACACACACACACACACACACACACACACGACTCATTCACTCCCCCCCCCTTACACCACAGAGGTCATGTGACTTCACAGTAAATGTACACAATGCAAACACACATGAAATTGACTCTGACACTCAGACATGATCCTTCCTTCCTTCCTTACTTCCTTCCTTGCTTCCTTTCTTCCTTGTGTGTGTGTGTGTGTGTGTGTGTGTGTGTGGAATGTTCTCCCTCATTGTTTTCCCGGTGCCACCGTAGAGAATTCCCAGGGTTCTTAGCGGGTCAGAGGTCACCTGACATCAGCGACATCACATGGCGTTCCGAAAGCTCCGGTGACTCAATCGCAAACTTTGTGTGTGTGTGTTTTTTTATTTGGTCTTTCTTTAACCAAATTTCACCATCTAATGACCACACACACACACACACACACACACACACACTGTGAGGCTGAATAGTGACCCGTCTCCACTGGTCCACTCATTCATCTGGTTTCCACGACAACAATTAAAACGTGTTGCCGAGTCTTTTGTCGTCGCCTCGTTCAGAGACGGACGGAGAGAGAGAGTTTTTCTGTCCAAACACATTAAAGTTTACCTCGACAACATCTGAAACTTACACACACACACACACACACACACACACACGTATACATGTAATGTAAAAGTGTTGCCATAGAAACATCAACGCAAACACACAGACACACACACACAGGTTGAAGTGTGTATCGGTATAAATGGAGCTCTCAGTCAGAGACACTTCCTGTTCTTTGAGAACGCGTGAACATCCATCTCAGCCGGAGACACACACACACACACACACACACACACACACACACACACACACACACACACACACACACACACACACACACGTAAGCAAGAATACAGCACTGTTCTCTCTCTCCCCCCCGTGTGTGTGTTTGTGTGCTCGTGTGTGTTATGTAAGAAAGACTGAAGTGCATGGCGTAATTTTATCCACTTTCACAGAAGACTTGAAAAAAACCACTCACTCTCCCACACCAAAGTCCATAGAGAAAACCAGTGATTTTAGCTCACAGGGACACAGGAGCTGCTGGTCATCTGCTGCCTCGTGTGGTCACTTTGTGTCACTGATTTTAATCTGAATGAAATATTTTAAAAGCTGAATTCACTAAAATCAGTCATTGTAAGTTAGTGATGGAGGCAGCAGTGGATCAACAACTCCTGTGAACTCCTGTGTGCTGTGATGTTAAAATCACTGGTTTACTCTATGGACTTTGGTGTGGGAGAGTGAGTGACTTTGGTGTGGGAGAGTGAGTGGTTTATGAACTTCAGTTTACAGCCTCTTAGAGGAAATATATGAATTAAAATCTACGTCACTTTAAGTCTGCGACGTCTTAAGAACATGTTTACGTCTTTATCTTCACTGTCAGACAGACTTTTCCTTGTGTAAACTGAAGTTTGTAAACCACTCACTCTCCCACACCAAAGTCACTCACTCTCCCACACCAAAGTCACTCACTCTCCCACACCAAAGTCCATAGAGTAAACCAGTGATTTTAACATCACAGCACACAGGAGTTCACAGGAGTTGTTGATCCACTGCTGCCTCCATCACTAACTTACAATGACTGATTTTAGTGAATTCAGCTTTTAAAATATTTAATTTAGTCTTAACTCAGTGACACAAAGTGACCACACGAGGCAGCAGTAGACCAGCAGCTCCTGTGTCCCTGTGAGCTAAAATCACTGGTTTTCTCTATGGACTTTGGTGTGGGAGAGTGAGTGGTTTACTAACGTGAACACGTTCGTAAAGACGTCGTAGACTTTTATTTCGTATTACTTTATGTCTAAATGATGAGGTTTAAAGGCAGAAGTGTTTGGAGTAGATGAAGGCTGATGATGATGATGATGATGGTGATGGTGATGAAGACACCGTCTTATCTCATCTTCAGTTTCCGTGACGACAGAACTGTTCCGTTACGCAGCCTCAGACAAACTCCTCAGATGTGAGCAGAACGTGTTGAAAATACATTAAGTGTTTTTCATGTATGAGTGGATTTTTGCTGACATTTCAGCTCAGCGCTCATTAATATGGAGACTGAATTAAACTTGTGATTGCTTGTTGATTTTCTCCTCCTCCTCCTCCTCCTCTTTCTCTCTCCTCTGTCTTTTCAAGCGTTTATTCCTCTTTTTGGAAAGCGCTGGCATTTCCATCTGCGTTGTCTCCTGTTGTGATTTATATACGTTTATTTATTTGTGTTTCAGTCAAAAGTGAAGAAAACATCTAAAAATGTTGTCAAAACAAGAACTTTGTTGTTGTTTTTAATGTTCCTGTCACCTGGTAAAAAAGAAAGAAAATACAATGATTTTTCATGATTTATACTTTCATTATATACAAATATATACAAATATATACAGTAAATTCATTTACGTCACATTTTAAACAATGTTTAGTTGAACTGAGTTAAAGTGAAGTTAAAGTGCGTCAAACTTAATGTTCTTTGATTGGACGACAGTCGTGGAAGGTTTTTATTAAACTTTCTTCTTGTTCTATCTTCTTGTTCTTGTTCTATCTTCTTGTTCTATCTTCTTTTTCTTGTTCCATCTTCTTGTTCTTGTTCTATCTTCTTTTTCTTGTTCCATCTTCTTGTTCTTGTTCTATCTTCTTGTTCTTTTTCTATCTTCTTGTTCTTGTTCTTGTTCTATCTTCTTGTTCTATCTTCTTGTTCTTGTTCTATCTTCTTGTTCTTGTTCTATCTTCTTGTTCTTGTTCCATCTTCTTGTTCTTGCTCTATCTTCTTGTTCTATTTTCTTGTTCTTGTTCCATCTTCTTGTTCTATCTTCTTGTTCTTGTTCTATCTTCCTGTTCTATCTTCTTGTTCTTGTTCTATCTTCTTGTTCTTGTTCCATCTTCTTGTTCTATCTTCTTGTTCTTGTTCTATCTTCCTGTTCTATCTTCTTGTTCTTGTTCTATCTTCTGGTTCTTGTTCTATCTTCTTGTTCTTGTTCTATCTTCTTTTTCTTGTTCCATCTTCTTGTTCTTGTTCTATCTTCTTTTTCTTGTTCCATCTTCTTGTTCTTGTTCTATCTTCTTGTTCTTTTTCTATCTTCTTGTTCTTGTTCTTGTTCTATCTTCTTGTTCTATCTTCTTGTTCTTGTTCTATCTTCTTGTTCTTGTTCTATCTTCTTGTTCTTGTTCCATCTTCTTGTTCTTGCTCTATCTTCTTGTTCTATTTTCTTGTTCTTGTTCCATCTTCTTGTTCTATCTTCTTGTTCTTGTTCTATCTTCCTGTTCTATCTTCTTGTTCTTGTTCTATCTTCTTGTTCTTGTTCTATCTTCTTGTTCTATCTTCTGGTTCTTGTTCTATCTTCTTGTTCTTGTTCTATCTTGTTCTTGTTCCATCTTCTTGTTCTTGCTCTATCTTCTTGTTCTATTTTCTTGTTCTTGTTCCATCTTCTTGTTCTATCTTCTTGTTCTTGTTCCATCTTCTTGTTCTATCTTCTTGTTCTATCTTCTTTTTCTTGTTCCATCTTCTTGTTCTATCTTCTTGTTCTATCTTCTTGTTCTATCTTCTTGTTTCATCTTCTTGTTCTTGTTCTATCTTGTTTCATCTTCTCGTTCTTGTTCTATCTTGTTCCATCTTCTCGTTCTTGTTCTATCTTCTTGTTTCATCTTCTTGTTCTTGTTCTATCTTCTTGTTCCATCTTCTTGTTCTTGTTCTATCTTCTTGTTCTATCTTCTTGTTCCATCTTCTTGTTCTTGTTCTATCTTCTTGTTTCATCTTCTTGTTCTTGTTCTATCTTCTTGTTCCATCTTCTTGTTCTTGTTCCATCTTCTTGTTCTATCTTCTTGTTCTATCTTCTTGTTCTTTTTCCATCTTCTTGTTCTATCTTCTTGTTCTTGTTCCATCTTCTTGTTCTATCTTCTTGTTCCATCTTCTTGTTCTTGTTCTAGCTTCTTGTTCTTGTTCTAGCTTCTTGTTCTTGTTCCATCTTCTTGTTCTATCTTCTTGTTCCATCTTCTTGTTCTATCTTCTTGTTCTTGTTCCATCTTCTTGTTCTTGTTCTATCTTCTTTTTCTTGTTCCATCTTCTTGTTCTTGTTCTATCTTCTTTTTCTTGTTCCATCTTCTTGTTCTTGTTCTATCTTCTTGTTCTTTTTCTATCTTCTTGTTCTTGTTCTTGTTCTATCTTCTTGTTCTATCTTCTTGTTCTTGTTCCATCTTCTTGTTCCATCTTCTTATTCTATCTTCTTGTTCCATCTTCTTGTTCTTGTTCTATCTTCTTGTTTCATCTTCTTGTTCTTGTTCTATCTTCTTGTTTCATCTTCTTGTTCTTGTTCTATCTTCTTGTTCCATCTTCTTGTTCTTGTTCCATCTTCTTGTTCTATCTTCTTGTTCTATCTTCTTGTTCTTTTTCCATCTTCTTGTTCTATCTTCTTGTTCTTGTTCCATCTTCTTGTTCTATCTTCTTGTTCTTGTTCCATCTTCTTGTTCTATCTTCTTGTTCCATCTTCTTGTTCTTGTTCTATCTTCTTGTTCTATCTTCTTCTGCCTTACCAACTTGAACCTGGTGTTTGGAGAGTCTTTGAGTGGCGGTGGGCGGAGCCTGTGTGTCTGTGTGGAGGCCTCGTGTCTCTGTTTGTTCTGGTTCCACCATGATCAGGATCTGAGCGTGGGTTCCTCTGTCCATCCTTTACCATCCTCCCTTCGTCTCTCTGTCCTCAGGCTTGTGTATCTCTGTCCATCCTTGCATGTAGATTGACTTGAGGCGTGAATACATCACAGCTAGTCATCCATGTACCCGTCCTCCTCCTCCTCCTCCTCCTCCTGCTCCTCATCCTCCTCCTCCTCCTGCTCCACCTCCTCCTCCTCCTCCTCCTCCTCCTCCTCCTCCTCCTCCTCTCTAAGATCCTTCTCTCAGCACTTATCTCAAAGTTAGGATCTCATGCATTTTAATCGGCGTGTCTATCTTTCTGTTCTCCCCCTCTTTTCTTTGACTTTGGATCAGTGGCATCCTTCAAACAAACAACAACAACAACAACAACAACAACACCTCCTCCTCCTCCTCCTCCTCCTCGTCCCCTCTTTAAATCAATATTTGCCATCAGCGAATAAATCGTATAATTTCCTGACTGTTAGACGAGTGCCACGCCGACATATTTACCTTCCACTCGTCTCTTTTTTCTTCTCCAGCCGTCCATCCCTCGCTCTCGCGGCGCGGCTATTAGCTAAGTGAAGGGGATGGATGGCCGTGAAGCGCCGCGCGATAGCATCTCCATCAGAATCGGCGACATTGAAAAATGGCCGCCGCCTCTCTGATGACAGCACAGCAAAAACACACACACACACACACACACAGTCAGAGAAGAGACATTTAAATATTCAAATGGAGGCGGGCGGTAATGATAAACGACAAGGGAAAAGCAGAATCAAGTAGCTATCGATGCAGAAAATGAAAAGAGGAGAAAAGAGGAGGAGGAGGAGGGAAATTAGGAGGAAAAAAGAAAAAGGAGGGAGCGGAGAGTTACGCTAACGGATGAAGAGAAGGAAGACGGAGATGGAAAGTGACGGATGAGTTCAGCGAGGGGGCGGGGCTACAGTACAGGAAATAAAGACGGAGACGGGATGAGACAAAAATGGAAGGAAAGTTGTAAATAAAG
>NC_139808.1:31923535-31938535 GCF_963457635.1 Microchirus variegatus
CTCACACCCATTCACACTTTCGTGCCCATTCACACCCATTCACACCCATTCACACTTTCACACCCGTTCACACTCACTCACACTCATCCACACCCATTCACACCCATTCACACTTTCACACCCATTCACACTCATTCACACACAAAATAATCTTATAATCCCTAATCCCAGTGAGTGGTAAGTTTAATGTTGAGTGAAATTCTGTCACTGATGTTAAACATGTCGTTAACGTGAGTGAGTGGTTTACAAACTTCAGTTTCATGGGAAAAAAACAGATTTTAGGCACAAAAGGAGTAAACAAATAAAATCTACATCAGTTTGAGTCTACGATATCTTAAGAACGTGTTCACGTCTTTATCTCACTGTTTTTGTAAACCACTCACTCTCTCACACCAAAGTCCATAGTGTAAACCAGTGATTTTAACATCACAGCTCAGTGATGATAAAATCAGTGATTTTAGCTCACAGGGACACAGGAGTTGTTGATCCACTGCTGCCTCCATCACTAACTTACAATGACTGATTTTAGTGAATTCAGCTTTTGAAATATTTCATTTAGACTTAACTCAGTGACCCAAAGTGACCACACGAGGCAGCAGAGGACCAGCAGCTCCTGTGTCCCTGTGAGCTAAAATCACTGATTTTCTCTATGAGGTTTGGTGTGGGAGTTTTTCATGTTATAAACGATCTCTTTAAAGAAAGGTTCATTAATCATTTTCTTTTTCCCGCGACGTAAACAACCACCTGTAGAGAAAGTCGTGTTTTCGTTACCTTTGTTTATGAAAAATGTCTCAGTCTTTTTTTTTCTTAAATGACGCCTCGTATGCGTCCACATACATTTTATTTCTTTATCCTTCGCTCTGTGTCTCTGCCAAACACTCGTAATCGCCGTCGCTTCTTCAGAGAACAAAGCTAAGGGAACATTTCAGCGATCAGGGGTCCTATTATCGTCCATCTTCGTGGTCTAATGGGCTGGTTTTACCTGCCACAGTTCAGCTAAAATAGTGTTTCCACTCAGGAGGGAGAGTCTCTGCGGCTGCTGCTGCTAACGCTAACGCTGAGCCAACGACTCGCTGCCTTTTGTACAAACACATACATATGCAAATGAGCAGCAGGGACTCACGCAGGGCTCGTTCAGCAGCTCAGCGCTCACTGTTCCTCCTGTTAAAGTTGTTGAAAAGAGGCTGCGACGGGGTTTTGATCCTTGAAAGTGTTGAGAGACGCGAGGATGTGACGGCAGACGGAGGCGAAGTGGAGCTGCTGTGGTTTGTGAAATGGAAACAAACTTCCCTGTCGTTAGAATAAGTGTTCATGTTAGTGGAAAAACACAGAAAATAGAGAGTTAGAGGGAGAAAAACTCATCTACGCCGAGGTTTGACACAAAAACATCTTCACATAAATAAAGTATAAAAGGTGCTAATGTGCTATTATTGTGTTTTTGAAAAGGCTTTATGTTTTGCCATCTGAATTAGCCTGTTGTTGCTCACAATGTTACCTCTGAATTAGCTCCATGTTGCTAATACAGTTAGTGAAGCTCTGAATTAGCTCAGTTGCTTATGTGAATGTCAGTGAAACATCTGGATTAGCTAGTTCGACATTGCTAATGTTGTTATTGTTCCCCTGAATTAGCTCAAATTTGCCAAGGCTATTACCACGCCCCTGAATTAGCGTCATGTTGCTAATGCAGCTAATGAACTTCTGAAATAACTAGCTCGGCAACACTAATGTGGTTATTGTTCCCCTGAATTATCTCAGATTTGCTAATGTTGTTACTGCGCCTCTTAATTAGCGTCATAATGCGGCTAGTGAACCTCTGAAATAGCTAGCTCGACAATGCTAATGGGGTTATTTTTCCCCTGAATTAGCTCAAATTTGCTAATGTTGTTACAGCGCCTCTGAATTAGCGTCAAGTTGATAATGAGGTCAGTGAAACTTCTGGATTAGCTGGTTTGACGTTGCTAATGTTGTTATTTTTGTTCCCCTGAATGAGCTGAAATTTGCTAACACTGCTACAGTATCTCTGAATTAGCATCATGTTGCTAATGATGTTGCTAATGCGGCTAGTGAAAGTCTGAAATAGCTAGCTCGACAATGCTAAAATGGTTATTGTCCCCTGAATTAGCTCAAATTGCTAATGTTGTTACCGCGCCTCTGAATTAGTGTCATGTTGCTAATGCGGCTAGTGAAACTTCTGCATTAGCTCGTTCAACATTGCTGATGTTTTGTTGAGCCTTTGAATTAGCTTGACGTTGCTAATTCTATTGTCGTGTCACTGAATTAGCTTGACGTTGCTAATGCTATTGTTGTGTCTCTGAATCAGCAGGATGTTGCTAACGCTATAGTTAGCGCAGTGTTAATCTGAGCT
The DNA here is from genome assembly GCF_963457635.1 of Microchirus variegatus. Classification (NCBI taxonomy): domain Eukaryota; kingdom Metazoa; phylum Chordata; class Actinopteri; order Pleuronectiformes; family Soleidae; genus Microchirus; species Microchirus variegatus. The sequence continues at coordinate 31,925,901 of NC_139808.1, forward strand.
CAGATTCTTCTCCAGGTGCAAATAAACACATCAGAGCTGACACACACACACACATATACACACACACACAGACACACACACACTAATGAAGACGTCCCCCTGTCATCATCATCATCATCATCCTCTTCAGTGACATTAACGTTCCCTCTTTACCAATAAATACACGACGTCCCTCTTATTGATCGGCACGTTTCTGAGTGTAAATGATTAATGGCTGTGTTTGTATTGATTGATATGCTGCTTTGCATGATGGGATATCGACACGACAAGGTTTCCTCACACAACTTTTTTTGTTTTTTCCCTTCTTTTCTCTCCTCCAGAAAATCCTCTCCGGACATCCAGAGCCGGCCTCCCTGCATCAGAACCGCTCGCCCAGCGTCAACGCTCTGCTGGTCGACCCAAACGCCGCCGCCGCCGTAGAGAACCGTCGCTCGGCGCTGTCTCCGCTCACCAACTCTCTCCTGGAGCAGCTGGAGACGAGAATCAAGGAGCTGAAGGTGTGGCTGAGAGACACCGAGCTGCTCATCTTCAACTCCTGCCTCAGGAACGACAAAGACGCCAACGACCAGCTGCACAGCTTCAAGGTAAGAGGAGGGGGGACGCCAGGTGGGCGGGGCCTGTGTCAGAGCAGGTGACGAGCAGGTGGAAACTGTCCTGTCTGATCTGTCACTCATCTGACTCACAGCAGAACAAAGACCAGTGGGTTAAGTGGGTGTGAAATGAGCGTCTGCAGCAGCAGAGGTGGTGTATTTATGATGGAGTTAGAGCAGTGTTTCCAAACCCTGATCCTCAGGGAACTCTGCCCGGCCAGGTTTTACATGTTTCCCTGCTTTAAAAACACCGGATTCAAAGAAGTTATCAATTCAAAAATTCTGTTTAAACTTTTGTTTTTAATAAATAAATAAATAATATTTTGATTTAAAAAAATAATAATAAATTATTAAAATAACTAATATTAAAAAAATATATATATATCATGTTTCAACTTTTGTAAACAAAGGAAATTTATGTTTCTGCGTATGGCTTTAAAAAATAAAAAAACAAATACTAAATTATATTATAAATTTACGTTTTCCAAAAAATTTAATGTTTCAACTTTTGTATAAAAAATAAAAATAATAATGTGTCAACTTTTGTCTTATTAAAATAATAATAATAATAATTTTTATTTTTTTTCAATTGACTTTTGTCTTATTAAAAAACATTTTTTAATAAGAATAATTTAAAAAAATATATATAATATTTCAACAATTTTTTTCAAATATTTAATGTTTCAACATTTGTAAAAAATAAATCAAAAATTAATGTTATGACTTTTGTCTTATTAAAACAAATTTAAATAAATAAATAATATTTTGTAAAAGATATATATAAAAAAAATTTGTTTCAACTTTTGTCTTTTTAAAAAAAATTATATATATTTTTTTCAAACATTTTTAGATTTGTTAAAGAAAAATCAAAAATGAATGTTACAGCTGAATCAGGTGTTTTTTTGGAGCAGGGCAACCTGTAAAACATGGCATGGCCGCGTTCCCTGAGGATCAGGGTCGGGAAACACTGATCTAAAGAATCCACAGTCACTAAACTTTCCTCAAACTCTTGTTCTGTAACTGACGAAGCTTTGTCCAATCAACAATTAGCACTGTGTGTGTGTTTGTGTGTGTGTGTGTGTATGTGTGTGTGTGTGTGTGTGTGCGTGCTGCAGCTAAGTATAGTCATACATCGTCTTAATGAGGCCTCGTGAAAGCGGCGCTGCAGCGTGTGTGTGTTTGTGTGGGGGTGTGTGTGTGTGTGTGTAGATGGATGTATGGAGGAAACAGCAGTTAGCCTTAAAAGCCACGGGACGCTATCAGGATATTAATCAGCGTCTTACATCACACCGTGAAACAGCTAGCTGCGCTGATTAGCCTAGCCCCGCCGTGTGACTGACACACACACACACACACACATACACGATGAAGTGCATTAATTTATGTATTCATGCATTAACACACACACTGATTAATGAAGACATAGTTTTAAAGTTTAGCGATTGTTTTTCAGAAGACTTTTCCACTTTACTGTAAGAGAATCACGCACTATTATTGAGACATTTTATTTAACTTTATCTCATTGTCTTGAGTTATATATATTCAATATAATATTAAATATAATATATCATATTTAAACTCTTCTGTGAACGTCGTGTCGTCACAGACGCCGTCGCTCGGACACCGTAAAAACAGGCCGGGATGTTGTGATTAATTGACAGCTGACTCCTCACTCCTGATTGGGTGGCCCACCACGGAAGTGGGCGGGGCCAACGATTAACTAGGGGGTGGGAAAACCCATTCAAATGTGCAGCAGACGAGCAGAAGACGGCAGCGTCTCACATCTGAGATGTTTGGCTTTGTTTGTGTGGTTGAAGCTGCTGCGGTTATTAAGTACATCAGTCAATGAACACACACACACACACACACACACACACACACACACACACACACACACAGGGAGTCTCTCTAAATGATGAAAGTGTGCAGAAAGCAGAGTTTATCTGAAGAAAGTGAGTGGAGACGCTGGTACTTTTGATCCTTGTCACTGCTCTCAGTGGGAAGCCATTGATTTCTGGCAGAAAGAGGCTGTGAGCTTCTGGAGAAATGAAGATTGGAAATATTGATAGCAGCCATTTGTATGGAGAGAGAGGGAGAGAGAGAGAGAGAGAGGGAGGGAGAGAGGGAGGGAGAGAGAGAGGGAGGGAGAGAGGGAGGGAGGGAGGGTGAGGCTAAATGGAGAGAGAGTGGGGGGGGACTCCATTTTAAGAGAAGTCGACTCCATTTCAGCCATCATTTGTCTGTTTTTGGCGTTTGGACTCGTAAATGGCTTCGATTTCTGGGCTGAAGCTTATTACTGTAAGACTGGATGAGAAAGCAGCATGGGTCAACACACACACACACACTCACACACACACACACACACTCTCAGAGGTTCATCATTTTACTTTTGAGACCATTTTTGTTTTCATCTAAATCCCAAAATCACACGAAAAAAGCGAGGAGGTAAAAACTGCGTTCAGCGTCGTTCTAATCTACGATAATCATCCTCATCCTTATCATCATCATCATCGTCATCATCATCACTGTCGTTCAATCTCAACGTAGAGCGAGTGATTTCAAATCGCTAAAAAGAGTTCCCTAAAAAAAAAAAAAAAAGACTAATTTGTTCTTCGTGGCAGAAAACGTGACGTCCCAAAAACTGCTGTAAAAACATTATATATTCATATTTTTTTCCACTTTAAATTACTCGTTCTTTCAAAACTACTCCAGCCTGAAATATACATGTCAAATAATCATGATAATAAACTAAAAATGGAAATTTTAACCCTTTAAAATCCATTATGATTGGCACAAAAAGCATCGTCTGCCATCGCCACGTCAGTAATCTCTACTCTAATCTCACATTTTACAATCTATCTATTCTGCTCTGTCCTCTCTCACACCTCCTCCTCCTCCTCCTCCTCCTCCTCCTCCTCCTCCTCCTCCTCCTCCTCCTCCTCCTCCTCCACCTGTCTGTTCAGCTCTTAATTGAATTAGAACTCTTTAAAGATACGACGTGGGCCAAACCATCCTGCAGCCGGCCCCCGGGGCCTCAGATGACTCTCTATTGTAGTGGAGACGCTGTGGGGGCCAGACACACTGAGAATTAATGGAATGAGCCCGAGACACACACACACACACACACACACACACACACACACTCTAACGTCTCTCTCTGGAAGGTTAAACTCTGCCTGTCGCTGGTTTTTCATGCATCTTATTCTCTCCGCTCACCGCTCACTCTCCCACACCAAAGTCCATAGAGTAAACCAGTGATTTTAACATCACAGCACACAGGAGTTCACAGGAGTTGTTGATCCACTGCTGCCTCCATCACTAAGTTTAAACATCTAATTTTGTAAAATTCGGCTTTTGAAAAATTTCATTCGGATTAAAATCAGTGACGCAAAGTGACCACTCGAGGCAGCAGAGGACCAGCAGCTCCTGTGTCCCTGTGAGCTAATATCACTGGTTTTCTCTAAGGTCTTTGGTGTGGGAGAGTGACGAAGGTCAGTGTTTATGACAGAAAATGTATTTTCCTGTTTTTTCTCCCCTGTTGTTAAAGGTAGATGAGCTCACCCCCCCCCCCACTGTTTGTTGCCCCTCCTCCCCCTCTCCATCTTCATCCCTTCATTCCTGCTCTTTGCCCTCCAGTCCTCGTCATCACTCTGTAACACATGACCCCCCCCCCCACACACACACACACACACACACACCTGCCCGTCACCCCCTGACCCCGCCCACCCCTCTGGGTCGTTATTGAATGGATTGTTGAGCAGAGAAAAGAATCACCTGTCGTTGTGATTATTGACTCGTGTGGAGCAGCAGACTGTAAACGCCTTTGAAGAATAACACTGACTTTCAAAATAAGAGCTCGCCGCTAACAGGCAGAAATGCTGAGGACTCTCGCTGTGTGTGTGTGTGTGTAATGGCCTCCCTGCCGCTTATGGCCCCGCCCCCTCGTCATCTCTCCGGCGGCTGATAGAGGGCGGCGGCGAGGCTCAGACATCGATACCTGCTTCATGATGAGGATTAAAGATCCAGCAACACACTGTGTGTGTGTGTGTGTGTGTGTGTGTTGAAGAGGTGTTTTCTCGTTAAGGGTCGCTCGTTAAGGCTCACAGGCGAGTAAACAGGTGAGAGGTTTCCACGGCAACAGCATCAACACGGCAGATCAGGGCCTTTCATCTTCATCTGCTGCTCGGGAGGAGAAAACACTTGTGTCTTTCATCTGCTGAAGGAGGAGGGAAGAAAGAAGTGAGGAGGAGAGAGGAGAGGAGGTGAGGTGAGGAGAGAGGAGAGGTCAGCAGAGGAGAGGAAGGATAAGAAGAAAAGGTTTAAATGATCTGATGAAAAGCAGAAAGATCAGCAGAAACAGTTCTGGTTCTGTTCTGTGTTCTTCTGATTACTGTGAGTCTCACAGCTTTGTCACAACCTCCGTACAACCTTCAGAGAACGTTCTCTGAAGGTTCCGTCACTACTTTTGTGAACGTTGTGTGGAAATCACAGGAGAACGTGGAACGTTAGGCTCCTCCCTAACCCTGAGGAAACGTTAGGCTCCTCCCTAACCCTGAGAGAACGTTAGGCTCCTTCCTAACCCTGAGGAAACGTTAGGCTCCTCCCTAACCCTGAGAGAACGTTAGCCTCCTTCCTAAATGTTAGGCTCCTTCCTAACCCTGAGGAAACGTTAGGCTCCTTCCTAACCCTGAGGAAACTTGAGGCTCCTTCCTAAACGTTAGGCTCCTTCCTAACCCTGAGGAAACGTTAGGCTCCTTCCTAACCCTGAGAAAACTTGAGGCTCCTTCCTAAACGTTAGGCTCCTTCCTAACCCTGAGGAAACGTTAGGCTCCTTCCTAACCCTGAGAAAACTTGAGGCTCCTTCCTAAACGTTAGGCTTCATCCTAAACGTTAGGCTCCTTCCTAAACGTTAGGCTCCTTCCTAACCCTGAGAAAACTTGAGGCTCCTTCCTAAACGTTAGGCTTCTTCCTAAACGTTAGGCTTCTTCCTAACCCTGAGGAAACTTGAGGCTCCTTCCTAAACGTTAGGCTTCTTCCTAAACGTTAGGCTCCTTCCTAACCCTGAGGAAACTTGAGGCTCCTTCCTAAACGTGAGGCTCCTTCCTAAACGTTAGGCTCCTTCCTAACCCTGAGGGAACGTTAGGGAACGTTAGGCTCCTTCCTAACCCTGAGAGAATGTTAGGCTCCTTCCTAACCATAAGAGAACGTTAGGGAACATTATGGAATGTTAGGCTCCTTCCTAACCACGAGGGAACGTTAGGGAACATTATGGAATGTTGGGCTCCTTCCTAACCACGAGGGAACGTTATGGAACGTTAGGCTCCTTCCTAACCACGAGGGAACGTTATGGAACGTTAGGCTCCTTCCTAACAAACCTCAGGAGAACCTTGGGCTATGATGATGATTTCTGGTTTTCCAAACTGAACCCGGCTTTGCAGAGACGTCGCAGAGACTTTGTGAAGACGGAGAGAGACAGAGGACAGAAGACGTTGTCGTCGTCAGTAACACAGAGAGATAAAAGAAGGGATGGAGACGAGGTGAAGAATGAAGAGAGAGTGAGAGAGTGATGAGGAGAGAGAGAACAGTGAGGAGGAGAGAGAGTGAGAGAGTGATGAGGAGAGAGAGTGAGGAGGAGGAGAAAATGAAGGATGATAGAAAGTGTTGAGAAGACGAATGAGCAGAGAGAGTCAGACGGACAGAAGCAGCAGAGGTTTATTGATGGCAGCGTTTTAAACGTCCGCCTCGTCTTTGCTGCGCTGCATTAGCCGCTAACGCTAAACGCTTTCACTCACAATAACGTCACGTATATATAACCTCAGTGTTTGTTCACTGCTGCTGAATATTTGAAGAGCTCAGAGCTGATGATGTCAGCAGGAAAACACTGTGACTCCACGTGAAGGTTACAATACTTTAGTTTAAGTCAGTTTCAGTCTACGACGTCTTTGAGAATATGTTCACATATTTATTTTACTGTGAGACAGACTTTATCAACAGGAAACTGAAGTTTGTAAACCACTCACTCTCCCACACCAAAGTCCATAGAGTAAACCAGTGATTTTAACATCACAGCACACAGGAGTTCACAGGAGTTGTTGATCCACTGCTGCCTCCATCACTAACTTACAATGACTGATTTTAGTGAATTCAGCTTTTGAAAATCTTCATTCGGATTAAAATCAGTGACAAAAAGTGACCACACGAGGCAGCAGAGGACCAGCAGCTCCTGTGTCCCTGTGAGCTAAAATCACTGATTTTCTCTATGGGCTTTGGTGTGGGAGAGTGAGTGGTTTATAAACTTCAGTTTCCTGTTGTTGAAGTCTGTCTAACTTTTGTTACACAGTGTGTGTGTGTGTGTGTGTGTGTGTGTGTGTTGTCGGTAGGTTCTCAGGGTAGGGGGCGCTCACAGTACACTCGATAATATAAAATACAGAGACAGATATTTGACAAATCTTTATCTTTGATATAAAACATGTTACTTGGTTTTTTTTTCGTGTTCATGTTTTCGTGTTTGCAGCTTTTGTTTTAGTTTGAAACACACACACACACACACACACACACACACACACACACACACACTTGTCCTCTGTCTCTTTGTCCTTTAGCGTCTAATTGGACGCCTGTTAATAAAAGCAAAGGTGTGAAGTGGAGAGAATTCCCATAATGCTCTTTTACTGTGAGAGTGGACAATGGCTGCTAATTGGTTCTTATTAACAGAGAGGGGGGGGGGGGGCACTTAAGACATTTAAAGAGAAGAGGGGCATTGTGGGTAGGCGGTGTGAGTGTGTGAGCAGTGTGGAATGTAGAAATGACTGAACATGTGAGTGTTTTTGTGTTTGTAGTGTTACCGTGGGAACGACTGAAACAAACAACTGCTGTGTGTGTGTGTGTGTGATTGAGTGTCATGTTTTTTTAAGGTAACAATGTGTTTGTAGTTTGGTTATATTTTTGATTTTAGAAGTAAAAAAAAAAAAAAAGTTTGTTAACCACTCACTCTCCCACACCAAAGCCCATAGAGAAAATCAGTAATTTTAGCTCACAGGGACAAGGAAAATAAAGACGTGAACATGTTCTTTAGATGTCGTAGACTTAAACTGACGTATATTTTTAATCATATAACCACACTTTAAAACGTTAAACTCATGTTATTGATCATAATTATCATTAGTAAATGCACATTTTTCTCCTCTTTAATTGTCTTATGAGGTAAATTGCCGTGCACATGGATCTCTGAGGAAAAACCCAAACATTAGAGAAGTAAAATGTCTTCAGGTTCATGATTTAACTGCTGTTTCTGAGCAGCTTCATTCATTCATCCATTCATTCACCCTGGTTAAAAAGAAGGTTTAATAGCATCAGCACAGGTGTGGTCCTGGATCATCCTCTCATTTCACTCTCCTCGTACTTTACTTGTTCACCAGAAAAGTTTCACTCTCTAACAAGACTCTTAGGAGGAGGAGGAGGTGGAGGAGGAGGAGGAGGAGGTGGAGGAGGTGGTGGTGGGTTTAGTGTGCAGCCTTGTTTCATCTGTCCTGCAGTCTGAGTGAAGGACTCTGGACCTGTCTCCAGATCCCAGTGAGGGAATCTAGGCCTTGACTTTAGAGGACAAGGTTGTAAAAAAGGAAGTGAAGGATTTCTGAGTGGAGAAGAGACTTCTGTGTGTGCGTGTGTGTGTGTGCGTGTGTGTGTGTGTGTGTGTGTGACGACAGATTCAGCTTTGACGAATCAAAGTCAACGAGTAACAAAATAAAATCGGGAAAAACAAAAAAAAAGTAAAATAATCCGAACAAAAAAGTCGGAAATATTGACATAAACATGAAATAATTATAATGATAAAACAACAACATATTTGTGTTACAGTAACTCACTGCTGCCACCTACTGACAGTGACAGTAGCATGATGATATCGTGATAACATCGTGACTTAGTTATCATGATAATATCGTGACTTAAATATCATGATAATATCGTGACTTAAATATCATGATAATATTGTGACTTAAATATCATGATAATATTGTGACTTAAATATCATGATAATATCGTGACTTAAATATCATGATAATATTGTGACTTAAATATCATAATATCGTGACTTAAATATCATGATAATATTGTGACTTAAATATCATAATATCGTGACTTAAATATCATGATATCATGACTTAAACATTGTGACTTAAACATTGTGACTTAAACATTGTGACTTTAATATCATGATAATATTGTGATTTAAACATTGTGATAATATTGTGACTTAAATATTGTGACTTAAATATTGTGACTTAAACATTGTGACTTAAATATCATGAAAATATTGTGACTTAAACATCATGATAATATCTTGACTTAAACATCGTGACTTAAACATCGTGATAATATGGGGACTTAAATATCATGATAATATCGTGACTTAAATATCATGATAATATTGTGACTTAAATATCATGATAATATCGTGACTTAAATATCATGATAATATTGTGACTTAAATATCATAATATCGTGACTTAAATATCATGATAATATTGTGACTTAAATATCATAATATCGTGACTTAAATATCATGATATCGTGACTTAAACATTGTGACTTAAACATTGTGACTTAAACATTGTGACTTTAATATCATGATAATATTGTGATTTAAACATTGTGATAATATTGTGACTTAAATATTGTGACTTAAACATTGTGACTTAAATATCATGAAAATATCGTGACTTAAACATCATGATAATATCTTGACTTAAACATCGTGACTTAAACATCGTGATTTCAACATCGTGATAATATGGGGACTTAAATATCATGATAATATCGTGACTTAAATATCATGATAATATCGTTACTTAAATATCATGAAAATATCGTGACTTAAATATCATGATAATATTGTGATAATATCGTGACTTAAACATTGTGACTTAAACATTGTGACTTAAACATTGTGTCTTAAACATCGTGACTTAAACATCGTGACTTAAACATTGTGACTTAAACATCGTGACTTAAACATTGTGACTTAAACATTGTGACTTTAATATGATAATATCGTGATTTAAACATTGTGACTTAAACATTGTGACTTAAACATCGTGACTTTAATATGATAATATCGTGATTTAAACATTGTGATAATATTGTGACTTAAATATTGTGACTTAAACATCGTGACTTAAATATCATGAAAATATCGTGACTTAAATATCATGAAAATATCGTGACTTAAACATTGTGATAATATCGTGACTTAAACATCGTGACTTAAACATCGTGAAAATATCGTGACTTAAACATCGTGATAATATCGTATCATGGTGTCTCTGACTGTCAACACTGTTAAAGTAATTATTCATCTTGACATTTTGTTAAAGTTCGTAAACACAGACATCGCAGGTTTGATCATGATAAACTTAAAAGAAACGTGGACGTTACTGAAGAAATGTTACCTTTACGTCTGGCCTCTGTGTGTGTGTGTGTGTGCGCGTGTGTATGTGGTGTGTGTGTGTGTACACTGTCAACATGAATTCATTAAGCTCGTTGTGTGATAACGAGTGCTTGTGGTTTTAATTGACTTAATCAACAAATAGAATTAATCAGAGATTTCTAATTAATGTTAATTGATTGAAATATCCAGCAGGTCACTGTGAACGTTTCCTCCTCCTGTTTCCTCCTCTCTTTAGTTCACATCCTCCTGTTTCCTCCTCTCTTTAGTTCACATCCTCCTGTTTCCTCCTCTCTTTAGTTCACATCCTCCTGTTTCCTCCTCTCTTTAGTTCACATCCTCCTGTTTCCTCCTCTCTTTAGTTCACATCCTCCTGTTTCCTCCTCTCTTTAGTTCACATCCTCCTGTTTCCTCCTCTCTTTAGTTCACATCCTCCTGTTTCCTCCTTTCTTTAGTTCACATCCTCCTGTTTCCTCCTCTCTTTAGTTCACATCCTCATGTTTCCTCCTCTCTTTAGTTCACATCCTCCTGTTTCCTCCTCTCTTTAGTTCACATCCTCCTGTTTCCTCCTCTCTTTAGTTCACATCCTCCTGTTTCCTCCTCTCTTTAGTTCACATCCTCCTGTTTCCTCCTCTCTCTCCTCCTCGTCTTTCACGTCTCTCTCTTCCTTTTCCTTCATTTTCCTCCTCATCATTGACTCTAACTTCATCTCTGATTTTCCTAATGACCTTCAGGAAGTTTTTAGCCCCGCCCACCTACATTTTTGCCTGACGTCTATTCACTGAAACACACAAACATCATTCATTTATAATAATTATAATAATAACAATAATGATTTCATCCAGTTTGTTTATGAAAAGGTCAAACCAAAGACAAATAAATCTCATTTAAATCTCATAAACCGCTCTATTTTAACGTCTGATTACTTTTTGTTTTAAATTGATCGTAAATGTTACACGGTTATTTAAAGCTTAATTAAAGAAGCAGAAAATTAAACACAGAAGACACAACTGCTCATTCACTGACGTCACAATAAACGACCAAACTTTTATTAACGCACAAAACTGTCAAATAACTTTGTCAAAACTCATTTTTATTGACCTAACGACGCGCTGAAAAACTTTGTGACTTAAACATCGTGACTTAAAAATCGTGACTTAACTATCGTGACGTTAAATTTAATTTCTTTAATTTTAACGAGTGTCGTGTCACTGAGCGATGATGACGTCACAATAAATGACCGAACTTTTCTTGAAATCACTGTTTATTTACGCACAAAACAAATATTAACGTGTTTCTGTAGGCCACGCCTCCAAATGTGTCTTCTTCATTTCGTCTTGTTTTTATTAATTGATGTTGTTTTAAGTGTCCGTAGATTTTTCCCCGCGGTGTTTTTTTGTCATGTCAACTTTTATTTTTTTTCAATTAACGCCTCGTTTTCCTCGGAAAAAAATGACATTGACGACTTTGTCAGATAATTTAAGCCCCGCCCCCTTTTGTCCAGACAGTTGAAAGTGAAAGTGTAGCTGAAGACAAAGCTCCTCCTCCTCCTCCTCCTCCTCCTCCTCCTCCTCCTCCTCCTCCTCACAGCAGAGCGGTGTAATTAGATTGTGGAGATGAGGAGGTGGAGGAGAGTTAAGAGGATTTTGTTTTTAAGGAGAAGGAGACTTAAGAAAGAGAGGGAGAGATAGAGGTGAAGAGGGAATTAGAGAGGAAGAGAAGATCCTCTTGTTTTCCTTTGTTTATCCTTCATTCAGTCACACTCACACTTGACTGACAGGGAAACTGGAGAGGAAATGAAGAGATAACACACACACACAGACACACACCGACACACACACACACACACACACACACACACACACACACACCGACCTTCTCTCTTCAGCCACATTTTCCCAGATTTCCTGAAGCTTTTCTTTGTTCCTCTGGTGAAAGTGAAGAAGAAGAAGAAGAAGAAGAAGAGAATCAAGTGCTCAACAGTCTGTGTAGAAAGTACTTTAAAGAGATACTTTAGAGAGTACAAGTACGTAAGTGTGTGAGCAGAAAAACACACTTTATTATAGTAGAAGATGAGAGTGTGAGTGAGTGAGTGAGTGAAAGTGTGAGAGTGTAGATGAGTGAGTGTTTAAATGAGTGAGTGAGGGTGTGAGTGAGTGAGTGAGTGAGTGAGTGAGTGAAAGTGTGAGAGTGTAAATGAGTGAGTGTGTAAGTGAGTGAGTGTGTAAGCGTGTACATGAGTGAGAGTGTAAGAGATTGAGTCTGAGAGTGTGAGTGAGTGAGTGAGAATGTAAATGAGTGAGAGTGTGAGTGAGTGAGTGTGTAAGTGAGTGAGTGAGTGAGTGAAAGTGTAAGTGAGTGAGTGTGAGTGTGTAAGTGAGTGAGTGAGAGTGTAAGTGAGTGAGTGTGAGTGTGTAAGTGAGTGAGAGTGTAAATGAGTGAGTGAGAGTGTAAATGAGTGAGTGTGTAAGAGTGTACATGAGTGAGAGTGCAAGTGAGTGAGAGTGTAAATTAGTGAGGGAGTGAGAGTGTAAATTAGTGAGGGAGAGAGTGTAAATGAGTGAGTGTGCACATGAGGGAGAGTGTAAGTGAGTGAGAGT
>NC_139808.1:31943535-31978535 GCF_963457635.1 Microchirus variegatus
CCACTCACTCTCCCACACCAAAGCCCATAGAGAAAATCTGTGATTTTAGCTCACAGGGACACAGGAGCTGCTGGTCCTCTGCTGCCTCGTGTGGTCACTTTGTGTCACTAAAATACGTTAAAATTAAGAATTTTGAAAGCTGAATTTTAGAAAATAAGTAATTTTAATTTACTCATCAAGGCAGCAGTGGATCAACAACTCCTGTGAACTCCTGTGTGCTGTGATGTTAAAATCACTGATTTTCTCTATGGGCTTTGGTGAGGGAGAGTGAGTGGTTTACAAACGTCACTTTGTTGTATTTTAGTGATGATTTTACAACACTTTTGTTAACACTCTTGTTGTTGTTGTTGTGTTTTTGTCAGTCTTTGTGTGCAGAAGTGCGAGCTCGACGTCGTGGCGTTGCCTCCGTCCTGAAGCTCTGTCAGAAGCTGCTGCAGCAAAGTCAGGTGGGTAAAAAAAAGGCGAATGTTAGCCACGCAGTTAAAGCTGGGGTACGCAACACGTGTATGTCGTTACTGATCAGTAATAACCTTTGATCTTAGTGATAGAATCAAGTGATTTGAGCGAAAACTGCGCTATTTTTCTCATTTTGACTGATCAGAAAGAGAAAGGGTGCCCCCTACTGGCTGTTTTACTACACAGCCACACACACACAGACACACTCTTTCAGTTGCTAATGGTTGTACGGTTGTACACTGCAAAGAAACCACTCATAAAAATCAAAATAAATAGAGTTTAAAGTATAAAAGAAAAAGTGTGGGGACCTAGAACCGAACCTTGTGGGACACCATCATATAACGTCTATCTGTAATCAAACACTTTCACAGCTTTAAATTCATCATAATTCAATTACATTACTTTAACAATGTGTAAATTCAGATTTTTTTCCTTAAAGGGGAGCCCACTTTAAGGCCTTTCAAGGATTAGCTTGTGTCATTATGTTTTAATGGTGTTTGTCCAGTGGGAGGAGCTTAGGACAGAGGACATTAGTGTTTGACCCAGAGGAGACGATCAATGCTCCCTCTCTCTCTTCATTGATCTACTGCAGCTTTAATTATATGATTAATAAGATCATTTGCATTTTAATTCTGATCTAACTCTCCCCCCCCTTCCTCCTCCTCCCTCACCAATCCTGGAGCAGTGGGGCCCCATGGCGGAGGTGGGCCCCGAGGCGGAGCAGCACCGCGAGGCCCTGCAGCTGCTGTCAATCAACCTGGAGCGTCGGTGGGAGGCGATCGTGATGCAGGCACTGCAGTGGCACAACCGCCTGAAGAGGGAGCTGGGAGAGCAGCAGGTGAGAGAGCGCCACACTGACACTTCCTGTTCACTCGGAGACGCATCAGCGCTGCGGGGGGGGGGGGGGGGGGACGCCGCCGTCAGCTGACACGCGCCATCGCCGCCGCCGTCACACTCGCCGAGCGCGTCGCCCGCACGTTTGATTTGATGCTAAGATCCGGGCGTGACAGACAGATGGCGCCGTAATTGAAGCCGTTCTGTAAACATCAACACAGAGTCAGTCAGGTTTGATCAGGACCAGATTAGATTAGATTACACACACACACACACACACACACACACACACACACAGTGACTGACAATCATTTCCTGCAGATTTACTCTAACTTTAACCATCATTAGTTCTGGCCTAATCCTAATCCTAAATTCAGACTAACTTTAAAACATCCTCACCTTACAATGTGATAAGAGGGTGAAAGGGTGAGGAGGGGATGAGAGGGTGAGGAGGGGGTGAAAGGGTGAGTAGGTAACGGGGTGAGAGGGTGAAGAGGTAAGGGGGTGAGAGGGTGAGTAGGTTAGGGGGTGAGAGGGTGAGTAGGTAAGGGGGTGAGAGGGTGAGGAGGTTGAGAGGGTGAGGAGAGATGAGGGGGTGAGGGGGTGAGAGGGTGAGGAGAGGTGAGAGGGTGAGGAGGTTGAGAGGGTGAGAGGGTGAGGAGAGGTGAGGGGGTGAGAGGGTGAGGAGGTTGAGAGGGTGAGGAGAGATGAGGGGGTGAGGGGGTGAGAGGGTGAGGAGAGGTGAGAGGGTGAGGAGGTTGAGAGGGTGAGGAGAGATGAGGGAGTGAGGGGGTGAGAGGGTGAGGAGAGGTGAGAGGGTGAGGAGAGATGAGGGGGTGAGAGGGTGAGGAGAGGTGAGAGGGTGAGGAGGTTGAGAGGGTGAGGAGAGATGAGGGAGTGAGGGGGTGAGAGGGTGAGGAGAGATGAGGGGGTGAGAGGGTGAGGAGAGGTGAGAGGGTGAGGAGGTTGAGAGGGTGAGGAGAGGTGAGGGGGTGAAAAGAGGGTGAAAGGATGAGTAGGAGGTGAGAGGGTGGTTAGAGGGTGAGGAGGGGATGAGAGGGGGAAAGGATGAAAAGAGGTTGAAAGGATGAGTAGGAGGTGAGAGGGTGAGGGGGTGAGAGGTTGAGAGGGTGAGGAGAGGTGAGGGGGTGAGGAGGTTGAGAGGGTGAGGAGAGGTGAGGAGGGGATGAAAGGATGAGGAGCGGTGAGAGGGTGAGGAGGGGATGAGAGGGTGAGGAGGGGGTGAAAGGATGAAAAGGGGGTGAAAGGATGAGGAGGAAAGGGGTGAGGGGTGGGGAGAAGGTGAGGGGGTGAGAGGGTGAGGAGGAGGAGGGGATGAGAGGGTGAGGAGGTGAGGAGATAAATAATCACAGAGGAAACTTAGTTTCCTTCAGAGCTGAGTGAAGCAGAAAGTGATGACATCATCATCACCATCATCATCATCACGTCTCAGCACATTTTTATCACAGTAAATAATAATTAAACACAAACACGTTACATTATCTCTGCTTTTTTAACGAAGTTTATTTATTTTTTTATTTATCTAAACTCTCATTGATTTAAATTTTATTTCTATTAATATTTGACTGTTTGATGAGAACAAATGTTAAATAACACATACATTTTTGTATGGATGTTGTTCTTACGTACACTAACACTTATATTATGATTATAATAATATATGTTTAATTCTCTAAAGAGTTTTAATGAGATTAAATATAATAACATTGTGACGACGTCACCTTTATCTTTAAGTTTTAAAGGACTAATGCGACAAGAATCATCAGGTGAACGAAGAGAGAAAGATTTAAAGGCTCATCCGTGAATTTAATACACACACACACACACACACATATATAGCAGAGGAGGAGAAGACAAATAACAGAGTTCAGATTCTCTGACCTCGCTGCCTGGTGCAGAGTAATTTGACTTCTACTGGAGATGAGAGGGAGGGGGGGGGGCATAGATCTGTGTGGGTTAGTTTATAGAAAAACACTTCTGTTGAGTGATGAAACCACTGTCTGTGTGTGTGTGTGTGTGTGTGTGTGTGTGTTGTTTGTTTTCATTTGTTAGTGCAGGTATGAGAACAACAACATGACCATATGTGTGTGTGTGTGTGTGAGACTCACAGTCATCACATTACAGCAGATTATTTCCTGTTTCAGTGACAGCAGACACTCAGACCATGACTCAGCACTTTTACAATGATTATTCATTTTTAATATTTTTCTACTTTTCTGAACCAAAGGAGAAAACAGCGTACACACAAACTTCTTCTAAAGACAAGTGAAAAGTCTTTGGAGAATTTATAATTATTATTGACGATTTCCTTATCGTGAGACGAGAACTGCAGCAAATAATAATCCATTATTTACAATTAAACCAGTTTGTGTCGTTTTCCAGCTTCTAAAACCAAACGTTAGCTCCTGACGTTAGCTTCAGCAGCGTTAGCAGCTTTAGCAGCAGCCTTCATATCCAGGCTGACGTGTGAGCTGAATGAACCACTGTAGTTTTATAGAAGCAGTGTTCACCTCACACACACACACACACACACACACACACACACACACACACACACACACACACACACACACACACACACACACACACACACACACACACACACACACACACACGCACACACACACATACACACACAGGTTTCCTTTCAGCGTTTGTAATACATTCAAAGCTTTTCTGTCTGCTGCTCCACTCTGCATGGAGACGTGATTTATCTGCCAGCTCGTGTGGTTTGTGACTCCGGGTTCCCTCAGCGCTGACGACAGGTACAGCTTCAGAACAGCAGCAGCAGCAGAGACTGTAGCAACAGCAGCAGAGACTGTAGCATCAGCATCAGCATCAGTAGCATCAGCAGCAGCAGTGAGAGAAACAGCAGCTCAGCCACATGAATAATCACCCAGATGCTGTGAGATAGCTGCGCTCTCCTTGGCCTTCAGATGCTATGCTAACAAATGGGAGCAGTCAAACCAGAGCTAATAGGAAAAAATAAAAGTTTTTTCCGTTTCAGCCCCGAACACACACACACACACGCACACACACGCACGCACACACACACAGTGTATGAGGACAGTTGTCTCTAAACTCTTTTGGCTCGTTGTGTAGTTGTGTAAACATCGTGGCCTTTAAAGGTGTTAACATGTCAAAAATATAATTGATATTTGATATGTGTGATTCAGGCTGAAGTCGTTTTAAAAGACTGACTCATTTAAAGTGGACACACGTATAGATATATAATGTTTTTACAGCAGTTTTTGCTCACTCACTCTCCCACACCAAAGCCCATAGAGAAAACCAGGTGATTTTAGCTCACAGGGACACAGGAGCTGCTGGTCCTCTGCTGCCTCGTGTGGTCACTTTGTGTCACTGATTATAATCAGAATGAATTATTTTAAAAGCCGAATTCACTAAAATCAGTCATTGTAAGTTAGTGATGGAGGCAGCAGTGGATCACAACCTCCTGTGAACTCCTGTGTGCTGTGATGTTAAATCACTGGTTTACTCTATGGACTTTGGTGTGGGAGAGTGAGGGGTTTACAAACTTCAGTTTTTAGCCTCTTACCGGAAATATATCAAATTAAATCTACGCCAGTTTAAGTCTATATTATCTTAGGAGCACGTTCACGTCTTTATCTTCACTGTCAGACGGATTTTTCCTTGAGGAAACTGAAGTTTATAAACCACTCACTCTCCCACACCAAAGTCACTCACTCTCCCACACCAAAGTCCATAGAGTAAACCAGTGATTTTAACATCACAGCACACAGGAGTTCACAGGAGTTTGTTGATCCACTGCTGCCTCCATCACTAACTTACAATGACTGATTTTAGTGAATTCAGCTTTTAAATATTTAATTTAGACTTAACTCAGTGACACAAAGTGACCACACGAGGCAGCAGAGGACCAGCAGCTCCTGTGTCCCTGTGAGCTAAATCACTGGTTTTCTCTATGGACTTTGGTGTGGGAGAGTGAGTGGTTTACAAACTTCAGTTTGTGACAGAGGACGTTCTCTGATGCTTGCAGTGATTTTATTCAATAGAAAATGTGTGGAAACGGACAAAATGTAGGAATCTGATCAGGTAAATGTTTGACGAACACCTTGTCGTCTCGTCTTCATTCCTCTTTTTTCTCCTCTTAAACTGCTGAAGTCGTCTCTCTCTCTCTCTCTCTCTCTCTCTCCTCTCTCTCTCTCTCTCTCTCTCTCTCTCTCGTCTGCGTTGTTTGCATAAAAACAGTCAGGAGTTCCGTCCACAACTGTTTCACAGAAATTACACAAACAAGACGAATTACACGTATAAATGATACACTGGGTTTTTGGCGGGTCATCATATCGCTGGCTTTTGATTGGATTAAGCTGATTGATGACTCTCTGCGCCTCAGTGTGTGTTGTGTGTGTGTGTGGGTGTGTGTGTGTGTGTGTGTGTGTGTGTGTGTGTGTGTGTGTGTGTGTGTGTTCTTACATGTCTGCAGCAGCAAAACCCAATTCAGTTTTTACAAGCATCTCCCTTATCAGCACGAGGGGAATAAACACAAATCTAATATAAATTCATTACACACACACACACACACACACACACACACACACACAGAAAGCCAACTAGTTAATTAGATTAATAGGCTATGAATGGCTAATACGAATTACCCCCCCTCTCTTGTTAATGAGACGCCGAGCAATTTGTATAATTATGTCTGTGGAAGAGAAGAATTCGGTGTTCTAAGCATATTTTCCCGACGTTGGCGTTCTGAAGGATTCTGAATACGTATTTACTTTGGGGTTTTCAGCTCCGTGCTCTTCTCTCACAAGTCCTCTCTGATTATTCATCGCTTTGTTCCAGAGCGGAATAATTTGTGTTGAGATTTATGAGCAATTGCTTTGGAGAGGAGGAGGAGGAGGAGGAGGAGGAGGAGGGAGGAGGAGGACGGAGGAGGAGGAGGAGGAGGAGGATTCTGCTCGTCTTTTTTTCTTCTTCCTTAAATGATCACAGAACATGTTTCTGTCAGTGTTTGTCTTTCAAACAGTGACGACCTACAAGCAAATAAGACCACGAGAAAACTTCCTTTCTTTAATAACAACAACAACAACGCTCTGAGGAATAAAGATTCTGGAGAAGTTTGTAAACCACTCACTCTCCCACACCAAAGCCCATAGAACCAGTGATTTTAGCTCACAGGGACACAGGAGCTGCTGGTCCTCTGCTGCCTTGTGTGGTCACTTTGTGTCACTGAGGTTAATCTAAAGAAAGAATTTCTAAAGCCAAATTGACAAATTGAGATATTTGAATTAGTGATGGAGGCAGCATTGGATCAACAACTCCTGTGAACTCCTGTGTGCTGTGATGTTAAAATCACTGGTTTTCTCTATGGGCTTTGGTGTGGGAGAGTGAGTGGTTTACAAACTTCAGTTTTCAGCCTCTTAGTGGAAATATATCAAATGAAATCTATGTCAGTTTAAGTCTACGATGTCTTAAGAACATATTCACGTCTTTATTTTCACTGTTTTTCAGTCTTTTCCTTGTGTAAACTGAAGTTTGTAAACCACTCACTCTCCCACACCAAAGTCCATAGAGTAAACCAGTGATTTTAACATCACAGCACACAGGAGTTCACAGGAGTTGTTGATCCACTGCTGCCTCCATCACTAAGTTTAAACGTCTTATTTTGTAAAATTTCGGCTTTTGAAAATCTGCATTCGGATTAAAATCAGTGACACAAAGTGACCACACGAGGCAGCAGAGGACCAGCAGCTCCTGTGTCCCTGTGAGCTAAAATCACTGGTTTTCTCTATGGACTTTGGTGCAAAAAAAGTTCTCCTCAAACTCCTCCCAAAGACAAATACATTTTAAAAAATGTGTATTTTGTGACAACAATACACAAAGAGAAGACACTTGTATTTAATACCAGTTCTGACAAAAGACAGTGGTTTAAAACGTCCTTCATTCATAATGTGATAATCAACATGAAGGCAAAGCAACAATAAGATATCGAGCAGAAGAAGAAGAAGAAGAACGATGATGATAAATGCTCGTCTTTTATCTGCTTTGTTTCATTGATCGTTATAAACGTCCAGAAGATAAAGGATTATGATGATGATGATCAACAATTATGTGAACAAAGCTTTAGTTTACTCTCTCACTTGTTTTTAAATAACTTCTTCTTCTTCTTCAGGTTCCCGGCAACTTTCTTGAACCAGGTCTCGTCGACCTCCATCACGTCAGTCCGGTCCCAGCCGGTCCCGCAGCACTGGCGCCGGACGACTCGTGGGAATGGGACGAAACCGATTTGACTATCGCCGAGGCAGAGGCGGAGCCACGAGAGGATCCAGACCCTGGTCTTACGCAGGACCTCCCCACAGATCGTGGTCTGCCTCCGGTCGCGTCAAACCAGAACCGAGCGGACCGGAGTGGACGAGGGTCTGCAGCAGACGCCGTCATCCCTCATGACCATCACGTCTACCAGGTTTACAGCCTTCACACTGTGGAGTTGTACCAGCAACCTCCGCTTCCTCTCTCCTTTTCTTCTTCTCTGCACAAAAACAAAGCAGGACAACAGAAACGGCGCCTCCTGCTGACGAGCCTGAGCAAAGACTCCTCCTTCTCCTCCATGGAGTCGCTCCCTGACCTCCTGGGAGGTCCAACACCCGACGCCCGAGGAGGAGGAGGAGTAAACGTGGGCGGAGACGGCGAGAGGGGGAGTGGCCAGTCGGCCGACAGCCGTCGCTCCGAGTGCGAGAGCGGCATCGTGAGTGACACGGAGACGCCTGTGAAGAAGGAGAGAGGGTGGAGGAGGAGCAGGGAGGAGGAGAAGAGGAGGAGGCACAGGAGAGGAGGAGGAGGAGGAGGAGGAGGAGAGGCCGTGGAGATGCTCATCGACGGGCGTGGCCTCCTGACGCCGGCCGACTCTGACTCTGACGCCGAGGTGGGAGGAGTTAGCGTCACGTCCTCCGAGGTCACAGGAAGACACGACGCTCTGGAGACTCCGGCTCCGAGCCGGCGAGAATCCAGTCCGGGTTTGTCTCAGAGCTCCTCGCTGGAGTCTCTGCTCGCCGCCGGCGTGGAGCTGTTTCCCTCCAAAGACGCCGCGTTGCAGCGCAGCGCGTCGCTGGAGAGCGGCCTGGCTCCGTGTCGCGGCGGCGGCGCGTCCAGCGCAGAGGTGGGCAGAGCTCCGCGGGCCGACGAGGAGATCGCCGGAAACGCTCATGGAGGCGAAGCGTCGTCCGGGGAACTGAGTCGCAGAACCCTGGATCTTCTCAAACGTCTGGAGAACATCCAGAGTCCTCTGACGGCCAACATGACCCGCAGCGTGTCCGACATGACGCTACGCGGCAGCAGCTCGCCGCAGCGCATACGCCGAATCCCCGCCTCCACGTCTCTGGGCGGTCGCCACGCGCCGCTTTACGGGATGTCGCGGCGAGGACCGCCATCGATGATCAACGAGAGCTCGGCCACGGCGTCGCTCACAGAGCTCAGCAGCACCGAGGACTCGTCTCTGGCCTCTGAAGACTTCGCCGGGTGTCGTCACATCCTGGACACCAACGCCGCTAACGCTAACTCAGGCTGTTACAGGAAACGCTGTCATGGAAACGGCCAATCGGGTAACGGCGCGATGGAGGAGGCGGACGCGGCGAGCCTGAGCATGGTGGTGAACGTGTCGGCGTGCACGGACGAGGACGACGACGACAGCGACCTCCTGTCGTCCTCCACGCTCACGCTCACCGAGGAGGAGCTGGGCGTCCGGGACGAGGAGGACGAGGAGGAGGAGGCGCAGCTGAGCGACGTCTCCTCGGGCAACGAGGACAGCGACGAGGACGAGATGGAGGGCTCCTACATCCTGGGACTGGAGGACATCAGGAGCGAGCTGCAGAGCTGGATCAGAGCTCCTCCTCGCACCTCCTCCAAAGGGGAGCTGGGTCTGCGCGACGAGCTCCAGTGTGGACCTCACCTCACTTCCTCCTTCACCTGCTCCTCCTCCTCCAGGAGCAAGCAGCTCCTCAGCCGCTCGACCAAAGACAGGGACGGCAGGAGGACCAAGAGAGGAGGTGAAGGAGGAGAAGAGGAGGAGGAGGAGAGCAGGAGGAACAGGAGCTACATGAGTCGCTTTGTGGACGACGTGGAGAACGGGAACGTGGACCAGAGCAGTTTGAGGAGGAAAGAGGAGGACGACGAGCTCCTCAGAGAGGAGGCCAGTGTGTTCATGAAGAGAGGAGAACCACAGAGGGAGGCGTACCTGTTTGCTCAGACAGGAGAGGAGGAGGAGGAGGAGGTGGGAGGTTTGAAACCGGAGCCAAACTCCTCCTCCTCCACGGAGGTCTTCTCTTTCCCGCCCGTACGAGCGTCTTCTCTGGTTGGTCAGCTGCAGGGAGAGCTGCCCTGCCATAGCTCCGCCCCCGCCTCGCCCCCCTCCCTCTCACCTGTCGACGACTGCAGGCCCCGCCCCCCCGATGCCTTGCACAAGGGCGGCGGCAGCGGCGGCAGGAAGGCCATCACCATTCAGGAGAAATTCAAGTTCTCATCGTTTGTGACGGAGGAGACGAAGAGGGAGGTGCGAGACAAAGACAAAGACACGCCCCCGCGTCCTAAGAGACAGAGAGGCTGCCACGCCTCCTGCCCCGCCCACCTCCACACCTCCTCCTCCTCCCTCCTTCGTCCTCGCAGCACAGAGGAGAGCAGAGAGGAGAATGTTCATAACTTTGTGATGGAGATCATCGACATGACGTCACTGGCTCTGAAGACTGAGGAGAGAGAGTCGCTCGCCCTCATCAGAGACAAGGTAACTGTGTGACATCATCATCTTCATCATCATCATCATCATCACCTTCATCATCATCATCACCTTCATCATCATCATCACAATAATAATAACATAATAAATACACACAACCACAGAAAATAATGTTTCTGATGCAAAATTAATCTAAATATCACGAGCACATTTAGGGTGGCCGCCATTGTGTTTCAGTGTGTTATTGTGTGTTATAGTGTAGTTTTAGTGTGTTATGGTGTTTAATAGTGTAGTTTTAGTGTGTTATAGTGTGTAATAGTGTAGTTTTAGTGTGTTATGGTGTTTAATAGTGTAGTTTTAGTGTAGTTTTAGTGTGTTATAGTGTAGTTATAGTGTAGTTTTAGTGTGTTATAGTGTGTGATACTGTAGTTTAGTGTGTTATAGTGTAGTTTTAGTGTGTTTTAATGTGTTATACTGTAGTTCTAGTGTGTTCTTGTGTAGTTATTGTGTAGTTTTAGTGTGTTAAAGTGCGTTATACATGCATTATACTGTACATTTTGTGTGTTATAGTGTAGTTTTTGGGTTATAGTGTAGTTTTAATGTGTTATACTGTAGTTCTAGTGTGTTCTAGTGTAGTTTTATATTGTAGTCACACAGAAACATACATCACTGTATCATCAGCGTAGTGTGAGAGGAAAACTAACCTTTGCTTCCTCCTCCCTCTCCTCCTCCTCCCTCTCCCCCTCCTCCTCCTCCCTCTCCCCCTCCTCCTCCTCCCTCTCCTCCTCAGGTGTTGGAACACTCCCACCGCCCTCTTCACCTCCGTAAAGGAGACTTTTACTCCTATTTGTCTCTGTCGTCTCACGACAGCGACTGTGGGGAGGTGAGTCAGTGTTCAGAGGAGAAGAGCTCCACCCCTGCGCCTCCTTACAGCCTCCCCACGTACGCGTCTCCCACGCCGGGCCTCCTCCACAGCCCCAGCCCTGACATGTTCACCAGCACCAGACAGAAGGTCGCCTCCTCCTCCTCCTCCCCACGCTCCTCCCCTCACAGTCCGTCACCGTCGCTCCTCCCGAGCCCCGACATCCGAGACGAGGAGACGCTGTTCTCCGCCTGCACAGAGGAGGTGTACCTGGGACCTCCCCTCTGCTACAGCATGGCGCTCAGCAGGAGGCAGAGGACGCTCCTCCTGGAGGAGAAACCCAGAGCAGGAGATCCTTCAGACCAGGAGCTTCTGTACTTCCAAGGGTCCAGTCCTACGCACAACTCCTCCTCTTCCTCCTCCTCCTCTCACCAGACGTCCAGAAACCCTCCTCCTCCTCCTCCTCCTCCTCCAGGTGAGGACCTCCACCTGCTGTGTGATGTCACTGGAGGAGAAGTGGCAGCTGCAGCGAGTGTCAGTAATGAGGCGCCTCCTTATCTTAATCCCCGGGCATGTGTCGCCTCCTCCTCCTCCTCCTCCTCCTCCTCCTCCTCAGACCAGTGTTTGGCAGATACTAAAACGCTTGAATCCAATATGGACGCCGTAATGACCGAGATAAGTGACCGCGGCTCAGAGACAAATCCCTCAAAAGAGCCGACTGCCACGAGCATTAATCCCAAAATTAACTCCTCGCCGATGAGAGACACAGATACGGAGGAGAGGAGGAGAGGAGGAGAGGGGGAGGCTCGACAGGTGACGCAGGAAGAGAAGAGGAGAAGAGGGCGGAGCAACGGACCGAGGGAGGTGAAGACGGTGACAGTGAAGCAGGTGAGTCAACATCAACCCTCTTCTCCTCCTTTTCTCCTCCTCCCTTCTTCTACCTCTTCTTATCTTGTCATTTCCTGTCTCTTCTCCTCTTCCTCCTCCTGAACTTCTTCCACTTCCTCTCTTCTTCTCCGACTCATCCTTTTCAGGTTTCTTCTCCTCCTTCTCTCCTCCTTCACATCATCCTAATCTCTCTCCTCCTCCTTTCACTTCTCCTCCTTTCCTGTTCTCTCTCTTTTCTCCTTTCCTTAAACTTCCTCCTCCCTCTCCTCCCTCTCCTCCTCCCTCTCCTCCTCTCCTCCTTTCTTCCTCCCTCTCCTCCTCCTCCCTCTCCTCCTCTCCTCCGTCTCCTCCTCCTGCCTCTCTCCTCTTCTCCCTCTCCTCCTCCCTCTCCTCCTCTCCTCCTCCCTCTCTTCCCTCTCCTCCTCCTCCTCTCCTCCTCCTCCCTCTCCTCCTCCCTCTCCTCCTCCTCTCCTCCTCTCATCCTCCCTCTCCTCCTCTCCTCCTCTCCTCCTCCCTCTCTTCCCTCTCCTCCTCTCCTCCTCTCATCCTCCCTCTCCTCCTCTCCTCCCTCTCCTCCTCTCCTCCTCCCTCTCTTCCCTCTCCTCCTCTCCTCCCTCTCCTCCCTCTCCTCCTCTCCTCCTCTCCTCCTCTCCTCCTCCTCTCCTCCCTCTCCTCCTCCCTCTCCTCCTCTCCTCCCTCTCCTCTCTTCCCTCTCCTCCTCTCCTCCTTTCTTCCTCCCTCTCCTCCTCCTCCCTCTCCTCCCTCTCCTCCCTCTCCTCCTCTCCTCCTCTCCTCCTCCTCTCCTCCCTCTCCTCCTCCCTCTCCTCCTCTCCTCCCTCTCCTCTCTTCCCTCTCCTCCTCTCCTCCTTTCTTCCTCCCTCTCCTCCTCCTCTCCTCCTCTCCTCCGTCTCCTCCTCCTGCCTCTCTCCTCTTCTCCCTCTCCTCCTCTCCTCCCTCTCCTCCTCTCCTCCTCCCTCTCTTCCCTCTCCTCCTCTCCTCCTCTCATCCTCCCTCTCCTCCTCTCCTCCTCTCCTCCTCCCTCTCCTCCTCCTCCTCTCCTCCTCCTCCCTCTCCTCCTCCTCTCCTCCTCTCATCCTCCCTCTCCTCCTCTCCTCCTCCCTCTCTTCCCTCTCCTCCTCTCCTCCTCTCATCCTCCCTCTCCTCCTCTCCTCCTCTCCTCCTCTCCTCCCTCTCCTCCTCTCCTCCTCCCTCTCTTCCCTCTCCTCCTCTCCTCCTCCCTCTCTTCCCTCTCCTCCTCTCCTCCTTTCTTCCTCCTCTCCTCCCTCTCCTTCTCCCTCTCCTCCTCCACCCTCTCCTCCTCTCCTCCTCCTCTCCTCCCTCTCCTCCTCCTCCCTCTCCTCCTCTCCTCCCTCTCCTCCCTCTCCTCCTCTCCTCCCTCTCCTCCCTCTCCTCCCTCTCCTCCTCTCCTCCTCTCCTCTCCTCCTCTCCTCCTCCTCTCCTCCTCTCCTCCCTCTCCTCTCCTCCCTCTCCTCCTCCTCTCCTCCCTCTCCTCCCTCTCCTCTCCTCCCTCTCCTCCTCTCCTCCCTCTCTTCCTCCTCCTCCTCTCCTCCTCCTCACTTTCTCAGCTCCTCAGAACAACATCATCATAATTAACTTCAGTCAGATTTAACATTCTTCAGCTCAGAGTTTTCTCTCCATCGTCCTCTCTGTGTCTGAGACGGGATTCAAACCCACAACCCTCTGCTGTGAGGCACCAGTGTGACCCACTGTGTGTCTGAGTTTAGTCGTGACATCGTCATTGTAGTTTTAGCTCGGAGAAGAAGAAATAAAGAAAGAGTGGACGAGGAAACAATGTTTCAGTCTGTTAATGTCATTGTTTCTTCTTTGTAAAGTCACTTTTTCTCATTTTCCCCTCCCTTTCTCTCAGGTGAGCTCTCCGTCCGCTGTCAATCATGTCACCAGAGCGGCACAGGGGCGGAGCCAAGCCTCAGCGAGACACGCCCCCTCCAGGACGGCACCGATCAGAGTGAGTGAAAAAAACAACACACTGCGTTATTTTATCGACTAAAGTAGCAGTTTGCGACGGCGTGGGCCGCTGCCCCCTGGTGGACCTCGTCGGTACTGCAGCCGTGCCTCACACACATGTCAAAAAACTAAAACCTTAATGTTTTATAACGTGTCACGTGATGTGAATTACTTTATGAAAATAGCAGATAATTTAGAGCGTTTTCTATTTTTAATTTACTTTCTAAACTCAAACAAAGAGTGTGTGTGTGTGTGTGTGTGTGTGTGTGTGTGTGTGTGTGTGTGTGTGTGTGTGTGTGTGTGTGTGTGTGTGTGTGTGTGTGTGTGAGAGGGATGTGGCAGCCCTGTGGGCGCCTCCAGGGCTCAGCAAAACCTATTGCCCTCGTACTACACAAACACACAGACACACAAACACACAAATAGAAACACACACACACACACACACACACAGACACACAGACACACAGACACACACCCCTGAGGGCAGGGCATAAAAGTCCAGGTAGACGCTCTGACAACCCAACAGCTGCAGGTTAGACAGACATGATGTTACACACACACACACACACACACAGAGGACAAACCTGCATACACACTCACGTGCAAAGACACATCAAGGTACAAAATCAAGCTCGGTACACACGCACACACACACACACACACACACACACACACACACACACACACTCACACAAAACACATGTAAACCCATGACAAAAGACACACACACATACACACACACATCATATCAGTGATGTGTACAGCTGGTCCTGACCCCCATGGCGTGCCCCAGTCTAGCCCACCTGTTCACACACGCGCACACACACACACACACACACACACACACACACACACACACACACACACACACACACACACACACACAGGTGCAATTAAAGCAATCGTAAATGCGTCTCATGATGTGCTCTGTGACCCAGACAGCAGAAGGTCTGTGTGTGTGTGTGTGTGTGTGTGTGTGTGTGTGTGTGTGTGTGTGTGTGTGTGTGTGTGTGTGTGTGTGTGTGTGTGACGACAGATTCAGCTGAGTCGAGTGTTCAAATCGCGACGAATCAAAGTCAACGAGTAACAAAATAAAATCGGTAAAAACTAAAAAAAAATGTATAAATAATCCGAACAAATAAAGTTGGAAATATTGTGTTACAGTAAGGCAGCGATGCCACCTACTTAAATATCGTGATAACATCATGATTTAAACATCGTGATAATATCGTGACTTAAACATTGAGATAATATAGTGACCAGAATATGATAATATCGTGATAATATCGTGACTTAAACATCGTGACTTAAAATATCGTGATAATATCGTGACTTGAATGTTGTGATAATATTGTGACTTAAATATCGTGATATCATGACTTAAATATTGTGATAATATCGTGACTTAAATATCGTGATATCATGACTTAAATATCGTGACTTAAATATCGTGATAATATCGTGACTAGAATATCGTGATATCATGACTTAAATATCGTGATAATATCGTGACTTAAATATCGTGATAATATCGTGACTTAAATATCGTGATATCATGACTAGAATATCGTGATATCATGACTAGAATATCGTGATATCATGACTTAAATATCGTGATAATATCGTGACTTAAATATCGTGATAATATCGTGACTTAAATATCGTGATAATATCTTGACTTAAATATCGTGACTTAAATATCGTGATAATATCGTGACTTAAATATCGTGATAATATCTTGACTTAAATATCGTGACTTAAATATCGTGATATTGTGACTTAAAGTGATAATATCGTGACTTAAATATCGTGACTTAAATATCGTGATTTAAATATCGTGACTTAAACATTGTGATAATATCGTATTTTGGTGTCTCTGACTGTCAACACTGTTAAAGTAATTATTCATCTGTGTGCGTGTGCGTGTGTGTGTGTGTGTGTGTGTAAACCTTTAATCGTCTCTCTCTCTCTCTTTGCTCGTCCTCTCAGAGACTCCCTCTCCTCGGAGCTTCCAGGATCCACCTGTAGGGGGAGCTCTCTGTGTGTCCTCCTGCTGACCTGATCTGTCCTGTGGGCTTCATCTCTCCTCCTCCTCCTCCTCCTCCTCTTCCTCCTCCTCTTCCTCTTCCTCTTCTGGATCTCCTCACACTCGTCTTCTCACTTCGTTTTCAAAGTCAAAGTTTAAGAGTTAGGAACAAAATGACGTAGTGAATCTTTAATCCATCATTTAACTGAGATAATCTGAGGGATTATTGGACGTGGAACAGAGCAGCACACACACACTGACTGAACTACGACCAAACCACACACACATTTATGTCCTCATCGTCCACACTAACATGTCTGATGTTTGAAGTGTGAGTGTGACCACGACCGTGATGATGTCACTTCCTGTAAACACACAGGAAGTCTCTGCTGCGTTAGCCACGACGCGTCTCTCACTCTCTCATCTGTCGTCGTGTTTGTTTCCACGTCAGAGAGCTGAGATCACGTGAGGTTACGCAAGAT
This sequence comes from Microchirus variegatus, assembly GCF_963457635.1. NCBI lineage: Eukaryota > Metazoa > Chordata > Actinopteri > Pleuronectiformes > Soleidae > Microchirus > Microchirus variegatus. The sequence continues at coordinate 31,959,807 of NC_139808.1, forward strand.
CTCGTGAGAACACCTGAGATCACGTGAGAACACCTGAGATCACGTGAGAACACCTGAGATCACGTGAGGTTACGCAGGATCACGTGAGAACACCTGAGATCACGTGAGGTTACGCAGGATCACGTGAGAACACCTGAGATCACGTGAGGTTACGTGTTATCACGTGAGATAATGTAAATTAATTTAAGGTTATGGGGTCATGTGATCTGACGTGATCATCCATCTCCTCTCGTATCTCGTAAAAAAACAAATACAAATAAGTACAAATTTTAAAACTCCTCGTCGTATAAGTTCGCAGTTTCACATCGTATTTGTTAAACGAGACTGAGCTAAAATAAAATAAAATGAACAAGTGTTACCTCAGTGGAACTCGATGGCGTCGTAGCATATATAGCGCGTGACCTCATTTATCGCGTTTTCTTGCTATGAGTATTTGTCGTTCTGACCCCTAGATCGCTAACCCCCGATCTTTGACGAACCCAACAAAGCAAACGTAAACACGTATTTGTCGCATGTGACGAGTAAAAGCAAACGTTCCTGTGATCAAACTCACGCGATCAACGCAAGAAGAAAATGTCATTTTTTTCCGTAAAGAGAACGGATTAGCTTTAACGATCGTACGAGATCGTTTACGTCCACGCGTGGAACTTAATTTGAGTTTGTTCGGAACACGATTCTACGAACGAGAATAATAAAGACGTTAATCGAGTGGCTGATTTCCTCCGAAGTTTCCTTCAGATGACGATAGCGAACATTCTGAGCTCTCGCAGATTTACTCTGGTGACGAGAACGATCCGCTGATGCTAACGCTGTGTTCACGCCGGACACAAGGTTACGTGAGGTCACATGAGATTACGTGAGGTTATGTGAGGTCACGTGAGATTACGTGAAGTTATGTGAGGTCACGTGAGGTTATGTGAGGTTACGTGAGATTACGTGAGATTACATGAGATCACGTGAGGTTATGTGAGGTCACGTGAGATTACGTGAGATCAAGGAGACTATGATGAGTTACGTGAGGTTACGTGAAGTCACGTGAGATTACATGAGATTACATGAGATTACATGAGATCACATGAGATTACATGAGATCACGTGAAGTTACGTGAGGTCACGTGAGATTACATGAGATTACATGAGATCACATGAGATTACATGAGATCACGTGAAGTTACATGAGGTCACGTGAGATTACATGAGGTCACGTGAGATAACGTGAGGTCACGTGAGATTACGTGAGGTCACATGAGATTACGTGAGGTTATGTGAGGTCACGTGAGATTACGTGAAGTTATGTGAGGTTACGTGAGGTTATGTGAGGTTACGTGAGATTACGTGAGATTACATGAGATCACATGAGATCACGTGAGGTTATGTGAGGTCACGTGAGATTACGTGAGATCATGGAGACTATGATGAGTTACGTGAGGTTACGTGAAGTCACGTGAGATTACATGAGATTACATGAGATCACATGAGATTACATGAGATCACGTGAAGTTACGTGAGGTCACGTGAGATTACATGAGATTACATGAGATCACATGAGATTACATGAGATCACGTGAAGTTACATGAGGTCACGTGAGATTACATGAGGTCACGTGAGATAACGTGAGGTCACGTGAGATTACGTGAGGTCACATGAGATTACGTGAGGTTATGTGAGGTCACGTGAGATTACGTGAAGTTACGTGAGGTCACGTGAGATTACGTGAGGTCACGTGAGATTACGTGAGGTCACGTGAGATTACGTGAGGTCACGTGAGATTACGTGAGGTCACGTGAGATTACGTGAGGTCACGTGAGATTACGTGAGGTCAGGTGAGATTACGTGAGATCATGTGAAGATACGTGAGATCATGGAGACTGTGATGAGTTACGTGAGGTCACATGAGGTTACGTGAGGTTACGTGAGGTTACGTGAGGTTATGTGAGGTTATGTGAGGTTACGTGAGGTTACGTGAGTTTACGTGAGTTTACATGAGATCACATGTGACCTGACGTGATCGGCCATTTTGTTCACTTCCGTGAAGATTCTCCTCTCGTATCTGATATAAAAAAAAGAAACAAATAAGTACGAATTTCAAAATGTTTAATGCGACAAATTTACATAAAGACTTAACTCACAGATCAAAATAGCGCCCATTGCGTCTATCGCACAAATGGCGTCTGGCCCGTGAGTTGACGTACAAAGTCAAAGCACAGTAGCTAGCCGCGTCGGGCTGCGACAAAATCGCGAGTTCACATTTTTCAATCAGAGGTGAGAGTTTGGTATCAAAATGCCCGAAATGTCGGAATAAACTACGATCAAACCTGGACGGAACGATCTGGTGGTTTTTTTTTCGTCGGATCTCCTCTTCGTTACTCACTAACTTTTCTCGCGCTCGCCGTTTTAACGAGAAAATAACAGAAACTGTAGAATCCTGATTTCATCTATGCAACACGACCAAAGTTAGCGAGCGCTGACGCTGTGTCGTCGTCGTGTTAGCGAGGACGTGCGTTGTTGTTGTCGTTACTTAAAGTTCTTTTTTTCCTGACGATGATTGGCGGTGACGCTGAGGGTCAGAGGTCGCGCGTGTGTGTGTGTGTAGAACAAAGTTAGGGTTTGAAATCTTTAGGATATTTATAAATGTGTGCCTTGCTCTTCTGTCCTTTACTTTTTTGTTAATTAAGAAAATACCACGGCTTCTTGAGTTCGGGGAGGATTAAAAAAACAAAGACGCGACGTGAGTGCGAAAAGTTTGACGTTGAGTTTGTGTAAATATGTAAAAGATGACGGGATGCTAGGTCTGTGTCTGTTTATTTACGTTTGTGGCCTGTGACGTGAAAAATCTTTATTATTATTATTATTATTATTATTATTAGACATAAAAGAGCTCGACTGCATGGATCTGTCAAACTACACCAAAACAAACGTCCACAAATAAACGCAATTTATTGGAAAAACAGCATTTTCTTTGTTGTTATTGTTGATAAATGTGTGTGTGTGTGTGTGTGTGTGTGTGTGTGTGTGTGTGACCTTCCTGTGAGTCACTTTTCCCTCCTCGGTCACTAATATTCCTAAAGTGTGTGTTTATCATCATCTCGTCGTCGGGTGTTAAATCTTTCACGTGTTTGGAATGAAGTCAGACGCGACGTTAAATATATGAATAAATAAATGAGAAGAATAAGAAATGAAAGAAAAGCTCAGGTTTAATTCTCAGGGCAGACAAACACATCTTTGTAAGATCAACAACAACAACAACCACAACAAACAGCAGTTGTTGATGATGTGTTTGTGATGATTGAGGTTGTGACATCATCAGTGTTTGACTGCATCGTTTAAAATGAACTGATGAAGAAAAACAAAAGGGATTGTTTGGGTTTTTATACGAGGTCATGACGAACAATCATCAGAATAATACACTCACTCTCCCACATCAAAGTCCATAGAGAAAATCAGTGATTTTAGCTCACAGGGACACAGGAGCTGCTGGTCTACTGCTGCCTCGTGTGGTCACTTTGTGTCACTAAATTAAGTCTCAATTAATTATTTTAAAAGCTGTCATGTCATGACAAAATCAGTCATTGTAAGTTAGAAATGGAGGCAGCAGTGGATCAACAACTCCTGTGAACTCCTGTGTGCTGTGATGTTCAAATCACTGGTTTACTCTACGGGCTTTGGTGTGGGAGAGTGAGTGGTTTCTTAAAGTCTGTCTCACAGTGAAGATAAAGACGTGAACATGTTCTTAAAGACGTCATAGACTTAGCTCAGTCTTTAATTCAGTGACAAAAATCAGTTTTTGCTGAGGTCTCTGATCATTTAAAGGTTTAAAGGACAATTCTGTCTGTTTCCCCCATTAAAATACTGTAAGTGTGTGTGTGTGTGTGTGTGTGTGTGTGTTGACCGCTGTGATGTTGATGGTGTCTGAAGGATCCGTCACATGACTGATAAACACTGATGAATGCAAATGGAAATGACTTCAGAGGGGAAATCTAATATGGAAGAAGGAGCAGGAAGAGTGTGTGTGTGTGCACGTGCGCGTGGGTGTGTGTGTGTGTGTGAGAATGAGTGAGGGAATATTTGCCTTTTTGCAATTAACAAGATATGTTCTTTTTTTTGTGGTCAGAAAAATGGAAATGGCTTTTAAGGTCGAAAAGGTCGAGCGCATCGAAGCATGGTGGCTCTGCAATTACTGTGTGTGTGTGTGTGTGTGTGTGTGTGTGTGTGTGTGTGTGTGTGTGTGTGTGTGTCAGAGATCTCTTAAATGAACAGTCAGTCTGTTGAAAAGATCACGTGATCACAGAACATCACACAGACACAACAGAGGAATTATCTCTGCAGGAAAAAGAATAAAACGCAGACGAACGCTTTAGTCGTTCCTCAGTCTTTTTGTCCTCAGTCTGAGAATTTGAGAAATTTCTCGTCACAAACCTTGAAAACATCTGATTCGTTTACGCCGTTGAATATTTAATAATATATATTTTATCATTCATTTCCTTTTTTTTTCCCTGAAGGTTTTTTCTTCTTCCTGAAAATAAGAGTTTCAACGATAATAATAATAATAAATTGTCACAAAGATTCACGTTAAAGTTTCAAACTGTGGATTTTATTGTTTTTTGCTTGAATTTATTCCTCCACACCAGCAGGGGGCGCATGGTGAAGATCACAGGAGCAGAAGTAACAAGTTATCGAATTGTTTTTGTCCAACTTCTTTATCTCAGTTTGTGACTGAAGTCTGTAAACCACTCACTCTCCCACACCAAAGCCCATAGAGAAAACCAGTGATTTTAGCTCACAGGGACACAGGAGCTGCTGGTCTACTGCTGCCTCGTGTGGTCACTTTGTGTCACTGATTTAAGTTTAAAGTAAATATTTTAAAAGCTGAATTCACTAAAATCAGTCATTGTAAGTTAGTGATGGAGGCAGCAGTGGATCAACAACTCCTGTGAACTCCTGTGTGATGTGATGTTAAAATCACTGGTTTACTCTATGGACTTTGGTGTGGGAGAGTGAGTGACTTTGGTGTGGGAGAGTGAGTGGTTTATAAACTTCAGTTTACACAAGGAAAAGTCTGTCTAACAGTGAAGATAAAGACGTGAACATGTTCTGAAGATGTCGTAGACTTAAACTGATGTAGATTTCATTGATATATTTCCACTAAGAGGCTGAAAACTGAAGTTTGTAAACCACTCACTCTCCCACACCAAAGTCACTCACTCTCCCACACCAAAGTCCATAGAGTAAACCAGTGATTTTAACATCACAGCACACAGGAGTTCACAGGAGTTGTTGATCCACTGCTGCCTCCATCACTAACTTACAATGACTGATTTGGTAAAATTCGGCTTTTAAAAATATTTAATTTAGACTTAACTCAGTGACCACACGAGGCAGCAGAGGACCAGCAGCTCCTGTGTCCCTGTGAGCTAAAATCACTAATAACAGTGAAGATAAAGACGTGAACATGTTCTTAAAATGTCGCCGACTTAAACTGACACTGACTTAAACACTTCAGGACACACACACACACACACACACACACACACACACACACACACACACACACACACACACAGACAGGTGTGTGTCTGTAGTAAAGTGTCAGCAGTGAAGCTCCTCCTCCTCCTCTTCCTCCTCCTCATCTCCATGGATCACCTCAGAGTGTGGTGAACAGACCCTTGATGACTCCTGAGTATCTCACACACACACACACACACACACACACACACACACACACACACACACACACACACACACACACACACACTTCCTCTAATCTCACATCAGCTTACGATCAAATCTGTTTCCAATCTGCGTTTCCATTTTCCTCGAGTCGTCCAGCGTCTGCAGCACATCACGCTTCAGCTGGTGATGAGAGGACGCTGCTCATCCTCACAGAGACATCATTACTGACGAATACAAGTGTGTGTGTGTGTGTGTGTGTGTGTGTGTCTGTGTGTGTGTCTGTGTCGTCTCATTTCCATCCAAGTGTTTTAAAACACAGCAGCACCTTGAAGGATTCTAATCAAACACACACTTTTTAAATGGAACTTTGATTCAGTGTTTGACTGAGCTGTGATTACATGCTGAGTGTGTGTGTGTGTGTGTGTGTGTGTGTGTGTGTATGAGAACAAGACATCACAACATCTTTATTTTTTATCTCCCCTTAAAAACAAAACTCAAAATATCGGCAAATTTTCTTGAATTATTTTAATTAAATCATTTGTTTAATGATAAAAATACTACTACTAATAATTATAATAATCGTAATAGAGAAAATTCAAATAAAACAATTAAAGACTCAGCTTTAACAGACTTTAACAACAGGAAACTGAAGTTTATAAACCATCACTCTCCCACACCAAAGTCCATAGAGAAAATCAGTGATTTTAGCTCTACTGCTGCCTCGTGTGGTCACTTTGTGTCACTTAAATAAGTCTATATTAATTATTTTAAATTCACAAAAATAATATATTATAAGTTAGTGATGGAGGCAGCAGTGGATCAACAACTCCTGTGAACTCCTGTGTGCTGTGATGTTAGAATCACTGGTTTACTCTATGGGCTTTGGTGTTTGAGAGTGCAGACACTTCATACTCCGGTCAGATGGTGGCAGTAGTGAGTCAGTAAACTGTCTTCTCCCCTCACAGAGTATAAGGAGGAGCTGTGATTGTTTGCACCTGTTTGCCTGTTGAAGTCTTCGTGTCCTGAGTCTGTGAAACACTTTTTATTTTCTTCTGTGTTTAGTTTTTATTTTTATTTTTCTCTTTTTTTAAAAAAGGTGAAAACATGAACAGTGACGTCATGAAGGTGGAATTATCTCTGGATTATTTCAGACTCAGCTGTGACACAGGTAAGAGTTCATCTCTGTGTGTGTGAGACATTCATGGTCATGGATGTAGCTTATTAGCTTGTTAGCTTGTTGTTGGTTTGTTTTCTGTGGAGAATATTGTTTGACCAATAATAACAGTTTGTTTATGCTAACATGTAGCTGGCTAGCGAACATGTTAGTGTTTACGTTTTGTTTGTTTTAGGCTCTATGTGCTAACATTTAGCTTACTTGTGTTAGTGTATTAAAACAAACATTGAGGTTAATGCTAACCAGTTCCTAACTAAGATGTGAATATTTGTGCTCACATTTAGATTACTTATGTTTGTGTTAGTGCATTAAACAAACATTAGTTAGTGCTAACCAGTTGGTAACTAAAATATAAGTGCTCCTCATAACATTTAGCTTACTTGTGTTAGTGTTTTTGCTAACATTTAGCATACTTGTGTTAGTGCATTAAACACACATTAAAGTTAATGCTAACCAGTTCTTAACTAACATGTGAGTATTTGTGCTAACATTTAGCTTGCTTGTGTTAGTGTTTTTGCTAACATTTAGCTTACTTGTGTTAGTGCATTAAACACACATTAAGGTTCATGCTAACCAGGTGCTAACTAACATAGTGTTCCTTCTAACATTTAGCTTATTTACAAGTTAGTGTTTGTGCTAACAGTAAGCATACTTGTGTGAGTGCATTAAACAAACATTAAAGTTAGTGCTAGCCAGCTGATAACTTACATGTTAGTGTTTATGCTAACACCGAGCGTAGCATGTTCTGTTCATGAAGTTAATCTCTTTGTTTATCAGATTAAACCTAATCTGAATGTTAGAATTTCAGAGGAATTATTTCTGTTTTAATCTCAGCTCTGAGTTAATAATCTAATCTACGATCGATCGTTTCTGACGTTAACGCCAAGAAATTCAAAGATGAACTTTTTGTGTCAAAGTGACCTCATTAAAAATGAAAGGAATGTGATGGTTGTGTTTGAGAGCGGATTAAACATGGATTTATTTATCGTACACTTTTAGCACGATTACGTTTTCACGTTTAAAAACCAATTTGATCAAAGACGGCGAGGAGAGCGCGGCGATGATGTCATCGTCAGACTGTGATCAATCAATAAAATACAGAAGGAAGTCTGATGTTCAGAGGATCTGCATGTGTGTGTGTGGGTGTGTGTGTGTGTGTGTGTGTGTGTGTGTGTGTGTGTGTGTGTGTGTGTGTGTGTGTGTGTGTGTGTGTGTGTGTGTGTGTCAGTGTAATTGCAGCTAACAGTTAATTCATCATGTGAGCGTCTCGTCCTCAGTCGTCTCAGCACAAACACTTCAGGTTCTATTACAGTGGTGGATCACAGAGCTCAGGCTCTGCTGTGACCTTTGACCTCAGGCAGCCTGACCTCATCCATCATCACACACACGCACACACACACACACACACACAGAATATGAAGAGGAGAAGATTATTAGTCAGATTAAAGACGTTTAACTGTGACAGTGAGGACGATGCTGTCTCTGACTGTGTCTCTGTCTCTGTGTCTTTGTGAGGACAACTTTAAAAGAGTCTTTCTGGGATTAAGACCTGGTGTCAGGATTAGATTAAGGTCTGCAGCGACTGATCCTTTCATCACTAAATTAAGATTTTTGTCTGATTTGATTTAAATGTGATAATTTTGTCTTTTCTTCGTTCATAAAACAAATAAATAATTTGCAGTTAGGATTAGGATTATGTTGGGATTAGGTTAGTTAGTTAGTTGTGATGGTTAACGTTTAGGTTTTTTTGGGATTATGTTGTGTGTGAGTGTCCTCAGTAAGAACGCTGGACCAGAGTGTGTGTCCGTGTGTGTCCGTTTGTGTGTGTGTCCGTGTGTGTGTGTCCGTGTGTGTGTGTGTGTCCGTGTGTCCGTGTGAGTGTGTGTGTGTGTGTGTGTCCGTTTGTGTGTCCCTGTGTGTGTCCGTGTGTGTCCCTGTGTGTGTCCGTGTGTGTGTCCGTGTGTGTGTGCGTCCGTTTGTGTGTCCGTCTGAGTGTGTGTGTGACCGTTTGTGTGTCCGTGTGTGTGTGTCTGTGTGTGTGTGTCCGTGTTTGTGTGTCCGTGTGTGTGTCCGTGTGTGTGTCTGTGTGTGTGTGTGTGTGTGTTTGTCCGTGTGTGTGTGTCTGTTTGTATGTGTGTGTCCGTGTGTGTGTGTCTGTTTGTATGTGTGTCCGTGTGCGTGTGTGTCCGTGTGTGGATGTCCGTGTGCATGTCCGTGTGTGTGTGCGTGTGCGTGCGTGTGTGCGTGTGTGTCCTGAGGGATAACAGCAGGTTGACTGTCCTGATTCTGTCTGTTGTGTTTTACCTGGTCACAGCTCACTGACACACACACACACACACACACACACACACACACACACACACACACACACACACACACACACACACACACACACACACACACACACACACACACACACACACACACTCCTGAAACACACACACACTCACATACTCCTGAAACACACACACAGCAGAGTTAAATGCATACGATGTTGATGTATAATGCATGTACATGAGTGTGTAGTCATGTGGTCGAACACAGACAACACACACACACACACACACACACACACACACACACACACACACACACACACACACACACACAGTGTAGTCCTAATCCCATAAGGAGTCCATGTCTCCCCTGAAACCTCAGTCCAATTCATTTGATTTCATTACACACAGAGAGAGAGACAGAGACAGAGAGGGGAGGGTAGAGCGAGGCCCGGTGCATTGTGGGTAAGTGAGGCTGTGGTTTTCATTAGCCGCCGTCGTCGCCGCTGCTGCTTAGAGCCGCGATTCAATTTAGCGAGCAGGCTGAGGCGAGCGTGTTTTTATTGCTCTTTAATCAACTCAGTGGGGACGTTTTATTAGCGCGCGCCGCTGTTTGTGAACAAGTGCAGGTTATTAGCAGCTGCTCAAAGTGAGGCTCGCAGCCTCCACCGGGGACCTGAGGGGGGCGCTGATGGGCCGCTGTGTGTGTGTGTGTGTGTGTGTGTGTGTGTGTGTGTGTGTGTGTGTGTGATTCCTTGTGCTGAAAGAGTCCATGTGTTTGTTGAACTGTGTCACAGACATTTACTGATTTAACATAAAAAGGTTAGTTCAGGGTTGTTGTTGTTTTTTAAAGGGTCACTTCACCTAAACTCATGTTATTAAAATATACGTCAGTTTAAGTCTACGACGTCTTTATCTTCACTGTTAGAACAGCAAACTGAAGTTTGTAAACCACTCACTCTCCCACACCAAAGCCCATAGAGACAACCAGTGATTTTAGCTCACAGGGACACAGGAGCTGCTGGTCCTCTGCTGCCTCGTGTGGTCACTTTGTGTCACTGATTTTAATCGTAAAGAAGATTTTCAAAAGCCGAATTTTACAAAATCAGTCATTGTAAGTTAGTGATGGAGGCAGCAGTGGATCAACAACTCCTGTGAACTCCTGTGTGCTGTGATGTTAAAATCACTGGTTTACTCTATGGACTTTGGTGTGGGAGAGTGAGTGACTTTGTTGTGGGAGAGTGAGTGGTTTATAAACTTCAGTTTCTTGTTGTTAAAGTCTGTCTAACAGTAAAATAAAGACGTGAACGTGTTCTTAAGACGTTGTAGACTTAAACTGACGTAGATTTAATTTGATATATTTCCTTTAAGAGGCTAAAAACTGAAGTTTTTAAACCACTCACTCTCCCACACCAAAACCCATAGAGAAAACCAGTGATTTTAACATCACAGCACACAGGAGTTCACAGGAGTTGTTGATCCACTGCTGCCTCCATCACTAACTTACAATGACTGATTTTGTTAAATTCGGCTTTTAAATTATTTAATTCAGATTAACCTCAGTACCACAAAATGACCACACGAGGCAGCAGTAGACCAGCAGTTCCTGTGTCCCTGTGAGCTAAAATCACTGGTTTTCTCTATGGACTTTGGTGTGGGAGAGTGAGTGGTTTACAAACTTCTGTCTAACACTGAGATAAAGACGTGTTGAGACTCTGTTGTTGGTGCTGGTTCTCAGCAGCAGGGGGCGCTCACAGCACAGTCAAATTCATATCAGCAAAAAAAGAGAATTAATCACAAAAAGTCATGTTCAAAGCTTCCTCAGTAAATATTCTAATGTTTTTATGTAATATTAGATTCAGAGAAAGAGGAGGAGAGAGAGAGAGAGAGAGAGAGAGAGAGAGAGAGAGAGAGAGAGAGAGAGAGAGAGAGAGGGGGAGGGTGCGTTAGAGCGAGAGAGAGAAGGGGGCGGAGTCAGATTGAGAGAATATGAGTTTATTCTGGAGTCAGATCACACACAGAGAGGAGAGAGAGGAGCAGCTGTGACACGGACAGGAAACACTGTTACACACTTTATCATCAACATGTCCTCGTGCGCGTGTCTCTGACTCCTCATCCTCTCTCGCACGAGCGTCAATCTCTTCTCCTTCTTCTTCTTCTTCATCATATAAAAACAGCACACTGTTGCTTTAAAGTTAACAGAAACTGTCGCGTGAAAATAAAATAAAAACCTTCGACACTTTAAAAAAACACGCGTGATTTTATTTAAAGTCACGCGCGTGAAATGAAACTTGAGAGAATAAAAGAGTTTAATGATGTTTGTGCGCGCGCTCTGAGGTCAGAGAAGACGACCTTCTGCTGCTGAGCAAACAGCGATATCACTCCATCTGTGTGTGTGTGTGTGTGTGTCACACACTCACATACCGACACACACTTCTCCTCCTCCTCCTCCTCCTCCTCTTCGCTGCTGCTGCTGCTGTTGTTTCAGTCTCAGTGTTTCTGTGACTCCGCTGCTCATCACAACTCACTGAGCCTCCGTCTGCATCGGACACCCGCGAGAGGAGGAGCAGGAGGACCGGAGTCAGGAGGACCGGAGTCAGGAGGACTGGAGTAAGGAGGACTGGAGCAGGAGGAGGAGGACACCAGGACAGCCGGAGACCCGATGCCTTTCTCCGAGGGAGAACCGGCGGCGGAGGTGCCCGCCTGAGACCGACAGGAGCAGCAGGAGGAGTGAGGAGCAGTGAGGAGCTCCTGCACCGGGAGAAACCCCAGCTCAGACGCGGTGAAACCATCTGACTCCATCGATCCTCCGCACGGAGGGAGCGCGCGCGCCCGGAGCGGAGACACCGGAGACACCGGCGCGGACCATGAGGATGATCCGCAGCCGGACTGTGTTGTTTTTCTCCGCGGGATAAAAGAGCCGCGATCACCGGGAGAGAATCCGAATAAAAACAGTTTGTTTTTAATCCGCTCATCGATCAGTGATCGGGGACTGATGGCTTTTACGCACCGGGACCACGACCCGGATTATCCTCACAGTTCCACGAGAATAATAAAAATCTAAAACAACAACAAAACAGAAGAATATTTTTTATTCTTCTTCTTATTATTAATATTATTATTATTATTATTATCATCTGTTGCTGAATCCACATCTGTATCGATCCCACTGATCAGTGACTGCCGCGGACGCACAGCCCCGGGACCATGATCAGGATCTTCCCGGATTTCAGCGTCCAGGTGACGGCCTCAGCTGCCGGGGGAGGAGGCGGAGGAGGCGGCGGGATGGTGACCGGACCCCCGGTGGGCAGGGTCCCGGTGCCCGGAGCCACGAACGGAAGTCCGCAGAGCATCCAGGGTCTGAGCGGATATCAGCAGAGGTAAGAGACGACCTGTGGATCTGAGACTCTGTCTCTGTCCTCATCCTTTCATCACCTTACTGTCTCTGTGAGGACACTTTTGTGTCCTGTTGGACATCTTTAACTCAGTGGAAATCTGCTTTTATTTTCTATTATTATATTTATTTATGATCATTTATTCTCAGCTTGTGATATTTCCCTCTTTTGACATGAATGACCTTTAACCTCAGATATATATACATACATATATATATATTAATAGAGTGTATATTTTGTGAAGTTTGGAGACAAAGTCGCACAAAAATGTGACCTTTTGTGTTTTGATCTGAAGAAGAAGAAGTCGTTTGATTTTTCTTCTGGTTTTTGCTGCAACTTTTTTAGTGTGAAATCTCCGAGGGTGAATGTTAGTGAATGTTAGTGAGTGAGAAAATAAGAAAATAAGATAAAATAATGTAAGAAAAGACAGAGAGAGAAAAATCTGATTTGACGCAGCAGCGTTTTTTGGAGTTCACCGTGTTTTCATCTCATCGTCCACACGGAGTCTGAATGATGTCCACACTACACTTCTGTTGGTGTTTCCTCATCATCTGGAGCAGTGGGGGGGGGGGGGGTACACACACACACACACACACTCTCTCACTGTGTGTGTGTGTGTGTGTGTGTGTGTGAGGCCTCAGAAAGCAACAAATACGAGGCAGAAAACAGGCGTATTGTTCCTTTAAAGCACCCTTTGAATGTGTGTTTGTGACAGTTTTTTGACAAACGCTGCGTCACCTTCACGCTGGAGTGACTCAGCAGAAACTCTTTAAAGCGTCTTCGTCCTCTTCGTCAAACCCTTGTCTTCCTCCTCGTCTTCTTCGTCGTCCTCGTGTTTCCTGCAGCAAACAGCTGGGCGGCTAATATGTTTATACATTACGCTCCATTATCCACGTCGCCTCCGTTTGACTGCGCTCAGTAACTGAGCGGCAACACACACATGTACACACACACACACACACACACACACGAGGTGACGGCCTGGAGGTCAAACCCGTGACCTTTACACTTTTCCCTCTGAACTCTGGTTCCGTCTTTAAACTCATTTGATTTATTTAAATATAAATTTAAATTTAAAACGCTGCAGCAGGACGACGACAAACAGCTGACGGAGGAACGAGGAGGAAATAATAATAATAATAATAATAATAATAATAATATAAACATGCTTTAAATTAAAGCTAAAAAAAACAAACCAACAGAGACGTAAATGTTGTGTTTTATACTGTTTATAATTCTGTTTGCACGACGACGACGGTAAAAATCTGAAGAGTCTTTGAACAGATTTGAGTTTAGGTGACAAACTGAGAGGAAGTCGCTGTGAATGAAACAATAATCCACGTTTAAATGTTAGATTAACACACGAGCAGCAGATTACAGACACGACGTCCAACTGAATATTTAATCCTCACAAATGTCACGTTTTAAAGACGAGAAACTCGCTCTGAGTTTAAGAAAAGAACCAGATTTAAATGTTGTGATGATGTCGACGTTGACGCACGAGCAGCAGATTACAGATTACGGACCTGAAACGCAGCGTCACGGTCAAAGAAACGTGAAGATATTGAGAATATTTGAACGTAATTGACTTTAATCCTCACAAATGTCTCGTTTTAAAGACTAAAAAGAATGAGATTTAAATGTAAAATCACTGTGATGTTGTTTATTAAACACGACACATGAGCAGCAGCAGAGAGTCGAGGGCTCGTTTACCAGATTATGGAAATAAAACCAAGCGTCTCAGTCAAAGAAACATGAAATGATATTGATTATTATTTAAACATAATCTGTGTTTATTTGCCTGATAATCAGCGTTGAATGTGATCGTGTGAATCTGTGTCTTTTATTTCCCTAAACTCTGATTTTTTTTTTAAATGTGACCAGAGATTTTCTGGATCTGAGATGAGAAAGAACGTATGTAAATGTTTAAAACGACGTCTCAGAACCTGGAGGTCAAACCTGTGACCTTTGTGACCAGAAATCACCGTTTACACTTTTTTTATATTTTTAAATCACAGATTAAAAAAAAAAAGTGACAAGAATCTTAAACCGAAACCTTAAAATAACTTTAATCAGACGTAAAACTCAGGCTGTAAATCAGTGGAGGAACAGCAGCAGCGGCTCCAAACTCATTTTACAGACATTTGAGTGCGTTACGCAAATAAAAACGTGAACAATTCATCGTTTTCAAATCAAGCGATTTATTTATTCATTTATTTATTTGTTCCCTTTTCTTCGCGTATTCTACGCTAATTTAAAAATAATGCGTGGAATGAAACGACCACATTTTGTGTTCTCGACTTTAAATAAACACAGCGGAAAAAAACGCAATTTAACGTTTTTCCGCAAAAGATTCGTTTCCTCGCACGCGAACACAAAACTTACAAAGAACTTTATTTGAACTTTTGTCGCTTGAAAAACTAGCGTTTAATGTTTAACGTTAAACTGGAGGTCAAACCACGCGACTTTGACGCGTGACCTTGAAAATCCGCTGTTTCGTAAACTCTTTGCTGAATTCTAAAGAAGAAAACTCTCTACGATCAACTTCAAATTCGCTCACGTCGGTGTGGACACGGTTACGAATAAAAGCTACCAAAAGCTTCACTTAATGTCGCGCGGTGCGGACACTAGGGGGCGACAAAGTCGTAGCCAATTCTAACTTGTCGGCAAAAAACATTAAAACTGTTTTAAGTCCACAATAAAAAGTCTGATCGGAACCGAACATGCTAGGATTAATTATAGCTCCACCCTGAAGACGTACATGTGGAAACATTCAGTTTTGAATAACAGCGCCCCCTTGTGGTAACACAAAGCATTCTATTTTGCATTCCAGACAAACAGGAATTCGACTCAGACGGCGAAACTGGAATACTCGCGAGGGAAATTGACGCAATCGTCAGCAAACCGTGCGCGGCGACGTGGCTCCACAGCGCCCTCCGCTGGTTTCCTCGCACAAACGTGAAATTTAGGACAAAATCCGCGAAAGAAAACTCGAACTTGAAATCTGTCTTTTGTGAAATTTACTCGTAAAATCATTGTGTCGTTATTTTCTTCATCATCATCATCATCAGTCGTTGACGTCCCCCCCCCCCCCTCCCTCCCCCGCCTTTTATTTCCCGCCACAACCGCGACGTTAACCCCCCGTGTTTGTGCGGGGAAAATACCCAGCATGCCTTTGACCTTGACAGGTCATTGGTGGAGAGAGAGAGACGGAGTGTGTGAGTGAGTGTGTGTGTGTGTGTGTGGTTAAATCATCAGGTTACAAGAAATTATATATATATATAAAAAAAAGAGAGAATAAATTAATTTAAATAAACAGATGAAGGACGAGCTGATGATGTCACTGACGTCCAATAACTGTCATGAAACATGGAAACAAACTGCTTTTAAATATCATTTTTAATCCAGATTAATCAGATTAATCAGATTATTCAGATTCAGATGAAGTGAATGTTGTGTTTTCATGATGAAGGAGAAGAAACTGAGAGAGTGAAGTGAAGACATTTACTGTGATGTGTTTATTATGACACTGAAGCGTGTGTGTGTACGCGCGTGCGTGTGTGTGTGTGATTTACAGCCAAATAAATCCCCCATCAGCCCTTGCGCACGCTGGCTCCATCATTGTTGGTGTTTTTTGTTGTTGTTGTTTGTGACGGTTCAAAAAAAAAAAATGTGCTTGTAATATTTCCCGCGGAGGCGCGAGCTGCTGTAGAGAGGGAGATTTAAATAACACACGCACACACACACGCACGCGCGCGCACACACACACACTGCATGTGAGTGGCGGTGTTGCTGCGCTGGAGCAAACAGCGGAGATGTGCGCTGTCAGCTGCGGACAAGCGGAGACACTTTACCCGCTGACAGACGCTCGTTCACCGGGATGTAGACGCTGCAGCGGCGGCGGGAATGTAACCGTCTGACGCGCCTGTTGTTGTCAGTGTGTGTGTGTGTGCGTGCATGCGTGTGTGTGTGTGTTCTTCC
Organism: Microchirus variegatus; assembly: GCF_963457635.1. NCBI lineage: Eukaryota > Metazoa > Chordata > Actinopteri > Pleuronectiformes > Soleidae > Microchirus > Microchirus variegatus. The sequence continues at coordinate 31,976,304 of NC_139808.1, forward strand.
TCCTCCCTCCGGAGCGCATGCAGGACATTCCTGTGAACATCCAGAGACAGCGAGGATCACAGAGGCTCGGTGCCCGGGCTCCCCCTCACTCTGCTCGGCATGGCTCAGCTGCTGCAGCCCGCTGTCCGCCGCCCGCCGCTCCACCACCGCCCGTCGTTTCCGCGCTGCTGCTGCTGAGCGGCGGCGGAAGACGCGCGCACGGCACCGCGCGCACACACACACAAACACACACACACATACTCCTCACGTTCCCACACACACACACAAGCGGACACGGACATGGCTTTGTCTTAACACACCGACCATGACGCATTGCTGTCAGGGCGCAGCGCACCGCGGCCGCGGCGGCACCACCACCGCGTCCGAGTGAAGACGCGCGCGCGCGCGGGCGGAAGCGGCGACGGCGCGAGAGGCGGCGGAGGAGAGAAAGTCAGGAATCAGAGATAATTGTTGCAGGAAGATGGCGCCCACCAAACCCAGCATCCAGCAGCAGGACCCGACACGGAGAGAACGGTAACCGGGGCTGGAGTGGTGCACGCACACACACACGCACACACAGACAGACACACACACACACACACACACACACACACACACACACACACACACACACACACACACACACACACACACACACTGCTCCTCCTCCTGCTTGTTCACAGACGCACCGCGCGGCGGGACCAGGTCCAGGTCTGCCGCGTCGCTTTGGTGTTTTTTAGTCTGGAGTTGTCACCCTCTGTGTGTGTGTGTGTGCGTGCGCGCGCGTGTGTGTGTGTAACAGGTCTGGTTTTTTTTCTCTCTTCTCTGGCGGTTAGTGTGCGCGTGCACGAGGTGTATGCACGTGCACGTCTGGAGGCAGCGTGCATGCAGTGACTGTGTTGATGCTGCGAGTTCCTGAGGAGGAGAAAAAAAACATGTGGTGTGTGTGTGTGCGCGTGCGCGTGAGCGAGTGTGTGTGCGTGCGTGCAGGTCATGACCTCAAAGCTGGTTCACTGTGGTCTCATCATTACTGTGTGTGTGTGTGTGTTTCTGCTCAAACTGAATCAACTAGTGGATTCTATTCTACCTCACACACACACACACACACACACACGCTGGTTTGCAGGACTTCAGAGGACCTCCCTCACTGCACTTTACTGACTTCAGTTCATTTCCTTACAGACTTTAACCTGAACCATAAACAACGACTTGACCTAATCCTAATCTAATCCTAACTGTAAAACACGCTGTTAGTACGTTGTGTGTGTGTGTGTGTGTGTGTGTGTGTTTTTTTTTTTCCCCATAAGAAAAGACGAGTGATTTCTTATGTCCTCACAAGATAAGGAAAACCAGCGTTTACCTGTTGATTCTTCCTGTTGATTTAGATTTCTGTCCTAAAAATGACTTTTATTACATTTCTATTACGTCTCTATTATCTCTGACTTTATTTTATTTTTTATTTTCAAACCACCGTGAAGTGGAAACTGCGTGTGTGTGTGTGTGTTTACACCTGTTGATTTATCCATGATTTCAAAATCAAATATGAATTCCGTTCGTCGTACATTTCAGATTTTTACCACGTGATATTTATCTTGTTTTCCTTTTTAAAGTCGTGAGACAGGAAGTAGAATTCAGTCAGACTTTAGATGATGATGATGATGAAGATGAGGGTCCAGTGTTTACTGTCAGAGGTTAAAGGTCAAACAGCTGAGACAGATTAACAGATAATCCACAGATACAGTAGAGTCAGATTGATCATCACAGACACATTCATGTGTTCATCTTCTATGAATAATCTATGATAATCTGGAGCGAGATTTCATAATAAGAATAATTCTGAGACTGTTGTATGAAACCTGTCTTCTCTTAAATGTCCATCAGGGGGCGTTTCTCTGAAGAGAGAATGGTTTGTGTCACTAGTTCCACTCTTTGTCTTCTTCTTCTTTGGCAAACAAAGCTAGCGTCGGATTAAGAAGAAGCTAAACAGTGATCTGTCACTACTTCATGTCTCCACATGGTGGCGCTGCTCGAATGAATGAATGAGCTAAAGAGGAGAAAACTCTACGTTAGATTCTTCATCTACGCTGACTTTCCACGTTAAGTTTCCTCTCCTCTGTCCTCCATTTTTGTCCTTTCACCACAACCTGTCCTGGCAGATGCTACATGTTACATGATGCTATTAAGTGAAAGTGAATCATTTGTTTGTAAAACTTAATTTAGTGTTCGTCTTTTATAAACTCACTTTTTATACAT